>NW_008796165.1:8034151-8119151 GCF_000699145.1 Aptenodytes forsteri | reverse complement strand
TTCTTTTGCAAGAGATTGACAAATCTGTTTGCTCTATTGAGACAATGTTTTTAGCTGTTCCTGCTTTGAAACTCATAGACATGATAGTTATTTTTATTAAAAATGACATGTTCATAAAACTCATTAAGAGGAGTAGAGTTTAAAATTAGTAAACAAGGACTGACTGAGACTGCTACTTCAATTTACCGCTTCAACGTTGCTTCCGATTTCTGTCTTTATATTGACAGAACCTGTAAATCAAAATGTGATAGAAATGACCATATGTATAGAGAGAAGTATCGGCAGGATAGATCAAGGCAGTCCAGATCTCTGAAGTACACCATGAGACAATGTACTAGTGGAGTATAGTGTATATATATCACCATTCCACCTCTCTACCTACATGCACAAGGACTGCATTGGAGGTTTTTGTGTCCCAACAGAGGCAGCAGCAGGAACCACTCTTCTTCCTGTCAGTTTATACCAAAGCAGTGGTAATCTTCACTGGAGAGAGTTTTTGCAGGACCACCAGTGTCTTACTTTCTCTGAAGCACCTAGCTATGGACAATCACTAGCCGTTACAGTCACTGGACGTTACTAGCTAACTCTGAAGTAACCTCTTACCTCCTTCTGCAAGTATGTAGGCTGTTTAGCCTCTTAACTCCTCTGTGCTTGATGCTCAGATGGGCTTTCCTCCAAACCAGTTATACATTTTGCCATGTAGTAATAGCACCTTGTGTACATTAAGCTGTATCCCAGCTTTCATAGGAGAGTGTTTTTGCTCTCATTTTTAGAGATCTACTCCTGAGATAACGCCCACTCGACAAGCTGGTTTGAAAATATGCTAAAAAATTGACTTTGCTGATCAAATTACACTCAGACAGAGTTTAACCTACAACTGTATCCTGTTAAAAAGTTTTCATTCTCTACACTTTTGGAGCTTCATCTTAGAGATCCCTTTGTACCCTCAGCAAACACTGTATTGTCACAGAAACATCTCTGAATGACGATGTGTTTGGTGGAGCAGCCCTGCAGACCATTTTTGCTTGAGCAGGCAGAGTTCCTCTTTCAGGAGTACTCACAAAGGGCATGGTTTGGCATAAGGCAGTAGGTGCTGAGGTTCTTGGAGTAGTCAATGAAGAAAGAGAGATACTTCAGATTCAGTTAACAGGAGTGGTCTTATTTAAGTGCTCTAACTCACCTTGCAGAAACTAAAATACTCATTTCGGTGCCAAGATGTTATAGAAGGACTACATGTATTTCATGCCCTGCTGAGAGAAGCTAGCAAGAGCTATTACCAAAGACTCCTTTTCTCCTTAGTCATTTAATAGTAGCAGCTTCTCTTTTATTCTGTGCTCTCGGAGAGCAGAATAGGAAGTGATAATCTCCTTGAAATGCAGCAGACACCTGTTTGATAAGTGGTAATTGCATTATTCCTGGAGGATTATCAGTGGTGCTTGTTTCTTTTGTAATGAAACTCCACTATATAAGCAGAGCAGAGCTTCACTAGAAGATGTATGAAAATCCATTGCAACAGATTGAAGGTGTTTTGAGACTCTGCAAACAGAGTTTCACTTTAAGTAAGTGTGTGATAAGTGGGCTCGCTGTGTTATAGCAGAAGAAAGCTATGTAAAATTGCAGCATCACTTTTGTTGTTTTATATGTGAGTGAGAATGTTTGCTATTGCTAGAACTTCACTTGGGGTTTGTTCTAGTTGTGTGCAGAGCCTGATATAATAGTCTCAAATGCTTCCTTTAACAAAAGTAGTATTTAAATAATGTTAAATTAGTCCATAGATAACTTTTTAAATGCTTAGAATGGAGCTAATCTGGTCCTCTGGGAATTTTTTGTTAAAGTTCAATCAACTGTTGATAAAATGTGGAACCAAGAAAATGTTAGTTGATAAATCTGTTTTAGACAGATAACTTCCTCTACCAAACAAGAGAAGACCTCTGTTTTCAATAGCAATCACTGGACTGAATTCCTTTTCTAAATGTAGTTACTGCACAGTGGTCAAAACATAAACCTGAGACTGATTTGTAGCACTGCAGGCTTTCCTTATGACATTTAATAAAACACTTAAGCAACTCAGATATTCTCATTTCTAAGAGGAGGCCTGAGATTTAATGCTGACCTTTCATAAAAGTCAAAGAAAAGTAACTTTTGTAAGATGGCTAAGAAAATCCAGTCTAAAATGTTGGGAATGCTTCATGCTTGTCTTGTTCTTAGAGGTCTCTGACCCTTTATAAATGCTTAATTTTTTAGTTATTTATGTTCTTAATCTTTTGCTTGTCACACTTGAAACCATTATACATTAAACAAGCACATTCAATACGTAGTCATAGTGAATGAATGAAATTAATGCATTCTTAATTGTAACTGCCCCAACCCAAAAATTCACCATTTATGAATACTAAAATATTGTTTAGTATTAATATGATTTATTATTTCTAGGTTTGAACCTTTTTCCTTTAATTGAGGAGGATGTGTACTCAGTGCTTTTAATTCTACTGATGTAAAGAGTTAAAGGCCTTTTCATGTATTCCAGGTAAAGGAAACAGAAAACAAGAAACAATCATCCTTTTCAGAAGCTCATTTTTAGAAGTCAGTAACACCGTGTTTTCAAAAGGCTAACATTGCAAAAATCCAATTCCTCGAAAAGTGATATCCAGGAAGAAGAGGCAGCATAAAAAGCCTACCAGTGTTTGAACCGTTTGTTCGAAGCAGTATTGCTAGCACAACTGCTTGAACTCTGCCAAGGAATTATATAGTGCTGGAAACATATCCAGGCACTCTTCTGTTTGCCATCCAAAGCATGGTACAATGCTGTGAAGTAAATGGCATCCCACCATAGACCAGAAATGTGCCAAGTATTTGGCTGATACTCCTTGTGAATGCAAAGCAGTTCCTGAGATGTATCCATGAATATATGTGGGCAGTATGTGATCTGGATGCATCAAATTGGTTGTCGGTTTATACTGTTGCTTATTATTTCACTTACAATTGTTTCTTACCTTAAAAATCTGTTCAACGGTTTTGTGTATCTTCTGAATAGCAAAAAGTAGGCGATTTGTGATCAGACTTAGAACAAACAATTATTATACCATCCTCTATGGCAATTACATAGTTACTTAAAGAAAATATCAGAAACCTAACAGACACTGTGTTTCAACACAGAAGCCAGCAAATGAAACAGGACAATTTTAGTACCTTGATTACTTTTCAGCCCTTATGCTGGGAAGAATTTTGAGGAAAGGAAATATAGGAGGACAGGTTAACTCTGTTAGTGCTTTTGCAGTTGTTACGAGCCTAAATCCATGTTAAGTGCAGCTGAATTTTTCACGGTTGCCATTAGAATATCGAAAGTAAGAGTAAGCAGTATCACAAAATACCATAACCAGACTGCAGAGCGTGTGCTGGTCCTCAGAGAACTGGTGGATGAGTGGATGCTGGCGCTCTCCCGTGTTTTCAGGTACTAGAGGGATTCTCGTCCTTTTTCCTATAGACCTTTTGTTTACCTTGGTCCTCCTCTCATTTGGCAACATGAAACGGATGAATGCTTTGACTCCTGGTATTTGTTGTCACCCAAAGGCAGTCTCTCTCTAGCTTGGGAAAGGTTTGGGAATCCCAGTTTATCTATGAATAACGCTCTGTTAGTCTTAGTAGATCTTGTTTTGGTGAGAGAATATTTATTTTCAGTTCCTGGGATGTTCAGGAACGTACAGTGAGTTATGACCTGTTCCCGGGCATATATGTTTTATAGATCAATTCACACAGGTGTGCTTATTAATAAGCTCACTTAACCAATTTACATGCATAAGTTTTAAACACTAAGCAATTAGTGAAAGCCTTGCCGAGGAACTGGAAATTTGGGAAATGTGTCATTATTTGCATATCAGTATAAAGCAATTACTAAATTAAAAAGTGCACGTTGTGACAAACATGAAGCTCCTTTACTGTTGCTTTGTCAGTGCACATTAACATCAACTTGATGTGAAAGCCTGGCTTTCTCTGCGTGAACTAAAAATCCTAAGGCAGAAGTACACAATGAATCACCCAGAGTTTGGAGGCTAGCACGCTGAATTGCCTTGGGGTTCAGACCAAGGAAAGAAAAACTGATGTAAAAGACCATTGAGAAAACGTATCAGTGGAAAGTAATTAACTCAAGATCCACAATTAGCCTCATGGTCTATACTTAACTGTGTTCCAGGTCTTTCAGCATTTATTTAATTCTGTTACCCTGTGTTTCAAATAGCTGCAAATGGCTTGGCAGATTTTTCATCCTTTTTAATATTTACAGTTTTTGTCTAAGAAGAAGAATGAGCTCTGTAAGTGAGCATGGGTATTTATTTCAGTCTCTGAAGTATATCTCTTTCTTAGTAGAATCTGTTGTACGAGGAAATATTATTTCCCTTTTGTTTCCTTTAAATATATTTGTGGTTTGAAGCAACATTAAGTACTACAATATCCTTCTGCTTTAATTCCTAACTTGCCTAACTAGGCTTAATCAAATGAGAACTAATCAAAACCAGGGATCATTTTCTCTTTCATTCAGCTAGCAAACGAGAGTGATAGATTCACAGTAATACCACTGGTGATTAACGGCAACCGTAGCAAAAGTTGGCATGTGTGTTCAACCAGCATACCAGAGCTGGGTGTTCCCAGAGGACTGGGCACAACTTTTTCTCAAGCTTGTACAGAAACTCTCGGTAGTGTTTTGTGAAGCTTGCTTTACCATGGTTGTTGCTGTGGCTCCAGCATCCCTCATCTGGTGTCTGTCTTGAAAGACACAAGTGGCCTGCTCACTGTGCCATGGACTCTTCTCCAGCCTCCCTCCTCGCACGCTGTGTGCTGTTTATCCACAAGTTGATTCCAGAGCATCTTCACCGTGCGGCTGCTTTCAGCACATTGTGTAAAGATCTCCCAGGGTTGTGCCTTTATACTGCAGCAGAAGGAATAAGATACGTATGTTTAATATGCAGCCTTTTGGAATAAACTGCAGAACAATTTTGGAGAATTAAGCAAAGAAATCTCTTAATCCTAATCTAAAGAATTTATCAAGTTTTTTGAATTTATTAATGTTTAAGACACTTTTTTCATTTCAGATCTTTTTTAACGTTTGGGTTCTGTATACTAACTCTAGCATTCCTTTGTGATTTTAATCTTCATTATAGTTCAAAGATCTACCATGGGAACATCACTGAAATCCTTGGAATGAATTTCCTACAACCTGTGTTGACAGGTTTAAATTACGTACTCTGACACTGTTCTTGTGGCTGGATTAGAAACTTTTTTTCAAGTTAAACCTGCGATAAGTAATTGTCACAGCGCGCTGGCACAATGCTAATTTGAAGTGACATGTCCAAACTGGCCTCAGTAACATGAAGAACCCTAACAGGTGTGAGGGGTGGATCTTCCCATGGGCCCTGCTGAACTTCTAACAGGGGAAAAATAGTAGAAAAAGTGAAATGAACCTTGAATAAAGCTGTCAGCAGTAATTATCTCAACAACACTTTGTGAGGAGTTAAAAAAGCATTGCTGATTTATAACCTGAACACACTCCACCCTAGAGATTTTTTTTTCATCCCGTTAGTGTTTAAAATGAAACGTTGAATACCTGTCAAGATTTTTTTTTTAATTGAAGATGCATAATGAAAATAAGTTATTTTCCAGAGGAAGTTAATTTCAAGGGCTGTCAAATTTTTTAAACTCTTCTGTTCATTTTAATATTTGTACAATAGTTTAATAAAACAAACAAACCTAGAGCATACTTGACTGTTTTTCCCAGCTAATGCTATTTGATGTCAAAAGATGAAGTGGCTAATGTAGAATTACATCCACTTTTTATTGTTGTTCAAGGAGGGATAAGGGTTTACGTGATAGTAGATGAGCTTTGGTTGGTTGATTTATTTTTTTAAATTATTTACTAAACTTGAATAGCAGTGTCTTGTTGACCAGTATAGACTGAAGAGAGCCCTTCAGTTCTGTATAGTAAATCTCTCTGAGTCTCGTAGTTAATTTCGTATTACAAAAAAAGCCCTTGTTTCAGTAAATTTTAAAAAATGCATTTGATAGACTTTTTTTTTATATTGGAATGTACCTTCATTTTACAATGGGATACTTGCTCATTGTTGCTGTGATAACACTTGTTTTATGTATACGATGTATTTCAGTATGGACAGAAGTAATTTTACAGTCTGTTACTAATGAAAGGATACTTGCTAGCTTTGAGAAAAGAGCAAAGCAAAAATTAAACATTAATTCACAGAAAACCTTTAATCCCTTGAAGTTTTAAACTTTATTCTTAAACATGAACATGTGTGAATTCTTAAATCATGTATCACTTTGACTTTGTGAGATTATACACGAAAACAAGATAGGTTATTTGATGTATAATTATACAGCGATAAGTGATGGGTTTGGCAGTGTTGAGCACCTATTTGTTCCCAAGGAATTTAGTGAGGGTTTGTCTGAGCACAACAGGCTGCCCACACATTGTTAATAATGCTTGGTTAAGCACCGAGAACTAGAGCCACGGCAAAAACAACCTAATATGAATGATTTCTCATGTCATAGCATCATTTTTCTTGAAATGATGAGACCCTGAGTATCCTCAAAAATAGCATGAGCTGCCTGGGAGTCCACCACCTCCTTCCTGCATGGATTGGTTTCTATGTGTTTGGGTCTCCAACCAGGAAAGAGCATGGAGCCATCTGATATTCTCTGGAGAATCGCAAAAAATTGCCAAAGAGCTCCCACACTCTTATTTCCCCTGCTTCAATATTCATATTCAAGGGCTGTGCTGGATGCATTTAGAAACCACTGTTTTCTTCAGCTGTTTGTATAATGGAAAACTTCCCACTTTTACGTTTCAAGTGCAGAAGCAAAACTTCCTCTGCCATCATTCACGTGCTCTACCTCTCCTCCCTCCCTTTTACACTTTGATTTTTCCCATATGCCACATTAACTGCTATCTCCCTTTCACCACACAAATATTCTTTGCTTTATGTTTTGCTCGCTGCTTTAATCTCAAAAAGGATAGGTTACAAAAGAAAAATGGAAAATGGAAACGCTAGTGAGCTGGGAGCAGCAGCCTCAGCTGTGGAGCAGCCTGACCAGTCTTGCTCCAATGGTAAGCAGAGTAACTTCTTTTCTAGGCGTTTCAAATAGATTGTTTTATAGTTTGTTCCTGTGTCTTTCTGGGGAGTAATGTTACGTTGAACTGGTCTGCAATCCCCTAGATCACCCTGAGATTCTGACTTAAAGACCTGAGGTCTGAGGCATAGGTCTGTGCCTTCATCTAGCCCTGCTGAAAAAGTATTTCTCTCTAATTTCCCATTCTGCACAGTTAGTATGGTAATCTTTTTGAACAGGGAACTTAATTTGTCTAGTGAGGAGAGATAGATGACATCCTGTTAGGCTAGGAGAAATGAACTTGTTTGAATTCTTCTGAGATCCGCTCATCAAGAAGAAGGGATTAGCAATGATGAACGTGCCTTGCAGACATCTAAACTGAAGTTTGTGTAGACTAAGCAGCGAGATAATTTCTCGCTTATCACAATGTTACCTACCCTGGCTGAATGGATAGAGAATGGACTGAACCTGGAGATATGGAAAGGCTCCTTTGCAGGAGCCATACTATTCAGCCAAGATGTAGAAAACTGATGAATTGTTTTGTCTTGTTTATTACCTTACTACTCTTGATGCACTTGGGCTATGAAAGTGTTTGATCCCTAATATGCCTAGTATCCAAACTCAGCTAGTAGTGCCATATGCATATAGAGTATAATAGAAAAACTAGGACAGAAATGTTCCTTCTCAAACTTCATATAGTAGTCTTCAAAAAAGACCAGATTTTTTTCCCTAGCTTCAAGAAAATGCATACATACAGACATCTGTAGCATCATTGACAGTTATCATACTCAGGGAATTATCTTACGTTATAACAAAAAGTTAAATAACAGAATAGTAAGTTTAAGATGAAAACTGAAATGCTCAATAAAGCTCCTTCCTCACCCTTCTATCCTTACCCCTTCTCTTACTTGATGGGGGGGAAAAAAGCATCATAATAATTACTCCAACAAGAAAAAGGATCAAATTATATGGAAGTGAAATTTTCACAGTGGAGACACCTGCCAGTCATTGAGTATTTTGCTACAGGCAGTTCTGTCTTAGGTTATTTTGAATAATTGAGCATGACGTGTTATGAAATGTACTCAGTCGTGTTTGTTTCTTTATACATTAGCCATGTATCAGTGAGTAAACCAGTAAATGAAAAAGCTAAGCAACTCACATTTTGAGCACAGTGAAAGGGCTGTCACATGGAGTATTTGAACCAGGATTAGGTTGCAGTCTGTAGGCAACAGTGCGTTCATTTCTGATTAAGAATTTCTTGTGTGATATATGTATATTATAAATCTCCACATGTGTACTACAGCCCGATACGCAGCCTCTAGAAAGAGGTTTTGTTCAGTTGATGACCTCCTGATTTATAAATATTATTTTGGGATACCATTTCCATGTTTGTTTAGTACATTTGTTTCTAACATGAAACCGCAACTAGCTAATATTGACAAGCTAGTTATGGCCAAAGTACTAAATAGCGGCCACAAATGTCTGTTAGATTTCAGAGTTGGTGTGTACCGCAGTAATAATTATCGAGGGTGGTTAGAACTTTGTAGTTGTGGTAGAATTTGCCTAGTTAAAACAGCTCTGATTCAAAGACTATTCAAGCTTAGCATGAACTTCTATTCTTAATTTTTTTTTTTTTAAACTCACAATGACTTTACAACACTATTAATAATACTCTGAATGTTGCTCGCATACTGCTATTGTTTCCAGAGCAAAAGAAAGGTTTTTGGGTTTCAAGATGTTTGTATAATCTCTATCAAAATTTGACTTTACAGGGTGAGTAATAATATTTTTGCCCTATTTTTCTGGAGATAATATTCTCTTCTTAAGCAGTGCACTGGTTGTACAATGGTAACAGCAAAGGCATAAAACGTTCTCAAACTGATACTGAGATACTGCAATTACTGACTTGTGGAGGTTGTTTATCCAGCTACAACTCCGTATTACAATGTGCGCTAACAGCAGATTTGTCTGCAGCACAAACAGATACTCTGCAGGCTTGATTTTTGCTCTTGCTCAACAAGGGGAAAACAGGTATTGCCAGTTTTCACCAGAATTAATATCGATACCCAGAACATTAAGTGTAAATCTGGAATTGATTGGGTGTGGTGCTCTAAAGATATTGCATTACAGAGAGACAGATGGGAAAGGCACTGCACTGGGTGGAGCGCCTTGTTGTCTTGGGCTAATTATGAGGGCTACAGCAAACAGAAATTAGAGATGCCAGCCTGAAAGGTTTAGCATTAGGTAATCTGAGTGTTCCTTAACTGCTTTAGATTATAAAAACCAAAAGGCTAAATTATGCAATTTGTATGCTAAACCTGCCCACCCTCACATTTGACTATATGCAAGTTTTAATTCTACCAGTTCAAATTATAGAGTCTGAAAGGATGCATTAGAAAGCATGTACCTTCTTCGCAATTATAGATGGAGTAACATCTTTGGGAAGGTTTCTTTCTGTGGCTTCTTCCATCCAGCTGTGCTAGTGACTGCAGCTGGAAAGCTGGAACTATAATTTTACCTAACTGTTTTTCAGGATGCTAGAACTGGTGGGTGGGTTATTAAGACTTCCTTTTGCCTAATATGCTACAAGCTGACCTCGAGTAGGACTGGGAATTGGTCTGCTTTTTATAGGAGATTTATGAAGGAGAGTCAAGTATCGGAAAACATGCTTTTTTTTGTACACCAGAATTTTGTTTGCTTACTTTATCTCTGAGTATTAAAGGCAGAAAACATGGGTTATTTTCCTTTACCTCAGGAGGAAATCACACTATGAGATTTCCCCCATTTAGTTTTCTAGTGAAGTAGATTATATGCAGCCAAACATAATTCTGCATTACAAGTACAGCTAATTGAATAATTTGACTGATTCATAGCAGTCAAGTAATACAGAAATTACATTGCTTTTTGTGCTCTTTTTACTTTATATTAAAAATCCAGGAGGTATGTCCACTGCAAGGTTTTTGTTCTGGTTTAGGTTTGCCATTGTCAGTTAATGCCTGTTTGCATATGGATCAAGTGTTCTGTGAATCTTTTTTCGGATGCTTTGTAAGCTTTATAGTTTGACCTTCGAATTTCTGAGAGCAAATGATCAAGAATCTCTAGTTTATGTCCAAAAAATGATATTAGAAAAGAAAATACTTTGCCATGGCAAAATACCACTCCAGTGAGTTGGAAATGATTCTTCATTTGCATAGCTCAAACAATAAAGATAGTTACCCTGTTACAGTGAATGAAATTGTTTTTCACTTTAAGTGGTCTTTTAAACAGTCAAAAGTTGTTTTTTAAAATTGACAACTACCGGGTGATACAGCTGAAGGGCTACATTTAATAACTTGCCCTGGTTAACAGGAACAGTGGTAAGTACCTGTATGTTTAGATAGATGCATTAATGTACATTAAAGCAAACCAAACAAGCAGAACTCCCGCACACTCCAAAACCTCAAAACTCTCACTACTCTTGTAGCAATCAAATACTTAACAAAGAGCACAAAATAAATCAATATTCCTACTTTCCTTAAACATTATCACTTATGCTTGCTTGTTCTCAATGGTTCTTGTTAAAAGAGCTACATCCTTTTAGAGAAAAGGGACCCCTTGATGACAAGTATCCTGTGAACAGCACAACCTCTCAAGTCATGCCAAAGCAGGTCCATTACATATCTGTGTTTCTCCTCTTCTGCAAGGTGACATGTTTTGCAGGCTTGTCTTGCCTACTGCACCTGTGAAACTCTGGAGTTCCTGGGGAAGTTTCCTGCTGTTGATGCCCGTGGTAGGGAGTTTGATTTGCTCCAGAGCTAGCTGATATGGAAGCAGTTCTACTAAAGATCGTTGACTCTTGTGGCAGCAATTTGGCAGGTCATTCTCCATCTCATCCCTCTGGAAAGGCCATACTTTGCAACGATAAGCGCTGAGAGGATAGTAACAGGCCTAATGGATAAGTCTGTAAATGATGTGCTTCAAGCACCTACATGTTTTCCTGCTGCAATTTATTTTCTAAAGTGTGTTCTGACTTAAATACAGATAGCTTAGTGGCAAGAAGAGTTGTCTTAGTGTTTTATTCAGATTACTGGATTGCTAGAGAGACTTGTATCTGTACTTACATGGAGCAAAGAATATGTGTTTCCAAAATGACTGTGATAGTTGAGGATGAGGAAGAAGGTCCGGTTCTTTACAGGTTGTTGCTTTCAGCTGGGTACTTTGGATGTCCAACTATATTCTATAAGGTATTAGAAAGCTCTTAGAGCTTGCCTTCATACTTTCCTCATTAGATATGGTTGCTATTAGAAGCTCTTTTGAAGTGCTGTTTTTCTCCATCAGCATGTGGCTGAATATGAGGAAGACCAATTCGTCATATCCAATTACTACTTTCTTGATGCAGTACACCGATCTTATAATTTTTGTATCAGCATTTCTCAGTGGAGAGAGTTCTGTAGCTGCAGTTCTCTGCTGGTATCATTCCTTCATGTTCCTACTACTGTTTATCTTTCTCAGATCTTCAGTGTCTTGATTAAATAACTCTGGACTGGTACAAGAGACTGAGTTTGCTCCTTCTTTTGCAGTTGCAGAAGTCTGCAAGAGTGGGAATTAAGTTGTGCCAACAAACTCTTTCTAGAAGATTGCTTGTGAGGTTATGGACTCATAATTTTTCCTATTATTCTGAGCATGCAACGGCAGCATTCTGGAGTTACGTGCTCTCAATGATTTCTTTCCCTGCTGCAGACATTTGTATCATGAAATATTTGAAAAAAAATAGATTTTTTAGATTGTTCTAAAGGAGATTTCTAGAAGCTTTTACGTAAAAATGATACTTTCTAGCAGGAATAATAATCTATTGTTTAAAGCACCCGGTCTCACTCTGGATTTGGCAAATATTTCTAGGTTGATCTGGAAAGTTCTTGGCAAAGAATCCTGCATGTTTGGATCAGAAAAGGTGTTGCTTAACTTTATCGCCCAATTATTAATGCTGGCAATTGAAATACAAATCATCTTACACTGAATGTTTACAAATAAATTCAGTGTCTTAGTGTTGGAAAGCACAAGTGTGCATTAGACTCATTTTTTCTCTCTCTAAATTGTAATGTTTGGTAGCGGTCTTTCTTTTAGTAGTTAAAATATATTTCAAGTATCCTTTGTGCACTTTTAGTCCAGGTCATACCATTAGCTTTTTGCATACCAGTAGCAATCCGTTCAATATCTCTGCTGTCTCCTAAAAGGACTCTCCTGCTGCCACTCTCCCTGGAATGTTTCAAGGCTTCAAATTTTATTGTCCCTCTCTTTAAAAAGCTATAGGAAGCCAAATAGGAGATGACTTAAACTTTCAACAACAACGAGCAGTCTATACACAGTGTTGGACAAGAGATCTGGCTTTTCAATACTCATCTTGAGTTATTTTTTGCAAGTTGTTTTGCCTATTTCTGATTCTGTTTCACTTTCCACCTCATGTACCTTTCAGCTGTGAGACCTTTTGTGTAGGGATTTGCACATGTGTACATTTACTGCCTAGAAAAGTGGACTAACCTTATTTATTTTTGCTTTAGTGTATTATTTATTTCATAATCTGTATCTAGCTCATTATTAGTGCCAAGAGTCCTGCATATGCGTCTTCCAATGTGTCTTCTTGTGCATGTGAAAGCCATCCGATTCGAGCTATAGTACTGGTATAATGGTGATATTCATGCAGAAAAAGAAAATATTCTGAAAAGTTAGTGGCTTCTGAGTTTTTGCACAATTGGATGGGTTCATGATTTGAGAATATGGGTAATCAGGTACTCAGGCTACAAACCAGCATTTTCAGTTTTGGAGTTGGTAAAAAGATTCTGTCCATTCCCATGGGAAGATAGCTGCAACACAGCGATTCATATCTCTAATGTACTGCAACCCTGTTTGGGAGTAGGCAGATGCAGTATTTAGAAAGAAAAAACTCTCCAAGAGCAGCCTGACATCTAAACAGTTCTTGCCACTGAGACACTCAAGCGGGTGCTCCCATCAGTAAATTGGCCTGCATTCAAAATATTTTTAAAAGTTGAGGTTTGCTATCCACGGCACCAGACTGAGCTGCCTGGAAAGTAATCTTTTGCTTAGTGTTGATGTTTTTATGGTTTCCAAAATAAAGATTAAACTTTCTGGTGCAAGAGTGTCTCTCTCGAGAGGACTCTCTCCTTTATCTCAGAATGAAGATAATTTAATTCTAGAGCAATGTTCATGCTGCTAGATTATTTTGAAACAAAAGGCAGAGCTTCTATTTGTCCTATCCTTTCCTATGCAAAAAACTCAAAAAAAGCCAAAGCGGAGGGTGATTTCTCACACAAATGTGCACAAAAAACCCAACATTCCAGCAGCTGTCTGGGGAGTAGGTTGAAATGTGCTCTGATGTTGAACCCCTTCTGCTGTTAGCTCATTTTTGAGAGACACTTTGACACTATAATATAGGGTTGCAAATTGGAATTGCAACACCCTGCTATTGGGCCAAGTGATAAAGCAGCACAATAACTGCTTGCTTGATCTTACCTCTCTTTCTTTAATGTGTATGTAAAAGATATCGGGGAGCCTTTCCAGGCATCTGTCAGGGTATTTGATGCTGTTCGATAGGGAACTTCAGTCTGTTTGTGGTGAGTGTGCGTGTGTGTAAGTTTTACCAGTATTTTATATACTGTGGTAACTACAGGGCAAAGTTTCAGGTTTTATAACAGTTGAGTTTTGTTTATTATTAAAAGCTTACAAAAATACTAATTAAACTGGTGGATTATTACAGAGAATACAGTTCTTACGCTCTTGTCACAGGAGTTCCATAGGTAATTGGTCTTGACCTGTATGTCATCTTTAATATGTCAGTTGCTCCAGAGTATTATTACTCACTTCCTTTAAGCTGATAGCTAGGCTTTTTATGCAGCTAAACTTCTGTTTAACCTTGCTATGAGAATGTGACAGTAGGCTAGTTCAGACAGGTTAACATTCATTTGGTAACCAGCCTGCTTAATCAGCCTGCTTCAACCTGCAGCAAATTAAATCTTTGTGAGTTCTAGCAGACAAGTGATAAAGTCATTCTGAATTATGTATAAAAATAAATGGGGTATTTTCAGTGCTTATGGCAGTAAATGAAATTTAAGGCTTATGATTATTCTTGGGGTTTTGTTAAGGATGATTGAAATTTATTTTACTTTAATGTTTTTACAGTCTAATTAGGAGGATGCTGTATTTCTGAAACACATAATGTGTCTCATTCTGTGCCCTGCAAAAATAGTAATCATTTTTATAGGATCTAGAAAATCTTTTTCTGCCCTCTCTCTGTTTCTTCTGAAGGAACCGTTAGAAACAGTATTTTAAACATACAGCCAGAACTATCTTTCTCAATGTCACTAAGAATTGTACAGAATCAAATATTTTGTCTTTGCCCAAATGAATTGGCTATCTTTATTTAAGAGCTATTCACATTGTAAATTTAGCCCACATGTTATCAAGATAGGGCTTAGGTGCTTCTGAAGATTCTACTTGTGGTCATCAACCTCACTTGACCAGGACTGATGTGCTTTCCAGAAGAGGGCAGTAGGGTGGGTGTACGCTTACGTTGTATAAAGAAGTGTGTGAAGGGTGCTTGAAATGGAAGGATGGCACAGACGGTTCTGATCATAGAAGAGTGGACAATTCTCATTTTTAGTTGTATCGATTAGTACGTTTTTCAATGCAAGGTAGGCTCAGATCTTCAAATATTATTGTTGTGTGTTTGCAGGCATCTAATAATTTTGTCTTTCAAATGACGCTAGCTTTTTTCCATTTGCTGTCTTGTTAGTTTTAAAAAGTTGAGATTTAGGCATACAGCAACAGGCAAAAGTGCTGTTTCTGTTGGCACTGGTTAATGAACATCTATCCTGTCTTTGCTGACTGCAATTTCACCGGCATTGCTGGGTTTGTGTATGTCCTTGTTCATGTGAGAAACATGGCATGTGCCTTTGACATTAATAATGACCAAGATGGAGATGAAATGTGTTTTTTAAGTAGCCACTGTGATTGTGTCTTTTATGTCTGGCTATAAACTGTCCTTTCAAGATATTTTTTTTTTTCAAGATGACTTAACTGTTTTTGATTAGTTGTATCAATACCTGTCATCTTCACTTTGACATTTGCTTATTGATTAGGAAGGAAAAACTTACATTTACTTCATCAAGATATACCAATGTAAAAGTTATGTACAAATAATGGTTTAAACTTCAGTACCTATTTAGGAGATAATAACAATTCAAGACAGTTTTGAGTTTGCAATTCCATTTAGTTTGTTTTGATACTCTGTGCATACATACCTGTAAAACTCCATTGTTGTTTCTTGGAATATTTTTACATAAGGAATCATTTTAGTTTTCCAGGCTTCTTTCTTTATGTTTGTATAATTAATTTGGTCTTCTGCAGTGCAGTCTTCAGTTTGAATGTCAAAGCACCCTTAAAAAAAACTATCCTCAATTGAGATTATGGCTTTAATAAACAATCATTGCTTTGTTTGTAGATGACTCTAGCTGTATCGGGACTGACTTTTCCTTGCCATCGACTTACAGTTGGAAGAAGATCTTCACCCGTACAAACGAGGGAACAGTCAGAGGAGGTAAGAACATAATCTTTAACAAGAATACTTTAGGAAGAAGCAGGGAAAGCTCATTTTGCCATGGTCACTGTCCCTTCTATTGTGAAACACGTCATTAAAATTGCATCTTAAAAGAATCAGTTTACAATTCCTGTAATGTGTAATTGTGACAAAGTAAGGAACTGGGTAAATGAGTCATTGAAGAAAAAGAAGAAAAACAAAGTAAGCAAGCCACAAGTTGCTAAGCGTTGAAAATGACTCCAAATTAAATAGAAGGCTGAAACATATATTTTTAGGATTAGCAGAAAGAGATGTTTGCAGACTGTACAAACTCTCATTTTGTTGTTTCTAACTATTAATAGTTTGGGTTAAAATTTCCAATGCCTTTGTCCTTCCTCAAAATGAAATTAATATAAGCAGTTTCCCATTTTCCACACACTTTTCTTACCATTGTATTTAGAGAACTTTAGAGCATAAGGTTTATCTTGCTGCACAAAAAGGATGTGTTTCAATCTGTTCAGCTCAGTTGAGTTGGCAAGACATAGCTGTGAGGTACAGTCAGGTTGCAAGTCTGGATATATGCTGTTGGATAGTTGTTAAAAGTTAGAGGATGGTGAGACAATGAGCTATACCACAACCACTTAGCAGGTTAAATAGATGGTTATTGTTTTCTCCTGGGATCTGCCAGCATAACTGTATCATTGCTTCTTTACTTCATTCTTTCAAAATTATCTGAGTTTGTCCACCTTGTAGAATTTTCTTGTGGACTCGTTCATTCAGAAAACATTCTTTATTTGGAGTTCTTCATGTGTAGCTGTTGTAGGGAGAGATCCAGCATGTTTGGAGCTCTTTGCTCCTCTCATGGTCACTTGCATGTTAGACCTGAAATCTCATGTTCCATAATACGCTTTGTTGCGCCTTCAGAGATTCCTGTAAATTTTCTGTAGTGTACTATCACCGTAACTCCTAGGTCAAGTGGAGCTGGAATAGTTGTTCATGAAAAGAAGTCAGTTTAGAGGCAAGTTAACATCGAATAGTTATAAACAAGGTTTTCTGAGCTGTTTTATGTTTCAGAGGACATGAAATCCAAAAGATCTGACGGTGGGAGTTGGAGGCACAGATGGGACCTTAGCTCCTTGCACAAAAATGTTGATTTTTCTCTTCTATATTGGTATGCCAAATAAATCAGCCTGTCATTCAACATGCAGTAGTCTGGTGTGCCAAGTTAGGACTATGGGTGCTAAATTTGTATGTCAGAGATTGCAGTGCAATAGATGGGTGCCTTTCTAAGGACTGTCCCCCACCATGCAAGTATTGCTAAAGTAGATTCTATCTGAATGTCTAAAATTATTGATAGATTGTGTGGCTTTTCTCACTCTTTCTTATGCAGTTAAACCAGCTGTAGTACCATTAGATGGAAAATAGCATTAACTTTGGATAAAATTTGCTCAACTATGTATATACAGAGCCAGTTCCTTAGTTATTTAATAATGCATTTTGTCACATAATATTGCTCTGCCAGCCAGACTTCTGGTAAAAATTAGATCTTATTTATAAAAAGCAATCTGATAACGTTGTATAAAATGCAGTATATCAAGTGGTTTTATAGAAATGTGTGAGTATTTTTCAATGTGTGTGTATTTCGTATTTCACGGAAGATGATGTCTGTAATAGAGGCTTATGGTGGATTTCGGTTTTTGTTTTTATATAGCAATGCACTGATGTTCATATGGTTAGTGACAGTGATGGAGATGACTTTGAAGATGCTACAGAGTTTGGAGTTGATGATGGAGAAATGTTTGGAGTAGCATCATCTGCCTTGAGGAAGTCACCAATGAGTAAGATTTGACAGTTAATTTACAATTAACTGGTGACTGTACAGCAGTAGTGAAGGCAGAGAGGTATGATGGGTCTGCATAATAAGAAACAGAAAAGTATCTTTTGATAGGAATGTTAGAATTGTTTGAGTGTCATGTCTGATGGATGTGTCAAATGAAAATACTGCAAACATAATTGAAACTATGGAAGCGTCTCCCCATGGAGGAAGTTTTTTAACTTTATGTTTTCAGCTTATAGTTGAAGGATAATAATTAAATGCAGAGAAATTACGATCTTTAATCAAATGTTCCTGTAGATTTCTGCTTTCCTGTTTTGAAAATTCTACAGATTTTAGCTTCAGCGTCTTGTGATTAATATTTTTAGTCATTTACATTAGACAAGTTTCTCAGTGATTATTTGCCCTTGAATTATGAAAAGGATTGAGCAGGATCAGTCAGTAACCTCCTATATGCAATTCTGTAGACTCTATTTACTTTAGGCTTGCATTAGTGTCATTCCTTAGAAGTTTTTTGACAGCAAATATATGTAATAATATGGAAAACTTTTTAACATTATGTATAGGAAGTTTTTTTTTTTTTTAAAGAAAAAGAAAAGAAAAGTAACTAGCAATATAGTGGGTCAAGCCTTTCAAGCCAGTCTTTTCATTTTAATGTATTAAAGTAAGCCCAGAGTGTTAACTCTGAACAAGTGATATATCACATTACACTGGACCTGAGGATTTTACTGTTTGGAAAGCTTGAATATATTCATGAGAGCGTCTGGAAATTTCATGTCTTTCCAAAGGTTCATAGTCAATAGTCTTTCATGAAATTTATATGGTCTCTTGGTAACCACTTCAGTAAGCTGTCAACATAAAAAAATCTATGAAGCAAGTGAGTTTGCATATTAAAATCTGTTTCCATAAGGTTGCATTTAATTTATATTTTTCATTTTTTTAAGTGCCAGAAAATGCTGAAAATGAAGGAGATGCCTTATTACAATTTACAGCAGAGTTTTCTTCAAGGTAAGCTTAGCCTAATAACTGTGTAATACTTGTTACAAACTAAGTAAAATTTAGTGAATAATGAAAATAAAAATAAACCAAATGTACATATTTTCTTGTGGGATCATAGCATATTTAGGCATCCTAATCTAATTTATTTTAAGCTTAACTTTGTTAGAACTGTTTCTGAAATAAAAGTCCAAGTTACGAGTGACAGATTCTTGCCTTATTTAATTTGCCACTAATTAATATTATTACTTAATTATGTAAGGGTCCAGAAGGATGATAAAGACTCTGACTATGTATAGTAATTTTAATATGATATACAGGAACAGAAAAGCTGAAACTGATTAATATTGAAAAATATATACAGAGTTGCAATAAGAGTTTTCACAATAATTAAGTGGTTGGATAAATTTCTACTTTTAAAAAATATAGAAATGCTGCTTTTTGTTAACTTTACACCACCAAATCATACATTGTTAAACACTTGCCATGTTTCATCAAACAGGTAGAAGCTGAAAACTAATATACTGCAAAGTAATGCAAAGTTTATATGCCTTCAGTTGCCACTCTTCTGTGATGAAATGTTCCTTTATATATGAGATGCATTAACGTGTGATAAAAGAATAGCCTTCAATTAACCTTTAAGAATCCACTAAAGAGAGGAAATAAGTTATGACTGAAAGATTATATAGAACTTAAGGTGTCTACGTATGTAAACAGAAAGTTTTTATGATAAAATTTGTAAGGTAGTAGTTAGTTACTTTGAACTTTTGAATGTTGGGAGACCGATGGCTTCTAAATATTTCCCTTGTGTCCTTTAAAAGTGTAGTACTTTGTCTTTCTAAAGATTTAGCCAATCCATTGTATTTACAGAATAGTTGAAGAGGTACAATATTGACATTACTTATTTTCGTAATTTTTTTATTAATTGGAAATTTTATCTCAAATAGATACGGTGACTGCCATCCTGTTTATTTTATTGGATCATTAGAGGCTGCTTTTCAAGAAGCCTTCTATGGGAAAGCTAGAGATGTAAGTGTGTATTAAAACTACTTTATTTAATATAGGGTGAAAAATGGAAATAACTGTACATGTTTCATCTTTATTTTAAAAAAGGTGAACTACATTTTGGAGTTATCTTGGTTTTATTGTTTTTGAAGAGTTATACTCATTTAGTTGACTGACTAAAATACTTACCTTGGTTGTTGTTGAAATTACAGTGAGTAACTCATGCTTCCTAATCATTCAGGCTGTATTTTTATTGGAGTCCTTTAGTCATAAGAGCTACTTCCCCCCCCCGCCCCCCCCCTGCTCTTTTCTTCCTGAAATAATGGTGTCCTAGTACCAGATAACACTGGCTGCGAGTCTTGTGGTTTACAAGTTCAACGTTGCATGTTGGTAACTCCTTTGAAGGATGGCTAATGAAATTGTAAATTTAAATTGAAAGGTCTCTGAAATACAGTGCACTTTTTTTTTGTACAGCCTTTATCTGCCAAGTAAATTCCACTACTAAGGTTTGGTTATTTAGTTTTTCTGTACATCCAACCAGACATCTCAAGTTTCTGTTATTCCACGCACAGTTTTAAAATCAGTATTTTAATAAAATTAGAATGGGGATAGTTTATTTAAGTTTTGGTGACTTGATTCACTGAGGAGAAACCCAAACCCCTGCATAATTAAGCATAGATAAAGCTGAAACACAAACAAGAAAATCATGCTGTTTAAATTTACTTTTTGTTGTCTTGATAGATATTTAACTTTAAAATGAAGAATGTTTTGGCTTCCTGTAGTTATTCATATTGGAAGGAACAGCTATGTTATGTTAGGGGCTGTTCTGATGAGTGTGCAGTATTACGAAGCTACAGTGTATAGCTTAAGTTAACACATACTTAACATGTTGTGCGCACACTCTAAGTTTAGTCAATATTTTCATGTCTTTGCGCAGATTTCAGAGCATAAATGGATACATAATAATTCAGTGGCAAAGTATTAATTTATAATAACTCATTAAAGTGGACCTGAATGCATGTTTAAAAGAAATCATATTAATTCAACAAGTGTTTGAGTTAAGAAGTTTGCTTTGTGTCATTTCATCAGAAATGGTTGACAGTGTATCAGTATAATAATGGACAAGAGCCCATTAGGAGCTTTCATAAATTTTTTTTTTTATACCTATAAATCTTATATTAATGTAGTGCAGTTACTTAGTTTTTTAATACTCAAAGTACTTCTTATACTACTTAGATAGCACATCTGAAATTCATGTCACCTTACGTTTCTAATATTTTGTAGTGTATTCAGATCAGATCCTCATCAGGATAAAGTTACATATTTAGGAAAGTATTATTTTTGTGGCTTTTTTCTTTTTTTTTTTTTTTTTTTTTTTTTTTCTAAATATTGCCTTAATTTTTGAAAGCTCTCCCTCCCAACTACCCTGTGGAATGACATTATTTTATTGTAACAGTCTGACTTTAAACGAAGGTATGAGAATGTATAAATACCATTTATTTTTACTGCTTTTTTCCTGTTACAAACAAGTTTTTTCAGTACTGCCTCCTGGAATTCATAATTAAGGAAAGGGATGCATTATTTTATATTTTTATAATTGCATTTCATAAAATAATTCAAAATGCATATCAGTATAAGAAAAAAAGCTTAGGAGAAACTGCAACCTGTATGTCTTGTCTTCTAATTTATACTATGGAGGGCACTTAATTTTACCAGGGGAACAGATGAGCTTCAGGCACCAGCATTCTTCACTTGAAGTGAGAAATTGAGTTCCAAGAGTAAATAAAAACAAGATTGAAGGTTTAAATCCTCTGCTAGGCTTTTTGAACTTATATACTCATTAAATGTTTATTGGAGTGGTGGGATTACGAAGGATTTGGGTAGCTTCATCAACTGGTATATACTTAATCACTAAGTAAAACACTACATTTGATAGAGTGTTTCTCACGATGCCACACTCAATCCATCTTAATGAAAACCGCTTCAACCTGATTTAATTTGAGAGCACTTGGCAGCTTGAGTGCTCAGAGATCTTAGCCTTTTCTTGACAAATCCTCAATGCTGTCCAGAGCAGAAGTTGTAGTCTACAGTTCAGGTTTAGTGAGTCAGCCATTAGTGATGTTTTTAATCTATATCATGGATACTTTTTCCCTCCAAAAAAATCCCATTATATATGAAATTGAAGCCTTTTTGCAGAAGTATTTTAATTTGGGTTATTTTAAGAAAATTAACTTATGTCAGAACATGTGTTTTAAACACAAATTATGGGTTAAAATTCTTTTTAAGAAAATAGATGTTCTATTAAATCTTAATGTCTTTTCATGTGTTGGAAAGGATGGTAATTCATAGTTGTTTAAGAAAATGTTACTTGAAAAAGAAATACCTTGTAAAAAAAAGTTTAGATGTTTGTCTGTTACCTATGTTTTGTTTAGCTTTTATTATCATTGCTTTTCATTTCAAGTCTTTAGATAGTTAAGATAAACATACGTGATGGGCATCTTTTTTCCTTTAGAGCAACTGCTACCATGATAGTGCCAGTTTTAGGTAGGACAGATGGAATGAGGTCAAATGTAGCTCTGCTTTAAAACCTGTATATCTCTTTAGCACAAAAATACAATAGCCAAGATACAGAGCTTTGCTTTTAACAACCAGTGTCCTTGGCAGTGAAATCCCCAGTTACCTCCTGCAGCCTGATAGTTAAGGGCATTGTGTGTTCATTTCCAAGTTTTATTGTATACATAACACAAGAAAATATTTTCTTTTTTTTTTTTTAATTGGGTCAGGAAAAGAGAGACAGAAGTTCATTAAATTAACAAATAAGTTGTTCTTTTGTGAAAGTCTTCCTCTACTTATTGTGCCAACTGGAAAGAAGCATTTCTCTGTTACATTAGTTTATGAAGAACAAGCTTACTCTTGCTTAAGTAGCTACACTGTCATAGAATTAGGTAGACCTGATGCCATGGAAGAAATCTTATAATGGACAGTTTTAAACAAGATGTTTGGGGGAGGTTTCTTCGCGACTGGAAGCAGTTTGTGGGTGCCTTGTGTTCTGAAACGTCAGGGGCTTTATCCTAACTTAGGGCAGTATTGTTATTAATACAGGATCTTAATCGCTATATTGAATCTCACTGAGCTATTTACTTGAATAATACTAAAGTATTTTCTTTTATTGGAGCTTGTTTGCCTTTTCATTTTTATAGGTGGTTGCTACTGTTTTATTATAAGAAAGAATAAAGACATCTGCTTTACCTTTTCAGGAGCTCTTATCTTTATATACCTCTGTCAGATCACCTCCTGCTCCTCTCTCAACCTTTCTGTCCACTGACTTTTAATAAATATGTGAAACATCTCTCTTAGCACAGATTGGTATTGTCACCTCAATATATAGTCCTGCATACTGAAAATGAACCATGTTTTTCTTCTCCTTGAATTCTGTCTTTTAGGTTCAATTTAGTGGCAGCACCATCCCTCTCACGTATGGGTACTTTATTTCCTGAATACCTAGAAGAAAGTATGCTCCTTCTATGATGTGGCATGTTCAAATAAAAGCTTTTTTTTTTCCTGGTGGTAGCAGAATATTCCTTCATACAGGGCTTTCTGCAGTATCATTTTTATCTGGTAACTCAGAAAACTGTCCCATGTTATTATTTCAGCTAATTAAGTTCATGCTGAACTTAATACGGAAAAAAAGATTCACAGAGATAATTATTCTGATTTCTGTTAGAGCACATTATAGAAACAGTATTGACTACTCTCCAGTCTTCTTGTCTCAGAAGAGAAATTTGAAATCTGTCTTTTAGATGTTGTCTTGAGTAGAGGAGAGAGGTTGTTCTGAATCCCAATTGCAGGATGGCTTTTTGGGTTAGTCTTTGTCATCTTTTTTTCCCCATTTATTCCCTAAATACTGCGGAGTGATGTCAAAGAGTACAGCTCCACCACCACCTTTTAGTTTGACTCCAGGCACATTTCAAATCAAGTCCAATTGCTACTCCTATATTTTATAAGGGGCTTGATCATATTGTGTATCCTAGGTGTGCTTTGAAAATGCATCTGTAGTTGAGCTGTCTGAGGGTCCTAGATGGAGAAATTACTACTTTACAGATTCTAATTAAACATAAATAACCTGAACACTAATCTACGTGGTCTGGCTGAAACTATAGAGGATGGGTATAGAAGTATAACTCTAGGTTCCCGGGAAAAGTAAAGCAGCTACACTATGGTAGATGTCGGTATATAAATTCCAGTTAAGTCCCGTGTAAGTCACCTACATTTTTTTTCCAGTCTTGCCTGATGTGTGTGTTAGCAGTTCTGTCCTTTCATTCTTAAATTAATTCTGAACTTGTGGATAATTATTGTTTAGAAATTTTTGCTACAAGATACCAGCTTAGTAGTTTCACTGTGTGCTTACACGCCCTTTATTCTGCTTCATCTTTCATATCTGAAAGATTAGTCCTTGGGTATGGGTATCTCTTTAGCGTTCTCTGTACTTAATATTAAATAATGAAAGTTTATTGAAATTGTCTGCCACATTACATTTCCTCCTCTTTCAAAGCCTATGATTTGTAGATCTTACTTGAGTTTGGTTTTAATTATTGGATATTCTTTGCATTATGTAAGATACCACTACAAGTTCAATTGATTGAAACAGAGATACAACAGTGTAATAGGATCAAATATTTGGAAGATGAAAGTAGACTAAATCAAGCTTAAAATAAAACACAGCTTTACCTCGGAAAGTGGTTAGCCGTTTGAACAGCTTACCGTGGTTCATATGGATTCTCCGTCACTGATGGTTTTTTGAGACTAGATGTTTTACTGAAAGATAATATTACTGAAAGATTAAATTAGGAATTAGTTTAGGGATGTCTTATGCCATGTATAATACAAAAGACCAGATCAGAAAATTACAGGAATCATCTCACTCTCACTTTAGGGACCTGTGGGGTACAGCTTAGTTCAGATCGCCTTGGGGTTAGAGAAGGTTGCATTCTGCTTAGGGAAAAAAGATTGTGCATGATAGAGTAGCTGTGTCCAAGAAGGCTGGTCATATGATCTCCAAGATCACCTTAGAGAGGTGGATCAAATTGTACACTTCAAAGGCTTAAAGATGTACAAATGTGTCCCTTTGTTCATTTAAATTAGCTCTCACTACATAAAACCTGGAGAAAAAATGAAGATCTTGATTCATTAGTCTATCAGCTTGAAAGAACATTCATGCCTCTAGCAGATGTTACATAGTGAACATTTTTGTCTCAATTATTACTTGAACTTGTGAACCTGAGATTCAAAAATAACCATTCAGGTCTGTGTTTTTGCTGACCCTTATGACTGTATGGCTATTCTCATTCTAGTTCATATTCTTCTGAGGTATCCAAGTTATTCATGTTATTAGGAACTGGCTGAGAAGCTTGGATATCCCATTACTCAGTGATTATCAATTTAGTCTCTTAACCTCATGAAGATCTGTGTTTCTTTCTGCCTCAGTGCCAACTTTTCCTTCATTTCTTCTAATTCTGTACAAAGTGCATTAACTTTTCTGAAGTTCCAAAATGCAAAAATGGCCAAGTGGATGGCATAGCCATTTTGGTACATAGGACAAATCTTTAATGTGTTTGTCTCGTGTAGGATTGTACATGCATGTTAGATCTCTTGGTCAGGTGCATCAGTTATGTGGCATACTTTGGATGATGCGGCAGAGAGGTTTCATAGTGCAAGGCTACAGCTGGGAGGACTGTGCCTCCCAGGGGGCTGCCCTGCTGCAGTACAGCGTCCATCTACAGCCCGCGTTTCCTTCCAGGGTGCCACGCATATTCCATCAACAGATCAAAATCAGGCAGGAGAGGGCTGCAGCACTTCACTGCAAATACATAGTGGTGGGTGTGAGGCAAGACAGCAGAGGGACAGCTGAGTCTCATGCAGTCTGAATGCAACAGAGGTTGCAGAAAAAAATGCTTGAGGTCTGGATTTTTTAGGTATTTAGACAGCCAAGATGCTGAAAACAGTTAGCACCTCTTTCTCATGGCTCTTTTTCCTCTGAAATAAAATGAAACCTGGAGCTTAGAGTTCAAGCTTTTAGGACCTTAAGACTTATTGACATTGATGAGAGTTGCACTCCCGAGTTTGTTTGTAAATCCAGGCCCCTTCTGAAAATTCCAGTGTATGACTGCCTGGTCTTCAACATCCACATACTCTGAAAAATACATCTCTTGATGGCTTAAGTTCCTGAAGTCCTAAGGCCTTTGGAAGTCCATCAGCTAGTCAGTACTTAGAACCTTTTCAGTATCCCATACCTTCATAGGGACTAGTAAAAGTTCTTCCCCATCAGATTTTTTTTCTTGGTTAAAATTTTATGCTAAGTATATAACCCCCGAGTCATTATATTTTTGAGAAATCCAACACAGAACAGACTAGTGCTCCATTAGTAGTCTTCTTTTATGGAAGTCAAGATTGTTCAACAGTTTAGTAAGCCTATTTTATTAGTATTGACTAAAAAATTCCCAGTATTAGTCATCATAGAATCCTAGAATTTACTCTGATTTTTTCAAAGGCTTGAAATAAAAACAACAAAAACCTGCTTATAAATATATACTACCATGGGTTAGTAAAAAAAAAAAAACCAAAAAAAACCCCAAAACCCACCAAAACCACACAACAACAGCAACAACAACAAACTCCAAGCCATGAGCCTTTTGCAATAATGCATTTTTTCCAAGTAAAAAATATCCCTGGCTTCCACTAAGACTTTTCAAAATCATGTTTCAGCACTTCAGTTCCCCCTGCTACCTCTTTTCATTTGTCCTAGCAGTGTGCCTATGCCTGACCTTAACATTTTGGATGAATTATCAGACACAAGTTCAGTCTTTTATATGTGATGGAGTTTAGTCTTTGCATGGTGAGATTTGTTGATGCAACAAAAATTACATTCACTTGTAAAGTAGCTCAGTGTAAACATCTATTGTGTATGCGCCTGTTCTGTTTACTAAAATTTGTCCCTAAATCTTTAAGCCTAAAACTGTACATATTTTGAAACATTCTGTTGTATGGAATGTCATATTTAACAGTTTCATGGGGTTGTTTCTTTGGAAGTAAAAGTGTTTCTCAAGAGCCTTTTTTTCTGTCTGCTCCTAGTGAAAAGAGGAGAGCAAAGCCATCCGCTTACCACAAAGCAGTGCCACCACAAAGGAAAGATTAAGGGTTTAGAGAGAGGTCAATGTGGGTTTTTCTCTAACTAAACACTTTCCTAAAGTTTCCTTGTGGAAAAAATAATGAAGTCATCTCAGAGTTTTTAAAGAATTTTTATTTCTTTTTCACCGTCTGCATTCGCTTGTCTTCTCAGCATGGATGTTTAATCTTTCTAGGCTTTGTGAATTGGTCCAAATGAATAAGTGGTGAGCTGTCTCTCTAGGAGCTAGAGGCTTATTCTAAGGCCCTAATCACTGAGTAAACACATCTTTGCCCTCCCTCTCTTACAACTGCTATATAATAGTCGAGATTCTAGCACAGTAACCTGGATATTGCAGGGATCGACGCTTTGAAATGCAGAATGGCTGATCCTCAAAAACAGACAGTGCCTGATCTTCCCCTGCTTCTTTCTTCTTTTTAAATTAAATATCACCACAGAAATGCTGTTTTATTGCTTGATATTGTGCATCAGTGCCCTGGATTTTCAAGTTTAGTTTCAGTCAACATTGTTGGCTGCACTTATATGGATCTCTGCATGTTGGGCTTATTAATGGCCCTTCCTGGCACATGTGTACGTGGTTCTGAAGAACATTTAAATTAAATTAGACAAACATTAATGCAAATTACTAATCCCTTTCCCAAAGTCTAATGTTCAAATGTATTCTTCTTTTCATAAACAGTCATTAAGTTTTGTCCAAAGCCAGCATATGAGGTGATAGCCATACAGGTCTTTTACAAAGACAGCTTGTCTCAAATTTGCATCCCGTGTCTTGCTATATCAATACACATCAGTATCTAGTGTTCAGTGTTCCTTCTGATGAAGAGATTTGAAATTACTTTAAATAAAAGTCTGAAAATAGCATTTACCATATTGTCTCAGCAAATATGTTCAAGTAGGATTTTAAAATAAAGGAAGTAATATATATGGGTATGGGGGAATGGAAAGTTGTAATTTTCTGAATGGTATTTATAATTCATTGAATACCAGGTACAGGATCATGGTCCTTAACTAGCTCATAGTTTCCCTATGTTTTTCTCAGTCTGCTTTCTATCTTTATGTACACATAGACTCACTTTCCAAAAGGTGGTCTGAGAGTGTCATGGGGACGCAGCACAGCTCTATGCTGCTGGCAGTGAAGCTCAAATATTACTTGATAGGGTTTCAGACAAACATGGCACAGAATATTTTGTTTCAAGAGGCCACGAACACCATCCTCAACATCTAGTCTTCGCTAACGTTGTAACTACGATGAGATACATCAGCGCTCACAAACTCAATGTGGGATTTGATCCATGTCTCCCATACCGCTTCCCTTGCGTCTTACACATTCGCAGTGCTGGGGCGGCTACCTTGTTCCTCAGCTCCATGAGAGATGTAGCCAGCTGGGCTGACACATGGCCTTTTGACAGGCCACATCATCAACTTACGAAGCAGGTGAGAGGCTGATGTGCTGTGGGCCTCCCCACATCATACGGCTGGATGGAGAGCTGCCAAAACATCCAGCATGTAACGTCGCAGGCTTTGGGACTGTAGGCAGCTGAACTGTTACTTACTAATTTTCCTCTTTATTTGGCTACAGGTGGGGTGATAACAGTACACTGTCATTTTTTCAGGTTGTTTATAGTTGTTTTGTATCGTAGATGCTGTTGTACCAAGAGGTGTGTTCCTTGCTCAGGGAATTGTTCCAAATGTTATCTTTATTGGGCAGCAAGCCAAAAAAGTTCACTCATTTGTTAAGCTAAGTCTGTTAGTAAGGTTTTTGGTTTTCATTCAAATGTTCTTACTTTCATGCTCTAAGCATATAATATATTGTGTTTTGGTACCCGAAATAAAATATTAGGAAGCATTGAGAATATTTACAGATTTGGAGGGATGGACCATTTGACCTGAAATCTACTGGGTTTTTTTTCCCTGTGTGTGCACGTTGTGATACTCAGCACCCTTGATAAACACCGTAGGGCATACTAACACACAAATCTGCAGCAGTAATTTCAAATTACTAACCAGTCTGAGGAAGTTTTCACTGATCTTTTCTCATGTCTTTTCAGAGAAAGCTTCTTGCTATCTACCTCCACCATGATGAAAGTGTACTAACCAATGTCTTCTGCTCACAAATGCTCTGTGCTGAATCTATTGTCTCCTATCTGAGTCAGAACTTCATAACCTGGGCATGGGACATGACAAAAGAAGCAAACAGAGCAAGGTAAGACTCTTTGGACTGTGAGTGGAGCAGCTTTTCTCTCAAGGAAGACCCTTATCTCTGTGTCATCTCTGTGTATCAAATCTTTTGTTGCTTGATATTTATTTGAACTAAAAACTTCATGCTCGTTCTTAGCTGATCAATGAAGCTGTCCTGGCTGACGCTCACTGGGAATTGGACCCTCCTTGTTTTCATTCCAAAGTGACTTCTTATTCCTGTGTTGAACAAAATAGTTAAAGAAATTACTGCAGCAGTAATTTCAAATTACTAACCAGTCTGAGGAAGTTTTCACTGATCTTTTCTCATGTCTTTTCAGAGAAAGCTTCTTGCTATCTACCTCCACCATGATGAAAGTGTACTAACCAATGTCTTCTGCTCACAAATGCTCTGTGCTGAATCTATTGTCTCCTATCTGAGTCAGAACTTAACAACCTGGGCATGGGACATGACAAAAGAAGCCAGAGCAAGGTAAGACTCTTTGGACTGTGAGTGGAGCAGCTTTTCTCAAGGAAAAGACCCTTATCTCTGTGTCATCTCTGTGTATCAAATCTTTTGTTGCTTGATATTTATTTGAACTAAAAACTTCATGCTCGTTCTTAGCTGATCAATGAAGCTGTCCTGGCTGACGCTCACTGGGAATTGGACCCTCCTTGTTTTCATTCCAAATTTAAAAAAATTACTACTTCTTCTTTTTTTTTTTTTTTTTTTTTAAGTTTATTTTGCAAACATAGTTCTAGGAACGTGTCTTCACGGTTTTGCCCTGCAGTGCCATGATATTATGTGACACGAATTCTATGTATGTAGGTGAAACTGCATTAGAAACGTCTGGGATAACAACTACTGTTGTTAAATGAAAATCTTATTAAAACAATAACATTCATGTGATAAATTTATATTAAAAACAGATTATGCAAAAAAATAGAAGCTTGCAATTCATATGAACTTTTTTGAACTACAAGTTTCTTACAGAACACTCCTTTGGTAATGTTCAGATATTTTGATAGGTTTTAATATAATAAAAGCGTCTGCTTGTCAGGATAATGTCTTGAGTATATTAATATAATGAGTGTTATTCCAACTTGTTTTTTTTAAATAAAAAAAAAGCGACTGCTTGTCAGGATAATGTCTTGAGTATATTAATATAATGAGTGTTATTCCAACTTTTGAACAAAAGATGCAACAGTAATTTAGTCTGGGATAAGGTTGCTGCTTTTTTTACACAATTCCATTGGTTATTGAACAATCAGAAGTACATATTTATGTTTCTTTCCCGTTTGGATTGCTAGAAATTTGGTATCTTTATAAAGCATTCATACATTCCTGTTCTTAAATACGTAAATTATAGTTAATATTTCTTTACTGAAAGTGGGCGTGGAGAACAGAACAATCTCTTTTTTTTTACTGCACTTTTAAAACGACACTTGTGTTTCACAGGAATTCCTCATTCGACCTTCTGCATTTCGTCTTTGGATGGATCAGCAGCTACGTTCCTAGTTTAAATTATTCTAGGGAAGAGTTAAAGATTATGGAAAAAAGCAGTTGCAAAAACAGATAAAAAGATTTTAGAAAAAAGAGGGAGGGGGAAAGAGAAACATCTAGGTTCTTTCATGGGACCAAATACATAGACTGGAAAGTTGCTTAAGTCTTTTGGTATTGCCATTCATGGGCAGTAAGGAGCCTCCTCCTTTTCTTTTATCCCACAAGTTGGTAGAAGGAAACACTATTTCTAAACCATCTGTAGTGGCTAAGTTCAGTTGACTACCTGCTGTTCTATTGTTCACTTTTCTATTTAATTCTCTAGTTTCTTTTATTTTACAATGACAAAAAATTGCAGTGTAGTTTCTTTTGAAAAACTGTGTTTGAGGGGTTTTTTTATGACTGACGATCAACAGCCATGTAATTGCTTTGTTGTGTTTTACTAAAGAAATCTATTAAGTAGCACAACTTTGATACACTAGTAATAGGAGTTTGCAGGTTACAGAGACACCTGTGGTGACCAAAGCGACAGAAGCTGCTTATTAGAAAGAGCCTGTACAGCTGTGTCCTATTAACTCCTTATGACACTGCTTAAAACACAAAATAAAGGGCTTGTTTAAGGCTTTATAGCTATTCTCAATGAACCTAGTCACCGATTGTGCAGTACGATAGGGTTTTAAGCCTTCATTTTTTGCTTTCTATTAACAACAACAAAGAAACTGTCATATTAACAGTGAGGTCAAAAAATAGTAAGGGGTAAACAAGGCATGCTGGCTCGAATTAGAATAATTTCTCGGTTGTGTTTAGTGTCACATCCTGCTCCTTAGACTGTGATTTCTTCAGAGGGGGCATGATGCTTCCTTCTCCCTTTGGAAAGTGCCAATGCACTGTGGGCATTCCCATAAATAAATACTCAGTACCTCTGTTTAATTACTTCCCTTTGTTATGTGACACGACGACAGTGGTCTTGGAGCCTATTCTGTTCTGTATCCCTATGAATACAGTTGCGCATAGCTTTTTATTTGAATGGTGAGAAGACAACGGCAACAACAGAAGGAACCGCTTTTTGCATGCTGGTGTAGCCCAAGAGCGACTTATTTGTGCTGTTACAGTTGCATTAGTGGAAAAGCCAGGGTGAGAAGGCAGAGGAATCAGGCCCACTTTACAGCAATCAATAGGGACACCTCAATGTCAGTAGTAAAAGACAGGTTTTCAGTACTGTAGCATGGCATGAATAAATTCAAACAGATATAAATACTTTCCTCATATAAGCCAAAAAATCCTGAATATTCTGATTTTTTTTCTCGCTCTTTGCTGTCCTCTTTCTGACATCTATGAATGTCATTCTGTTCCAAAAACAGTCTTAATATAGTAGTTTCCATTTTTCTCATTAATGAAATGGGGGTCCATCCTGAACACTGTAGAACAAAAACAGCTCCAAAATCTTGTCTTTTTTTCCCGATTTTTAATATGTTTCTTGGCTGACACTGATGTAGGGACATGCTTTGAATCCTGCATTACTGTACACCAGCACTTTTCAGCTGGAATCTCTCAATCTTGTTCTTCAACACCCATTGCAACAGAGTGAAGAGAGTTCTGTAGGTAGGACTAGCAGTAAAACGCTGTGTGCAAGCGCCAGGGTAACTGGAATATTCTGATTTTTTTCTCGCTCTTTGCTGTCCTCTTTCTGACATCTATGGATGTCATTCTGTTCCAAAAACAGTCTTAATATAGTAGTTTCCATTTTTCTCATTAATGAAATGGGGGTCCATCCTGAACACTGTAGAACAAAAACAGCTCCAAAATCTTGTCTTTTTTTCCCGATTTTTAATATGTTTCTTGGCTGACACTGATGTAGGGACATGCTTTGAATCCTGCATTACTGTACACCAGCACTTTTCAGCTGGAATCTCTCAATCTTGTTCTTCAACACCCATTGCAACAGAGTGAAGAGAGTTCTGTAGGTAGGACTAGCAGTAAAACGCTGTGTGCAAGCGCCAGGGTAACTGTTAGCAGTAGTGCAAGAGCATAAGCATTATGACTTTGGGAGTCAGATTTTTAAAAATTTCTAACTACAGCCACCCAGGACCGTTACTTTGTCAAACTGAAGGAGAACTCTAGTTAATACAGTTAAGAGGATGTTTTGTTTCGGCTTCCACAGCTTTTTAATTGCCTCTGACATAAGGTTTGCAGAAAAGGGAGCAATTGCTTTGGGTAAGTGCTGCAAATTATGAATCTTTTCATTACTAGAATAAAGAAATCATAATAAAAGGCACAAAATAATGTGATAAAATAATTAGCCTTCATTTAGGAAAATAACGTGGTGTTTTTATAATACTGTTAAAGAATCTATGTGAAAGCTTTATCACCTATAGTTTAGACTTTAGTTTAGTGAGCAGCTGTTTGGAATATTCTTGTAATTTATGTTGTCCATGGTCAAAGGAGGAAAAAAAATCCACAAAGCTACAGGTATATCTTTTACTTTCTTGTTGTATTTCACTCAATTTGGGGTGAATCATGAGCTTAAAAGTCACTGTTTCCTTTCCATTGCTTGCTATGGAGATTTGCTACCACGCCACTCCAAACAGCAGAAATACGCTTACAGGAGGTGTCAGGGCAGTAGTAGTGGTGTTTGACAGCAGTGGTGTGGACAATTCTGGCCCTACCTTTTGGTCTGAGCATGCGGCTGCAGCAGCTCACCAGCTGTGTTGGGCCATCACACGGGCTAAGCGATTCCTCAGGTTTCCAGAGAGGTTATGGGATAGATAAGCAGGAGAGCCAGACATGAGCAGCTATAGTTCTGGCATTTTCTGACTTCAAAGAGTTGACTAAATACCATTATTCTAATATAATTATGTGCGTGTGTATGGGAGGTGTATATATATGTGTGTGTATATATGTATTCAAGCACATGCCTAATTATTTTTGTTAATTCATTAATATACATTAATATAATATATTTGTATCCAGGACAGATATATAGTGAATATATATACATACATACATACCTACATATGCACACATAGCCTTATGTTTGTACACACAGCATTTACAAACATAGATTATGCATAATATTAACAGATTTCCAATGTACCTAATGTTTGCCAAGCAAAGCAATGCCAAAACCATAAAACAGTGACTCAAATGTCTGTAGCAGCTTTTTAGCTGTTGATACAGTTGCCCTTCGGCGCTGTATTTCAAGGTGTTGCCAACTTTTCTCAGCTCTGATGACAGGTACTTGTTAGTTTTAATGTTCAAATGATAGTTTTTCACTTTGCTTAAGCTTAGGAAAGAGTTAATTGACTAAAGCGCTTCTCAGCAGCAGGTTGTCTTCACCTGCAATTTCTGTCATCAAGTAATTAGCCATATTCACAGTTGCTGACCCTTAATACTAACCTACTGAATGATGCATGCCTGGATGAAGACCAGTTGACCATATTACGCCAGGTCCCCAATCCTATTTGATCCTTCAGCAAATATATTGCAGGGTGTGGGGTCTGTGAGAGCTGGACTCGGTGAGTTAATTTCTCACCGCTTCTTCAGGAGTGACCGTAGATTCTGTATATGTTGCTTGCAAAACTGTTGGACGTGTTCTTTAGGCACTAAATCCTTAACAGGTTTCACAGAACAGTGTGAAAACCTCTTCTATTTTATTTTGCAATATTTTATTTAATTTACTTTAATAGCAATACAGTGCCAGTCAATAAAAACAGGTCAAAAGTCTAATTAATGTTTTAAAAATAAAGGTTCTCAAACACCAGGCGAGTTTGTCATTTTCTGTATGGTTTGTTTTGAGGAGGAAGAGGAAAGAAGGTGAGGAGGGAACCCTTCTGTTCCATGATTACATCCCACCCGCTCATTTTCTCCTTTTCTCCTTTGCTTTTGATTTTAGCGGCGGTCTTAACAGAATGTCAAGATCAATTTGCAGCATGGTTTAACTCAAGGTTTGCATTCTGCCAGCAGCGATTGTCCTAACGAACAATGCCGTGTGTTCTTGTAACTTCAGAAGCTTTTAGAAGGCTCATGGCAAGGGCAGCATCTAATGACTTTATTAGTGTAGGGTTTCAAAATGGGCTCAGTAATTGTTCACATCTCTTTGTCATCTAGTCATAATTACTGCATAGTATTGTTCGGGGTTGCACTTGTGAATAGTTTCCTAATAGCACTGAAATGAAGAAAAAAGGAAAAGGATAAAAGGTGATTGTCTCTTTAGATGGAGAACAAAACGGCCTGTATATAGATGATGGTTAAACTGTTTATTATACACCCACCAGAAAAGGTAAACTATCCCTGCTTAAATATTTATATACTTCAAGGTAATTTCATGTTAGTAGTCTAAAAATGTCCAAATTTGGAAAACTAAAAACCAGCAGAGAATGCATTTTAATCTGATCGTGATTAGTAGACATGGATGTCTCCATAATATTCAACTATAAATAGAAAGTAGTCTCTCTGTTGATGTGATTAAGGTTTTCAGTGCATCATTTTTATATGCCTATAGCAATGCTTTAAGGTCATCTGAAAAAAAAATTATTAAAACCACAGGAATTAACTAGACTGATATATTTGTAAGCATATATTTTAAGTCCCCGCTGTAAAACCAAATCCTAAAGCAAGTTCTATCCCACTGTACTCAAACTACAGCGTAGTTTATTAAGCTTGTTGAACAGAAAAGGTGAAAGAATAAAACTCTCTAGTGTCCTGTGCAAAAGAGGTGAAGGCAGAAGCACAGGTAGTCAAGACAGTCTTGTTGGGCTGCTTTGAGGAAGGAGAAAGAAGTCATTCACAGGTCCATCTAAATACAGACGTCCACAACTGTGCCAGTGAAGTCTAATGCCAGATGGAATTTAAGCTGTAGAGAAATTCAGATGCATCTATGCATCGAAGTCAACCTTCAGAAGAAATCATTGAGCTGGCAGAGTCAGAATCGTTTGTACCAAAATGCAGCTGAAAGACATGAATGAATCTCTTTGGTATTGCCGGGTGCCCGATCGGGACAAAGCTCTTTGCAGAAGTGCAGGTGCCCATCCTCTTCCTTTAGGTTAGGATGACTCTGCTTCGACCTCTCTGCTCTCCTTTTTGTCACCATTCTGACTGACTGTGGGTCTCAGAGGGCTGCAAATAACAGTGTTCAGTCCATGCTTGGCCAGAAGGTTCAACTGCACCTGCATCATTCCTGACCGATGGTTCTCTGATCTAATCTTTGGTGTGAGGGAGGTTTCTCAGCATTTCTCCATAATCAGTTCCAGTACTTGACTTTCACTGCCTTTAGGCAGTTCACACTAATATTTAACTGAAGTTTCTCTTGCAGCAATCAATGACAATTATATCTTGGTCCACTCAGTAGACAATAAGGTATTGTCTTCTTTTCGGCTGTTGTGTTCTTTGGACTTAAATGGTGCTATTTTTAACTCCTATTTTCTTAGATTAAGCAACCATGATTCCTTCAGCCTTTCCTTGTAGCTTGTCCTTTTGTAGATATTCGTTATTGCAACCCTCATGTCGTCCTTCTGTAATTGGTCCACACCTTTACTGATGCACTGTGCCTAAAACTGCCTTCTCAGTGCTAAATACAGAAAGAGGATTACTTCGTGTTGTACAAACCATGCTTCTGTTTACTCACCCCAATATGATGCTTGTCTTCTTCACATCATGACTTTTCTTCTTCCCTTACTGCTTGATTCTTATTCTGTATTTGTGCAATTGTTCCTCCTACTCGGAGACTTTCATTGACCTTGTTGAATTGCATTTTCCTTGTCAGGATGTTTCTCTGATTTGTGAAGATTAATCTGAATTCTTTTACTGACTTCCAATGTGCTTGTAGCTTCTCCCACTTTACTAACATCTGTAAAGTAACTAAACATACTCTCTGTTCTTATCTAGGTTATTATTAAATCCACCTGTAGCAAGCCTTGGATATTCCTTAGCAAATCATATATTACATGCCTTTCTAATATGATAGGCAATAATCAAAGCTACCACTGATATGCAAGCACATCTTGTGTTTTCCATTTTTAGTATAGCATTTTAGCAAGGGGTCCAGGTATATTTTGTTTACACTTTTACCAATGATTTTGTCTGGTGTCCAGTGGTATCTGAAAGATGAATTAATGAGTTTCTAGAGGGATGTGTTTTAGACTAAATGGGGTTATACAGTATTTACCTAATCTGTTTGAACCTTGCAGGATGAAATAAGATCTTCCATGTTTTATGAAGAGATAGATAACCCACTCAGCTAGGCTTTACTCTCACAAAAAGAAAAAGTGGATAAAATCATGCTTTTTACATCTGAATCCCTGGATATTTAGCGTGTGGATACTAAAGAGGATATCCACATCATCAGATTCAGGCTGCTTTATACATCTTTAAACCATACCTTGTATCTGTTGCTCGTTCCCCCTTGTGTTTGAGTCAACAGTTATGACCCTACCAGTGTGGGTAAGACAATAAGTCTGTATTAGGGAGACTGGATTCCATTTCATGACCTCAGCTTTTACTTTTTTTAAAAATGTAAATACCTAATAGAAAAATGTTATTTTTACATTAACATTTTAATGAGTCTTATGTTGACTTTGCACAGTATAAAATTATTATTAAAATAATCAGAAATCTTGCATATTTAATATTCATCATTGTTTTCTTCATGCTCAAGAAAGAAGTTAAATTTTTTTCACAGCCATTTCTGAAGTTTGAAAGTTTCTCAAAGTAAGGTTGGCCTTGGGAAGTATCTGGCCATAAATAAATCACACTTTTTTGGCCCAAAACCATCCCACTTATGGACTGAACACCAGTTCAGAGTGAAATGGATTAGATATTTTAGAAGAGGTTATCAGATTTTGTCCTGCTGCTGCTTTTTGAGCAGGACTTAAGGCTGAGATGATATAGCAAAAAGCATCTACAGTGCAGTCTTTCTGTTAAAAAGTCCTTTGCAAGAAGCATAGTGGGCACCACGTGCCAAAGGGCCTCATTTCAGGAAGAACTTTTCCAAAGTTTTCCCACCAGTATGTAAAAATTAAAAGTAACTACAGAAATATTGATATGAGTAAGACTGTAACAAATAACCAGATCTCTGTTATTTATGTTGGTACAGAAAATAAGGAAAAATTGATCTAAATTCCTATGCAGTTTTTTATATTTATTTTAATACATTTTTTTATCCATACATTTGAGAGCAGAGTTCCCTCTGTATGGAAGAGAATTTGCCCTTTAATGCACTAGACAGATTTGCTAATACAATTATTAATTAACCTTAAGGTGCTGGGGAGAGTTTAAGAAAAGCAAAAGCAAAGGAGAGCTTTCAATTTTTGTTTGAACATACAAAAAACATTCAAAATGTAGCATCAGTTGTCCCTCTTTGCACATTCCAGGAGTACACTACAATGCACCATATGCAGCTTGCTCTGCATTAGTTTCCTTCTGCAGGTTTACTTGATTAACAAAAAAGAGCTAGAATTAGCATTTTAGGTTTAGTTACTCTTTCTGCAACTATACTATGCCATGACTGCTTGACATTTTTATTTTATTCATAATGTCTTGAGAAGATAGATTAATTTTGGGAGGTATGCAGAGCTATTCATCCTATCAAACTGTATCATCAGTTTGATTCCAGTAGGTAACTGAAAATTGATACTACAATGGAGGGCAGGCATTGAGTAATTAATACTTGGTTTCGGTAATGACTGGTAGGTGGTGTCCATGTCTTTCAAAGCTGTGCCACTTGCCACTTTTCTGAGTGGAAAGAGAAAGGAGACTGAATTCCTCTGCTCTTTTAGAGTCCTTCCGCTGGATCAAGGCCAAAGGCAGCAGGCAGCAGTGCTGCGTTGCACTGTGATTTTAATGGAAATGCAGAGGACTCTTACTGCTCGGAATCATTAGTTCTTTGCTAAGTTCTTCCTTTAATTCCTCTTCAGTTCTTCAATTCTTTGTAACTTCTTCCTCTACTAGGTAAGAGTAGGAATCACTTTGAACCAGTTCACATTGGAAAATACAACGTGACAGTTTGGGAACCAACGAATGCCTCTGCCTTGTGCCCCCTTTAGGGACTGGACACCAGAGATGCTCTTAGCTTACTAAATTGTTTAAATTGAAATATTAAAGGAATGTTTATGTTTTTCTGAAGTATTTAGCATCGTAGCTTTTTTGTTTGTTTGTTCATATTCATGGTGTGGTAAGGAGGGATCTTGCATAATCACGGATCCAAACTTGGCTGCAGTAGATCCTGTCCATATGAATAACAAAAATGTGGAACAACATAATACATGAGCAGGAGATACATAAAGAAACAATGAGATAATAGCAGTCATTGTAATGATGAAACACCTCCCATTGGGAACAGCTGCCATCTCCCACCTAGGGGTTGGCTTTCTCCTTTGGGCTCCCCCCCTCCAAAGGCAATACATATTTTGTGGTGTAAATAGGTATCGTATAGATCAAAAGCTTTCCAGAGATAAAAAAATATCGAGCTCCGAGATCAACGCTTTTGATGATCAGCACTTCAGCCAGAGGTGGCCAATTTTGTTGTTAAAAATTAAAAGCTGCACGTTCTCACGAAAACATATTCTTGCTAAACCCCAGCATTTACAAAGTTCTACATAGTGTATCTGAGATCAGGACCTATGGTAGACCACAGACTTAAGTTGTAATAAGTATTCCCTTTGGTTTTGAGACTCAGTAATATTTTAAACTTTTTTCAGTAGATTTTTAAAGCTGTTGTTTTTTCATAATTGCCTTCTAGGAGCTTTTTTTAAGTAAAATTACATTTTATCATAAAACTACAAAAAAGTTATGCTAGGAGTGTATTTTAATATAATATGTCACATATTATCTGGTAGGGAATGATAACATGCTTCTCTGGGAAACTAATGTGCTGCAAACATAACTCTTTGCACAGGTTATCTCAGAGTGCACGTGGAGGGATAACTGCTGTGCAGTGATCAGCAACCACCCAAATTAACATCTTCATTTCACCAGAATAGTTTTTCCTGTGTGCTGCTTTTAACTAAGGAGTGAACTATGTCTAAGAATTAATACCTGTTCAATCTACATTTAAAAAATTAAAGATAAGTTTGTAATTTTTTTAGGGTTTGTTTCTGTATTTGTCAAGCCATGGTCAGTATCCATGTTTATTCTGTAGCTTTAATAACTGCTGGTTTCATTGCTAGCAAGTCATGAAAGAAGTAAAGAAACGATGCTGTCTGCCAAAACTCTTACTTCTCTTGATGAACTTTATTCATGTAACTTTCGAGATTTTTTTTTTAATGGATTTTTCTTTCATAAAATGCTTTTTTGCCTTTCTCATACTTCTCCCTCCTTGAATATTTTTGTAATTTAAAAATAAAAGGACTAGTAGGGTGCCATTTGCCCTCCCTTTCTGGCAGTGTTCCTATATTTCCACTTTTGGTTGGAGATCACAGTAATCCAGCGTGTTGTGGAAAACAGTTCTCCCTGGAGGGACATCTGGCTCTTTGATGCACTCCACAGGCAGTTCTCTTGGCAGCTCTGGAGATGCCACTGAAAGATCTGGCACACTTCTGTTTAGATGAAAGTAAGAAAATCCCTTGTTAGTGATGCACAGAGTAAGATACTGGTTATTGCACCGAATTGTTTTGGTCCTACTCACATACTTCTGACAGTAAACATTAGCACAGAGGAGATTTTTTTTTTTTTGCTAGATATGAATGTGGAAGAAAGTAAAAAGGTCTGCAAATACAGAATCAGTAAAGGCAGAAAAGGAAAAAAAATGCAAGATTAGTTAAGTAGTTGCAAAATCTATTAAAAGGCATGAGAAAAACTGAACAGGGATCATGAATGAAAATTCAATTCCTACCCATCTAGTAAAATGAAAAGAAGAGGCGCGTTATGAGTAATTGCTGAGCACTTACCACTGACCTGGCGAAGAGCACATGTGTGAGTGAGTAATTGCTGCTGAACAGGAGTTATACGGTGTAGGCATTGGAGATTGCTGCTGCTATTTCTTTATTCAGCGTTGCATCGTTTGACCACCTTCACATTTTTGTTGGCTTTACTACATTTTAGTTCAACAGACAAGTGGGGTCTTACTTGGTTCCAAAAAGCAGGATCCATTTTGATGGATCATGTTAGTGAGAAGAGTTTCTCGTGTGTATTCACTCTGCTCTGAAGATATGCATTGATAACCACCAGCTGGTCATTCATCCTCCACGAACATCCTCATCGCAGCTGCCCATGCTCTAATCTGGACATTCATTATTCAAAGTCAGACGTGCTAGGAAGAAGAGTTGTTTCTCATTCCTCCCCCAAGAAAGACAAAGGCTGCCTGATGGCAGCGGTGGCAAATCTGTGGCATTGGGGTCAGAATTGGTATGTGCTGCTCTTGTAACTGGTATGTGAGCGAGCTGGCTGCTCTCCCTGCGAGCTGAGCAGATTGCAACAGCAGCAGAAGAAGGGAGGAGATTTGAAAGAGCAGGGCAGATGGCACAAGGGGCTTTAAGAAGTGGCCCCAAGAAAAAAACACCACCATGATGGGGAGATACTGGCATCTGGCATCTGTTCTGCTGTTACTCAACCAGGAAAGAATGTGTACCCTTACAACAGCCTGGCACAACATGCCATCTTCTGAAGCCAGGGAACTGAAACCTGTTCCCAGCCTTAATTATAGAGGACCCCGAGGTATCATAGTCTGTTAGGTTCTATGTAGTCAGCCAGAGTTCCATGTATAAAAATTCATCTCCTGGAAAAAAATTATTTGGGAGAACTTTTAATGTGCTGAAATACCTACTTCATTCAGAATTCTCTGCATACAAAATCCATACCTATAAAAGCATATTTTGAGACTGAGTTATGCATTGACTAAATACAGAATTGATTAAAAAAAAAACAAAAACAAAACCAACACCTTTGACTAGTGCAACTAGTATTGTAATAGTCTCTTAGTTTTGTTCCTTCTAGCACTATTCTCTACAGCACTTTTTCACCTCCAGTTAAATATTTTCTTTTCCCATCAAACTTGAGTGCTTTTCTTCCGTGGCATGTTGAAGACTGTTAAACAGTTTTAATACACAAGTTTCAGGAATTCAGTTCAATTGACCCCTGTCTTTGTTACTTTCAGGAGTAAAACCTTGAATTCCCATAAGTCATTTTGCCATGGAAGATCACCACTGACTTCTGTGTGGCCAAGATTTCACTTACGTATTCCCACCTTGAAAAGCAAACATCAAAAAACATTATTTAGCTTACGAGTTTATATGTCCAGACTTCATGGACGCTTTATTTTATCTTACAGATGCTATGTCTCTACGTAGCTATTTCTGATATAGCAGTCTCTATTTGGCGTTTTTGACATTGTCTTTGTGTGTGATCGTTCTGAATTGCAAAAGACAGAGAATCAAGGAGGCAAGGAAAGGTATTTGGCAGTAACATTTATGACTTCGAAATACTCACTAGCTACCCCTGCTCAATGCCTTCTGTCCAACTGTGGCCACAGTTATGCTACAAATTGTCTCTGAGGAGGGTTTTTTTTCATCATTCAGGTGCCTCAAACAAGCCCGATGTTGTACTCATCAAGCTTATCAATTTTTAGCCATTTTATTAGATACAATATGTATCGATTAAAAACATTACAATTTTGAATCTTTTCAGTATCTTTGAGAAGAAATTACTTGGAGCGCTTGACATTTTAATGCAGTTTGTCTTTCCAAATAGATTTGGCTTCTAATGCATGTGACAACAGGACTTTGCTCTTCAGTTAGAGCATACATTTCAGAGTAGTTGTTACCTAAAATATTATCATAAGGCATAAGAAAACACACGATTTAAGTTGCCTTTCATGAACATAATTAAGAATTAATAAGCCTGTACCAGTGGCTATTACTCAGAATTTCCACTGTTTTGCCTTTTCTGACCCGTGTTATTAAAAGTCCATTATTTTTACAGACTTTATTAAATTGGATCTTATTAAAGCATTCTATATTTGCATTTGGTCTTTCATAATTCATTATTATTATGACATTTACTTTTTACCATCAGATCTGAAAACATATCATAAGCTACCCTTTTCTCTTGAAAGAAATGCTAATTTCAAACAGTCCTCTAATGGAAGAGAAAAGCTTTATCGGTTTTTTCATTTATTCAAGATCGTGTTAAGAATACTAATGCTAGACTTCTGTATGCTAATATCCAAGAGCTTTTTTTGGTCAAAAGCTTAGAATTATTGTTTTTAGACCACAATGGTCTAAAAAGTATGTCACTGGCAGGGCACTAGTACAAATGAAAATACAATTCTGAAGTACCACGTTTTAATTCTATGACTGATGAAAACAATTTCTTGATCTTTCATTATTAAATTATGCTTTTGTATGAAATTACACTGTTTTTATACTTTGCCATGTTTACTAGATTATGGCTCTACTTAGTTTCTCTTTAGAAGTTTTTAACAATTGATTTAGCGTGATTATTTAGGGGGGGGTAGTTTTGAATTATAGCCTGCAGAATAGTGTAACAGGAAATGGAATTCTCCATCAAATAAATCACTGTTTTATTACTTGTTTTAATTTAGACAACCTGGGGTCTATCATATATTTGTAAATATTCTCATAATTTAATCGTAAAAAGGGATAAAGAGCTCTAGAATTGAATGCAGGAGCCTAGATGTTAAACAGTAGATAACACTCAGTTAAACTGCTGGATTTAGCATATTTCTTTTTTAAAAACTAACTTCAAAAACACCTCTACAATGTTAACTAATTTTTTTCTCACATAGGTTTCTGACGATGTGCACTAGACACTTCGGGAGTGTTGTAGCCCAAACAATTCGAACTCAGAAGACAGACCAGTTTCCACTTTTCCTTATTATGATGGGAAAACGATCATCTAATGAAGTATTGAATGTAATACAAGGTACTGTTCTCGCTTTATATTGAAAGTATTTCTTATGTGAGTATTGAAACTGTTAGAAGGCATCTTTGCTAACCATTGCTTTTTTGAGATGTTCAGAATATGAATTTATTTCACACAAGAAACTTTCATTTGCCATGGTATAAATAGCTACTATTCATAAATGTGTTAATTAACATAGTAATAGAGATTGAAGTTGCCATGACTGTAGTAGAACCATAGTTTAAGTTTTTTGTTTTTTTTAAAGTAGAAGCCAAATCTCCTAAATAAGGAGCTACACTTAGTTTTCCAAATTTATATCCATATAAATTACTGATTTCCAAAATATTTTGGCTGCACTTTTTGTGTGGTGCCGGAATGCATTTAGTTCTCTGTGTGTAGTTCCTTGTTAACATGTGGACTCCTGTTGCATGTAGTGGGCTAATACTTGAACATGAGTTGCTTTTTCAGACCCACCTGCAGTGTTGAGATCCCAAATTGGATCAGAATTTTAAGTTGCTAATAGAATCTCATATAAGCAAAGCTTTCTGGCTTACGTGAGCAGTTCTTCCTGGCATAACCATTCCACTGATTTCACTGACAGCAACATGACTTAGATGTGGAGTGATGCCCTTTGACTGCTGTTCTGAGTAACTCTTCAAATTAAAATACATCGAAGAATGGCTGCCTCTCATTTCTTCTGCTTTCTCCACAAGTTTGCCTTTATGACACTGTCCCCTCATTTATTTATTGCTTATATCTAATAATCTTTATACGAATCTCCTTATTTTCCTGAGGAAATTCAGCCTCAGGAAATACTGCCTTTTGCAGACAGCATTACTGTTTCTTTCTGCATATGGGATTAATCATTTTCTTGAGGAATCTGCAGTGCTCCTTCCTATGGCCAAAATTGTGAATTTTGCATGGATTTTGTCTCCTTAGTGCGAGGTACAGCACAACACTAATTCACAGTACTTCTGTCACTTAGAAAACTTATTTCATACAAATAACCTTTTAAATAGTTTTTCTTGGTTTTGTAACTCTGCAGTGTAGTTCAGCATGTGTATAACTAAGCACGTGCGTTATCCCACTGAAGTCAGTGGTGCTTACTGGCTTAAATTACTTAACTGTTTTAGCAACTTAGTGACTCAAAGTCGTAACATAATGCACCTTTCTATTATAAAATAATCCAAATTATTTCATTGCATTCATTAAGTTTTAATGATTTTTCAGGTTTTCTGCAAACAGTCTTTTGAACTGAACTAAACTAAACTGATCATCTGTTGCAGCCTTACTTAAATTTATCTTTTAACAAAAATCAAACGTGCTCTGTTTGTTATTTCCCCATGAATTGGGACACTGGTATCTTTTAACAATATGCCCTCAAATGAATGGTAGTCTCTGAAGTCATGTGTGTTATAGCATGTGGAGTAAAATTTTCTGCTAAGGTAGCAAATGCTAGAAATAGGAACAATGAGGGCTTTTCAGGGCTGGGTGAGAAGGCATGTTTACAGAAGAGATACAACAATGTAGAAACTTAAGTCCCAGTGGTGTTTATTGAAATGCGGACCAAGTTTGCTTTCGCTTTTTTTTTTTCCCTGGGGTTGGAAACTATGGGGACAGTTTTATTTTCTTTTGTGGTACTGTGGCTTCTGGTTAGTTTACGCCTTTTAAAATTTTGACCAGCATCACAAATATAAATCTAGTTCTTGTTGCTATTGTTCTGCGAATGTCCAAAGACTGTTTAGGTTGGCAGGTGTTAAGAGTTTATAGTTTTAGACCATTTCTCATGGTCCAAGACCTTTTAACTACTATGACAAGTGGCTCTAATGAGTAGTCTAGTCTTCAGTTTAAGAAGAGAAAACAAAGACTGAGTGCATCTTGGTAGAAAATTAAACTAATCTTTCAGTCTTACTGAAGACTGGAGGCACACTGGTAGAAAAATGTGAGGAGGTATGTATTTTCCTATGTATGTGCTGTATTTCTTGATATATACACAGATGACTTACTTTTCCGCTATTATTAGCTTTACAAGTTTTATCAGAAGTAAATACACTGAAAAGAATATATTATAATACTTGAAGTTTTACTACTAGTTATACCTGAATAAAAATGCGTGCACGCACATCCATTTGGTCACTGTATTCTGGGTTTTTTTAAACCAATCCACTTGGATGCTGCTGCTGCCAACATCCTACCTTTTGTTACATGACTAAGCAATTGCTTCCGTCTCCCTGATTATACCTGGGAATTCTAAAACTGTAAAATCAATTTCATGTCAGGGAACCCCAGATATAGGAAAGGTTATAAACCTTTCCTCTAACGTCAGTGATTAAAAGAAAAAATAGTTATTCCATGCAAGCATAAAAGCAATTGTTCAAATTTGAACCACCTAAAATGTTAGCCTATGATCAACATTTGTAAAAGCAATTTCTAAGTTTCAATAAAAAAGCAAACTAAAAGCATTCTGTTGAGATACTTGCATTTTCTACTGTCTTTTTTTTTGTTTTTTAAAGTCTGGCTATTTCTTACAGATTAATTCTAAAATGTCTTCTTTTTTGTTTAATAACTTTAATGATATGAAGTTCAGCTATCTTCCTTTGTTGCTAGGTAACACAACAGTGGATGAGCTAATGATGAGGCTGATGGCTGCAATGGAGATCTTCAGTGCCCAGCAGCAAGAAGACATAAAGGATGAGGTGAGCGTTGAAAGTTACTGCCGATACCTCCTGGCTTCCACAAATCGCTGGGGATGCAAAATCAACCAGATGTTTCTTTAGCCAATGAAGCTGGGTATGATGTGTTTCAGTGTCTCTTCCATCATCAGAGATTAAAAATTTTAAGTCTCCTTTGTGTATTTATTTGGGTCTCTCAAAAAAACCTCCTCCTTATTGGTTTACTGTCATTTTCAGTTTGTTTCCTTTTTTCGAATATTAGTCATAAGTAACCGTTTACATTTAGAGCTTAATATGCTTAATATGATAGAACTTAATATGCTCATACAAGGAAACGACAATCAGGTTTTCTCCCAATGACCAGCTTCAAGTCATAGGTAGAAAACAAAAACAGATTAGATTGATGTATCTTAAATGTATATGTTTAAAAGGGGATTGAAAAACAACCTTAACCAGAACTACGCCAGTACTGAATCACAATTCAGAAGAATACAGAATGGGTAAGTGATGACAAAACTTTTCAAAAACAGTGTTTCAATTACGCAGAAGTAGACACAGTGAGGTATACAGCTGAGAGATATTTATCTGTTACTCTATAAATTGAGAGTGACATTTTGAAGTAATGAAGTACTTAGTTAGGAATTTATAATAATAGGTGTGTTTCCTTTCAAGATTATTCTTATCCTGTTGTATAGACATTGATTGACAATAATGCTTCACATTTAAATCTTGTATCTCATTAGTACGAGATTTACCGATTACAGTTATAATAATATGAAGGCACGGTATCTGCACAATATCTGTAGTTCATTTTTTCTTCTTTATTTATGCTACCTGTAATTCATTGGTAAAGAAATTGACTTTAATTTTTGTTAATACTGAACACAAATTTTAATATGAGGATTACAACAAAAATCCAAGGCACAATATAATTGAATTTTTTATTGCATTTTAACAGGAATATGTCGGGTATGGAGTTTTTTAATGCTTTAATAAGAAGGTAAAATTCACATCACACATGAGTTCCAAGAAAGGTTCAGAACTGGAAACTATAAAAGCTGATAGAAATGAAGAAAACGGAAAGAAAAGGATACAAGGGCAGAGAGATAAGGGCAAATAAGGGATAGGAGAAGGAACTAGAAGTAGGAGTGATAGGAGTGGAATAGAGAAAGGAACAGGAGACCAGAACAGTTGTCCAGAGCAGGGGAGATTGGTATTTAGGAGAGAAGAAGGTAGGGGCAAGTCAGATAGTGATAAACCTGTCCTAGTGAGTTTGCAACTGAGAAAAATCTGAGTGTAAGGGAGACAAAGCTTAAAGAAAGAGAAGACTCGGTAGCCTTGAGGCCATGATCACAGAACCGGGAATGGGCTTCTGCACCCTGAGCTGCTGTGGGTCCTTCCCTGGATGGCCAAGAACAGTGACAGTCCAGTAATGTGTGTCCACACAGTGGTGATATGGATGTCTCCTGACTTCTTACTCCAGGTGCTCTACTTACTCTTAAGTGTGTAGAGAGAATGGAAAATTAATTTTTATACATTCCTCTAAAAACTTTGGATTGGACTTTGTCCAAGTCTTCTGTAGTCTTTTCTCACATTTCCTTTTGTTTTTCTGTCACTGAGATCACCAGTGACATTTCTTCCCCAACGGGAGTTTTTTCTAACACACTTTGACATTCAGAAAACCAATGGAAAATTTCATAAACTTTGGGGGCAGGTTCCCAGACACTATGGGTTCTATACACAAATAGGATATTTACTTATACCTTGGTTCCACTTGTTACAAGCACACTGAAAAGGTGATCTCGGACACTTTCGCCTTTGAAGCAGGAAGTTTAAAAACAAAAAAATAACCTCGCTTTAGGAAATTATTATTCCAGAGAGGGAGTATTTGACAAGCAGTCTGTACTCAATAGAGGGCTTTAGCCTGAAAAAAAGAAAAAAACTGTCTTTTTGTGGTTTGCTACATAACATGTAGCTTTCTTTTAAGTCTGGTACTTGACAACTTCAAGTGTTTAAACATCAACACCTTTTCTTTTTTAAGATCTTATTGCAGTTGGTGCAATTTTTTTCCCAAATATTGCAATAGCAAACAGGATACAGAGTCCGGTTTCTGTTACTGTTTTCTTAATAGCAACAATAAGTCACCATAAAACCACAAGAAGATAAGCAGAAAATTCTTTTGTGTTTTATGAAAATAAGTCATCTATATAGCTTTGCTGTAAACAGAAGTGTGTGTGAGAGAGAAATAGAACTGGAAACACTTGTAAATAACAGCATGAAATCATTAATGAGTCAGTTTATGCAGCTGAACTTCTCCACTTTGGATTTTTAACTTGCATGCACATGAAAGCTTCCAACACAGCTATTGCATAATTCTGTTTAGCACAGCATGTTTTGCAGTGCCCTCTGATGGTTATTTCAGTACAGGATGACTATTACCACTGCCAGCTAATGGTACAGGTGTTTGCTGTGACGCTGGCTGTAGCTGTTCAGGCATCGCTTTACAGTCAGTTCCCTGTCACTGATCATCGACTCATGGTGTAGGCAGGATGCTCAGAACAGTGTCACCGACTTATCTCACCTGAGCAAAGTGAGTCACTTCATTAGCTGGTGGTAATAGTATGGTTAGCTAAATCCTGTGCTTTTGTATCCATGTATTAGTAAAATTTACTGGTGTAGCCTCATAAAATTTTAATCAGGCAAATTTGGGGCATATTTCTATAATGTCAAGTGCTACAATACCATCATTTAACCCACAATTGGATTTAATTTTCAGATTTGTATATTGTGTTTGATTAAGCTGTTTCTTACATAATCTCCAAAGAAACACCTTAAAAACATTGAGATGCATATGTGTACTCATAGTAATCCAACGTACCTGTCTTGAGGTACGGTGGTGAGTAATTCAGGCACCCATTTTCTCTTCCAAGCTTTCTTAAAGGCAGATCAATCTGCCGTCCCATTCTTTTCCCTGCCCCTCCAAGGCTTCTGGGTCAGTCATGAGCCATTGGGCCTGTTGCTTGCTGCCTGTCAGCTGTGTTGACCAGATGACATTTTGGAAACCTCCTGCCTCTTTTGGACCACACTGTTGACGTGTCACTGTAGGTATGTGGGCTAGCTGTCACGCTGCCTGTTTTTATGTTTGCTACTTAAATTGCCATAGTAACAAGCCACAAATAATAAAATATGATCAGCAGCGTACTGACGTCGTGCACATGTTGCGCTTCTGATAAGAAGGGGCCAACGGATAACTGAATGGTGGGTTCAGTGGCATCAACAACAGCAAGGCCAGTTGGCCAGGATACAGTCCCACCCTTGCCAGTGCAGTCAGGTCTAGGGTCTGAAGTTCAACTTCAGGCTGCGTATGGAGAATTACTCTGAGGCTACCTGATTTCATACATCTGATGGACATATTTTCCTTTTCTAACCAGGTTTGCTCCTCTGGCCCACACTACAAATGTTGATACCTCAACTACTGTTCAGGCAGTGGGGTTGGGGATTTTTGCAAAGAGGAAATAAACGCCACTAAGGAGTTTCTCCTGTAAGCGAAAGAAGGTATCTCAGAGCAGGGAAAACCGGCCTCTGCCACTGTTGATCAAGGTGTGAACTGAGATTTTTCGGGGACTGACTTTGAAAAGAGCGCATAGTATCAGTTCCTCTTAAGTGTCAGTGCCTGGTGCTGGACTTAGGAAAACAAATAATAATTGTAAAATATTGTACGCCCTGGAATGTCCATTTTTAAACACCCTGTTAGCTTGCTTACTTTAATTGGATAGTTAAATAATCATCTCACCGTAGCATGATGGGCCCAAATAGAGCCAAGTTAGTTCCTTTGTGAGATTAATGTGAAGAGATACGTGATTAAATCCTGGCATTACAGCACAACACACCTGTTCTGGGCCGATCCTGAACATTTTTTCTCCATTGCCTGAGGAGGAGGCTTCTCAAAGGATTACAGTAACACTTTTTGACAAGCTTATACAGGGTGGAGTTTCCATGTAATGACAGGGCTCATTTGATGATGTCTCAGTAATGCATTCTTTTTATTTTTGCTGTCAACATCTATTACTGTAGAAGCATTGACTGTTACACAGCTGGTCCAACTTGTCCACATTTAAGTAACAGTAGGTCTCTTGTCGTGTTTATTTTTGTCGTTACGCAACACTAGCACTCCTGCTTTCGGATTAGACTTCAAGGTGGAATTGTAATACCCACAGTTGCTTCAAAAACCTTATTTTTACAAACACCAATTAAAACCTTCAATTCACTTTAAACTATGTCTGCTGACACGCTGTTTTCTTTAGTGTAAAAGAGAGAGACAAGAATTTTTAGACTGGAAAAACTGTTGTAAACAGACTCTGACTGAAGATAAGCTGTAGAAAAATGTAGACCTGCAGAGTCACCATCTTTGCTCTCTGATCTTAGGTGACATCTCTTTTTCTTAGATACTGTTACAGCGTGAGGAAAATGTAGGTCCTTCCTGACCAATATCTGGATGGGGATTTAAAAAATACGTAAAAGAAAACAAAAACTCCAAAACAGCAACATAAACTCACCTTCTTTTCCCTGCCACAGCTCTTTTGCAAAAGTATGCTTGCGTGTCCATCCCAGCACTCTCTTGTGTTAGATGGGGCTTTACTGGCCAAGTGTTATTTTCATAACGTTGCAGTAAGAAGCCTGGTATCACCATGTCTTCCTCCTCTTCTGCCTCACTGCTGTCAAATGTAAGGGATTTCCTTCTTTTTTTTAATACGAGAATTTAACACCTTTAGCTTCCAACACCTTTTCTCTTTCTTCTTCCAAAGATGTATCTCACAGCCACAAAGGAACCTAAAGAGGATCGGTCCTAGTGCATTTTCTCCTAATCTGTGGTCTGTTCGTCTTTTCTTCCTTCAAATCGGTTGCTTTTCTCCACTCCTTACCTGCAGTTGTGTTCTCCAGTTAGAGGATGGCCCAAGTGCTTCCATCAGCTGTGCAGGAGACCCCTGCGATTTCTGTTTAGCCACTGAAGCTCACGTTAAAATCAGTAGCCGTTAGGCATCTGAATACCTTTGATAATCTGTGTTCCATCTAACACTGTCATATGTATCATGGTATATAGTATTTGCACAACAGGAGGTTATGAGAAGAAATACATGAAATTCATTAAATTCCAAAGCGCAAAAGCATTATGGTGATGACAGCCATCTAACGAAGATTGTGATTTAACCCCTCAAAAAATCCAATTAGCACATTTACTAATTATTACTAGTTATAACTAATTAAACTACAGTAATCAAAATTTATTTGATTAAATTTTCCAATTTTGTATTTGTAATATGATAGCACCCCAAACGATCGGTTTCCCATCGTGCACTTCACTGCACTGACACACCACCCGATACGAGTGCCGCCTTTGAGAGTTTACAGCCTATTTTGAACTTTGACAAAATGCAAGGTAATGACAGAGGAAAGAAAGAAGATAAAATGAAAATATCTTTAGTGCAGGTGGCTTTTTGGCTATACATGTTGATGGCTCCAGTCACTGAATATTAGCTTAGTTTCTCTTAATAAACAGCAGTCTTCCCTGCTGTACAGCCCAGGTGGGTAGATGTTGTAGCAGGACTGGCTGGCTCGTTCCCTGTGGAAAGTCACTGCAGGACTGCTTCTTGAAGGTTTGGGGTTTGGTTTTTTTTTTTTCTTGTCACTTGAGGTAATTTCCAGAATCAGTATCTGGAACTGGGCTTTCAGCCTTTGATATAGACAGACAGGATCCTCCGGTTGTCCTGCCCCCTCACCCTGCCCCGTCCTGCCTCCCCACCTGAGGTTCTGCCACCGCAGAAATGTTCATTTGCTTTGTCTTCATCGTTCTCATATGCCTAACACATTCTGTGTACACTTTCCCTTCTATATATTCCCCATCGTGTATGTTTAAGTTATACAATGTGCAAGTCTGTCATCTTAGTGAGTCAAATTAATGCCTTTATTGCACTGGTTTGTTTGGACAAAGGGGTGTTTCTCTTTAACGCTCCCATGAATAGCCTTGAGCACTTGCAGATTTTAATTTCAGGAGTGGTTCAGTGAAATGAACTGTCTTTCAGATAAGCATTCAGCATTTGTAAATACACTTTTTTTTTTGTCTTTCTTGTAACAGCCTTTTACTTACTGATGCTCTGAGAAGCGTCATGTGCTCATGGTTATCTTCTCAAGTTCTGTCTCGTCTGGTTTTACTTCACAGTAAAACTGATCCCAAAGGGCAATGGGGAATAAAGTATAACACATCTCCCTGAGACAAATCAGGTGCAAAGCTGATTCCTGGCGTTAAATCATTAAATCCTACCTTCAGAAACAACAACAATAAATAAAAGAAAACCCAGAAGGGCCAATGCTGACTTTTCCAGCAAAATAACCCATCCAAAAAGCCAAATGTATTGTGTATTTTTTCCCCTGTGTAATCTGCAGGAAAAGGGGGCATTGCTGTCCTAAATGCAATCGAGGATCCCCCATTTCCATCATCCTGCATCTGAAAATGCCTGCTATTAGGTGCTTCAGGGGTAACTTCAAGAAATGGTTTAGGGAATAATTATTGGAGAGAGTTATCGTAAATTTCTTCTTAACCTTATCTGTAAGTTTTTCTTAGTCTTGTAGCTCTGGATATTACTCAAGAGAAGGTTTTATCTGGTCCATTGTAACTATCTCATGAATATAAGTGTTTACTGTTTTTGTTATGGCTTTGTAATATGCATGATAGCAAAGAAAATTCATAGCTGAAGAATATATTCTGTGGATAAATGCAAATTTTTTTTTTTTTAAGTATCAAGTTTCCATTGAATGAATGTCCCCCCTATTGTTGCATTGTCAAAATGGGAAAGCAGAGATCTGTGACTTTTTCCCTTTAAGGAGCAAAGGAGAGTTGTCTCCTCATCTCAGCAACCCCTGGGATGTGGGTGGTTTACACTCACACGAGCCTTTGGTTGCTGCTGTGGAATTCAGAAACGCCGAGTGTAACCCCTGTTTCTGATGAAGGCTTTTTAAGTGACCTGGGCTAAACCGTTGCCTGTTCACACCTTGGTTTCTTGAAAAAGGAAGATGGCAATTTTACCTTCATTGCAAAAGTATTGTGGAGATGCATTTATTGATGTTCAGTCGATGCTGCAATTTATGTAGGGTTTAACAGCAAAGCTGTCAGCTACCTCAGATTTTGTTAATGGATAATACTTAGACTTTTTTTTTTAATTAATTACAAGAGGTATGACTATTTCTTTTTTCGTCAAGTGTTCTTTCTTAGTGCAATGAAAGATTCTCTGCAAAACATTTTCTTCTGTTTTTTCTGTCACCATTATGAATTTTCTTCTGTTGCTTTTGGTAAACTTGAGTCAGCCTCATACTTTGTAAGGTTTCTCTGGAGGAAGAGATGACTAAAATAACAAACTGCATTACAAAAAGGAGAACTGCAGTATCTAATGTTTAAAATTTGTCTAAGGTGTAGCTCTGAACCAGAGAATATTATAATTTTGCCATAATCTCCGTAGAGGAGGTGGTTCCGGTAGAGTGTAGGCGGTATTAACAAAACACAGAAGTAGGTACAAAGAGACATTTCATAGGATTACATCTGCTTCTCGCCTAAAGAAATCTGGATTCCGGATTTGTTTTTAAGGTCTGTTTCAGTAAGAACAGTATTGTTTCAATGCGGTGTAAAGCTTGGTGGCATGGTCATTTATTTTTAGATGGGGCTCACATATTTCTATGAGGACCAGGCAGTCATGCGTAGTAATTCTTCACATTCCTGACATCTTTTTCATAATCCACTTTTAGGACGATGATAACTGTGATGAATAGGGAGGAAAGAATTTTTTTTTTTTTAAATGCCTGGAATTCATGTTTAGATTCTCATGTGGAATCTATAGCATCAGTATTTTTTGCAGGTATAATCCAGATTATGTAAATTGAACCAATTTCAAAAATTGTTCAGTAAAACTCTCTTCAGATAAATGAATCCTGTGCTCATCAAAAGTAACAGAATTCTAATAACTTCCTGGAGTTTTCCAGACAGTTTGCAAAATGTAAAATAAAAGCCAGTACTCAATTTCTTATAACTGATTAGTATATATTTTTGGAGTGGGTTTTTAACAATTTTTATAAATTTTAAAATTTTTACTTTTTGAGGATTGGTTTTGGTTTGGGTTGGTTTGGGGTCTTTTTTGTAAACTAAAGTAACTATATGGTAACTGCTAGCAATCTTTGATGAAGGAAAGAGCCTGTAGTTGCAATAGTTGCATCTGATCTTTCTGTTTTCTCTCAGGCTTTATTGGACTTGTGTGACCTTTGAAATTCAGTTAATGTGTGAAGATAGTGTATGATATATGAAGTTGCAAAACATGAAAGCTAAATAGGCTCTCTGCAAAACAATTCTTAATATTTTTTTAAATGCTTGTCCTCCGCAGATTGCCTGAAGTCTATCTTTCTTTAGTAGGTTGGTTTGGGAAGATAGTTTTGTTTCTCACCATTCTAAGATAAATTTATGGTATGCTTATGGAAAGTCTCAGTATACATAGTACAAAACCTTTGCCTTTACTGTTACGTTCCATCTATGAGAGGAGTTGGGAAAACCTCTGTGTATTCAAGAAGCCATCCTCATTTTTGGGTAACATAAAAATCAGAGCCGTTTAATTATTTCAACACCCCCTCTTCTCAGAAATGGAATATTAATGTAGGGTAGTTTCTGCTATCAGGTTTGAGTTAATTTTTGAGGGTATTCCATGAACATAGCACATAAAGCTTGTCAAGGTCCAGAGAAGCCAGGAGGGGAATGGGTTGTTCAGTGGTTATTGTCCTTTTTATATTTTGCAAGAATTACTTCTACTCAAGTCTTAGCTTTGCTGAACAAAGTGATGGTTTCTCTATCTTCTGTGAATGAAATTTAGGACACACTGATTGTAGAATAATCTTGGGTCCTGTTTCTATAAGGGAGAAGAGTTTCCTCTAAAAAGATCTTGTTACTTTCCAACTGGAGGTTGTATACCTTTTCCTGCAATTTGACCTTTCCTCTTGTGGTCGCATGCTACTTTAGAGCTTTTTATCCACTAATACGTTAGAGTTTTGTTTGAGGAACATCTTGGCATGTTTGCATGACATGATAGTAACAGCTAACGTATGCTCCTCCCATTTAGAATTGCGTTTTTGCCAAGTAGTGAAGTTTTGGGGGCAAAATTGATCGCTTTGCAAAATGATGCCTTTATGTGGAATAAAGCTTGCAGATGAAGGAAAAAATTAACATAATTCTTCAAAAAGCAGTAGGTAGTAGACTTTAATTTCTATGAAATACAGGGGACAGATTACCCCAGTGCAAGTGCTGTGTTACTGGTAACTACAGGTGACCATGCTGAGCCCACCAGCAGTCTCACAGCTAAATCTTATCGATTTTCGCAGGGACCAGTGCAGCCTCTGCAGGGCTCTGGGAGGATTATAAGATGTAAGAGGAGTAAGCACAGGGGAGCAGCCGCTGTCTCTGGCTCCAGAGGCAGAGCATGAAGTTATTGATTGTACACTTTGCTTTATCAGACATCACCCCAGTGCAGTTATTCCAGCTTTTGGGGATATCCACTTCTTGATCCTCCACTGTATGGATGATGCCTCGCTTTGTCATTCGCATATTTTTAGTAAACCCTTATTTTTCTTATGCTGTGATCGTTAATAAGATACTTTGCTAGGTTTGCTGGTTTGAAGTTGGCATGCTAACCTCATGTTTCTTGTCTGCCTGCGTCTGTGTATTTGAGGCACTTCAGAGCAGGACTTGCTACTTTCCCATCTTTGTATAATATTCAGCACAATGTGAACTGAAGCCTCTGGATTATATTTAATAGTCTTGACCCTGGATGGATCCTACTGAGGGTGTTTTTACCAAGGAAGGACCTGGGAGCAGGCCTTCTTTCGCAGGACAAGCCGTTAACTGCTGTCAGTCTGAGCGGAGAGCAAGTTAAAATCCAGCCTCATCCTTTAAACCTCGGTCTGTCCTTCCCTATTACAAGACCATCCAAATTGTCAGCTGCAGGAGTGAGATCCCTGCGAGACCCTCCCTGGCACCAGCCCACACGTACCCCTCCCGCACCCCCCTCCCCGTGTGGCTGGCGTGGGAGGAGGCTGCACTGTTCCTGGTGTCTGCACTGGCCACGGCCGTGATAAAGATGGCAAGGCAAAGAGCCTTGCTTGCCAGATCCAGCCCTCGGGCCGGGGCTTGGACACGCCAATCCGTTACATGGCAGTTGAAACATAGCTTTAGTTAAGTCATAATTTTTAAAGCCAAGGTTGCCCTTGAGGCATTTCTGAAATCATTTCTCCTAGCGGTACTTAGATGAGTAAGGCAGTCAAATATTTTGAAGTCACTGGAGTTAAAGAGTGCTGGTGAAAAAAAAGATATATATCATATTGGTCCACTGTTTGCTGATATTTTTGTTTTCTTTTCTTTTCTTTTTTTTTTTCTTTAGGATGAACGTGAAGCCAGAGAAAATGTGAAAAGAGAGCAGGATGAAGCATACCGCATATCACTGGAGGCTGACAGAGCGAAGGTGTGTGCAGAGTGGAGAGATCGCATGAATGTTGGGACAGGAATCTCTCCACAGTTGGTGAAGTCCCTCTGGTGCAGAGGACTGCCCGCCTCCAGTTCTACTCTTAAGATAAGACAGTTGCTGTAGGAGCCGTTATTGCCCTCAGTGGTTATAAAATGGCACTAGACACAGTCACTAGGAGTAGACTTGGCTGCATCTTTTGCTAAAGCAGTCCTGGCCCCACTTAATAATAGAAGTTGGGAAAGGAATGACAGGAAAAGATCACTTAAAAAATATCGTATTTCTTATATTAATTTCTACAGAAAAGTTGAGAAGTTTCTTTGCTTTTATATAGCTAATGCACATCATTAAACACAGCTGTGGAAAGCGAGGTGATACATGTGTGATTACTGTTTGTGTTTATTAGAGGGAAGCGCAAGAGAGAGAAATGGCAGAGCAGTTTCGCTTGGAACAGATTCGGAAAGAACAGGAGGAAGAACGTGAGGTGGGATGTTTTACCTTTTCTGACAACTTCTTGGATTCACGAAGGTTATGGACATTGCAACTTTCATTCAACACACATTGCAACTTTCATTCAAAGTATACTTCTTATGTGAACATCCATTCTTTTTTTTTTTAAATACTTTCTTACCATATCTATATAGAACATAGTGCAGCAAAATCATTTTCATCCACTGTTTAATAGCTTTTCTATTCTATCGTTTGGGTCACAATTACATCATCTGGGTCTGAATTACAGCCAGATATTAGATAGGCCTGCTAACAGGAGATCCGTGAAATGAGCTCCATAAATGGTGGAATCTTTGGGAACCTCTAACCTTGTTTCTGCAGGCACTCCTTTTAAAAATATAATACCATGGAGCCCTTTCATTTCTTCCAGGAAGTAGCACAAAGCCTAGCTGCAATTCTGATCAAACAAATTGCCAAATTTAATTTGGGAGACAAAACACTTTTAAAAAAAATTTTTAGAAAAAAAAAATTCAAAATCCAGAACATTAGATTTATGGTACATTTTTAAATTCCTAAACGGTTTTCTACAGAACCTTCTTTAGAATGCAAATTGTGTTTAAACGAACACTTTACGTCTCTAGGCCTATATAAGAAAATAGAAACCATGTCCTGTGAAGAGTACTGTTCCTCAAACTCTGTTATTTTGTAGATTCTGTTAATTTTGTAGTCTCTGAGGGTCCCAGTGCCTGTCAGAGATGGCTCCTGCAGCCTCTTTCAGGATCTAGGCTAGCTCCTGGCCTAGCTGTGTGTCTATGTAGTTATTTACATAAAGCATCATATACACGAATTTACTTATATTAGTGACTTGCTCTTTTTCACCTCCTGGCAAATACAAAATATGGTAAAAAGGCTGGGGTACAGCCATGTTTCTTCCCCAAAAGTCCCACCACATTTCAAAGGATAGGTAAAATAGACTAGTCATTAAAATATTTCCACCTGTTCTGTGAAGTTCTTGGAATATAAGTCCTTACAGAACTGCTGTGAAACACAGCTTGATACTTGAAAAGGACTTTGAAACCCTTGAATAAAATTTTCAAAATAAAAGTTATATTTACATATAAATGTCTTGACTGATACCACAGTTGATTGGGGGTTGTCCTTTGACTTCTAGGCATATAAGATTCTGTGAGCAAGTTGCTAATGAATATAAAGCTATATCCGCATCCCTATTGAATATATATTTCCTGAGTATGTTTCCAGTATTATATCAAATATAAATAAAACATAAATATTACAAATATTTATTCATTTATATAAAATATCAGCATTCCAGTATTTTTGGTGGACTTAATATAACTTCTTTGCTTTGACTCTCATGGATTATGGAGATTTGAAATTTGGAAATATATTCTCATTTAATTCTCCACTTAGTTAAAGTCCTTGGAGCTCATGGAATCCTGATAAATCACAGCCTTGCTTATTCCCCCCCACACGTGACTTAAATGTATACTCGACATTTCAGTCTTGTGTACTTTGCTGATGTATGAAAAAATTGCATTATACAACTGCAAAAAAGTTGGCTATGAACACATTTATTATTCCCTGAGATAAAGCCAATAAACAAACTGTATGAGCAATGCATTTGCATATATATATTTTGACCAAGATAATTGCATTAAAAAACCTGAATGATTTAAGCATTCGAGAACCTTTTAAACAGTACTGTGTTGTAAATACTAAATTCAGTCCAAACAGTAGTATTCAATGGTTTGGGAAAGATGCAGTCCACTCCTTCTTTCTTATCCCACAGTATCTGATGACTTACTTAGCTCCTGTTGTTAACATAAGCCAAGAATGGAAGCTAAAACACAACTGAAGGAGCAATGCACAAAACTGGACTGTGAAAATTGTGTCAAGAATAACTGAAAGACAGCAATTCCGTGAGGTTAATAGCAGTCGAACATAAATCAGTACTGTAGTAGTAACAGACTGTTGAGCAATCAGCTCACGCTCAGATTCAAGTAAGAAGTATGTTTTTCTTGTTTTTTAAGTAATTTTGGACACATAGAAACAAAAATTAATTCCGCTTTATTATATCTGCTCCTGAACCTTTTCTCATACCTTGGCCTTTTGGAAATCGTTGTCCTACGCAAAGGCTGCAAGACTGGTCCATGTTATCAAAATATACCTGGGCTTCCCTGTTTTAATGTAGAGTAAAGAAAATAGGATCTATTTGCTTAGTAGAACAAAGGGGATTTTAACAATAATGTTTACTAACACTCCCCATTTTCAAGTATACAGATTACTTCTACTGAATTGTTCTGCAACATTGTTTACTTACAGAAGTGGCTTTATGTTCAGTTTGTATATTTAAAATCTGACTATTGAGCTATTCACATACTGAACATCTTTTTATCAGCAGACTGAAATTGCTTGTTCAGGTCCAAGAGTTATTAATGTGATCCATCTCATCATTGTTTTCTGACTTGGTTTGCTGGTACAGAATATCCATCGTAAATTGCCATTTTATGTTGAAGCCTTGGAGACTAGTTACTTTGGGGAGCGACGCACTCTTTGCACAAAGAAAAGAGCTCTAATGAGCTACTGTTGTTTATTTTTCTATAATATAATTGATTGGGTTCAGTAAATAATGTAGCATCTGTTGTTATACTGTGTGGGGAAATGTCAAAACAGAAAGATAGTAAGCAGGTGGTTGAGAATGGAGAGAGAGAAAATTAAAATAGAATCTATTTAAAATATAATCTCATAGTAGATGAGCAAAAATGAACTCGAGTTCTATGTATAAATATTTATACTGAGATATAATTTGCTCAGAGGTTCGTGTGTAAGAAGTAGACTATTTAAAAGCCTTCGTAATCTTGCTTCTGCCCAGTCCTTTCTCTTATGTAATCATTTAATGTAGAGTAAAGAAAATAGGATCTATTTGCTTAGTAGAACAAAGGGGATTTTAACAATAATGTTTACTAACACTCCCCATTTTCAAGTATACAGATTACTTCTACTGAATTGTTCTGCAACATTGTTTACTTACAGAAGTGGCTTTATGTTCAGTTTGTATATTTAAAATCTGACTATTGAGCTATTCACATACTGAACATCTTTTTATCAGCAGACTGAAATTGCTTGTTCAGGTCCAAGAGTTATTAATGTGATCCATCTCATCATTGTTTTCTGACTTGGTTTGCTGGTACAGAATATCCATCGTAAATTGCCATTTTATGTTGAAGCCTTGGAGACTAGTTACTTTGGGGAGCGACGCACTCTTTGCACAAAGAAAAGAGCTCTAATGAGCTACTGTTGTTCATTTTTCTATAATATAATTGATTGGGTTCAGTAAATAATGTAGCATCTGTTGTTATACTGTGTGGGGAAATGTCAAAACAGAAAGATAGTAAGCAGGTGGTTGAGAATGGAGAGAGAGAAAATTAAAATAGAATCTATTTAAAATATAATCTCATAGTAGATGAGCAAAAATGAACTCGAGTTCTATGTATAAATATTTATACTGAGATATAATTTGCTCAGAGGTTCGTGTGTAAGAAGTAGACTATTTAAAAGCCTCCGTAATCTTGCTTCTGCCCAGTCCTTTCTCTTTAATGTAATCATCCTCCATCAGTTTCTGTTACTAAATGACCTTGGGGAGGTTTTCAAAGGCACAAATAGCAACTGTGTATCTTGAAACTTCCTTGAAAATCTGGGTAAATCCATGCCTGACTGCCTCTTCAGTTTGGAAAATTGTCTTTTAGGCGTATTTTGGGGGAGGCAGTGTGATCATGCTGCTTCTTCCATTCATTGACATTCTCATTAACTGCTGCTTTAAGTGAGGTGATACTGTAAGCAGGCTGCTTTCTCAGTATGATCTAATTTTTAGCAGATGCCAGTGCCTGTCCATGAGTACCGACAGTGCTCAGTACCCTTGAAAATCAAGCCCACCTCGTTCAGCAGTCTAATATTAGGCATCCATTTTTTAAAAAAAACTTCTGATCAAAGTGTTAGTGTTGTAGTAGCTCCCAGAGGCAGAGGACAGAGAACGCAGACTTGGCTCCTGCCCTTAAAATCTTGACAGCAGCAGTATACACAATGTTAGCAGGAAGACAGTCATACGCATTTGCAGACATGTAATGTCATTGCAGTTTTGGGGCTAATTTCATACAAGTTGTTGCAGAAAATGTGCACACCTGTGCTTGGAACCATCTTCCTGCAAATAATAATTGCTTGCTTTAAATCTTAAAGCTCCCATTTCTGTCCTCCCAGTTTTCTCCTTTGACCATTCCTAGTTTTATATGGACTCTATGTATCTGATGTACCTTCATGATATTTTTAATTATGTCTTTTAACAGTGTTTTAGTTTGTTTATAGTAAATCTCCTGCATATATTTGTTTTTACTCTGAACTGCCGTTAAGGGTCTTGTCTTTGCTGCAAATGGTCAATTACTCTGTGCAAGAGGAAGGCAATTTGATAAGTGCATTTAAAGAAATACTTCTACTGCTTTTTAATTTATACCCTTTAAGGAAGCAATTGGCGACTTGACAATTATTCTCTCATTCAAATTTTTTCCAAGGCTTTCTGCCAAATGATTAAATTACTTATCCCCATCGTGCATTAACTGTAGATCTAATAATATGTGTTATAAGGAAGGATTTATTTTAATTAGTTGTCTGGTGGGCTGTTATTAAGGAATGAATAAAAATTATTCTGTCATTGAGATATAAAGCACAGCCATGGCTCCGGAGCACTGTGGCACATCTTGAAGTTCTAGAAGAAATAAAAAGAAAAGCTTTCTGTCCTTTTCTTCTGTTGCTAGCATTGCAACCTAAATGGTTATTTTTCCTTCCTCAGGCTATCAGGCTCTCTCTTGAGCAATCTTTGCCTCCCGAACCGAAAGAGGAGAGCACCGAATCCGTCAGTAAACTGCGTATTCGGACACCCAGTGGAGAATTCTTTGAGCGACGTTTCCTGGCCAGCAGCAAGCTGCAGGTTGTCTTTGATTTTGTAGCTTCCAAGGGATATCCTTGGGAGGAGTACAAGCTGCTGGGCACCTTTCCGAGGAGAGATGTGAGTAAATGTACCTTTCTGGAATAAATACCACTACTTCTTACTCCTGTATGTTAGATGACCAGTACGTTATAGCATAGAAGGTAAAAGATATGCCTGAATATGTCAGAGTGCTGCCAAGCTCTGTGGCTGTAAGCAAGCCAGGTGCTAACCTACCAGTGCTCTCATATGTTACATACAAAATTGTGTTGTGAAATCTGTTTCCAGTGACATTGTAAAAAATCCTCCGTTTCTGAAACAAACAAGTTGTCAACCATATTCAATGAAAACTGCCTGAATATGCTGAGCTGGCATCGCTCACGTCCTGTTTTGAAGGAAGTCGCATCGATATTACTACGCTGTTTAGGTCTGTTATGGGCTGGTACTTCTGATCTTTCTGGTTTTGCTGTTTTGATGCAATTTTACGTTATGAGCAAGGAAGCCTCAGTGTCAGATAGTATACAGTTATGAGCTAATCAGTACGTTCTAAGAAATTATTCATCCACCTGTTACATAATACCAGTAAAGAATCATTTATATCTCCTACCTTGAAATTCTAATGAGGTACCTGCTATGACCGATTTTCAAAAGCGATACTGCTTACTGCTTACAAAAGTCAATTAAATTCTGTTGATTTATCAACAGATATTTATGTGCTGGTTACTAAGTTTCTTTGAAAATATACCTATATGTTTTCTGCTCTATTACAAATTAACTTTCATTTCTTATTGAGCCATTGTTACAGCAAAGGTAAAAGTCATTGGGTCCAACTGTGCAGCAATTACCTGGGGCCCTGCATAAAAGGCGAAGGTAACAGGCGCTACAGAGATGACAGTACAGAGCCAAGCAGTGATGGGTGAAGTTCAGCAGCTTTTTGGCCATACTGCCTCAGTACTGCAAACGAGTCGGGGCAGCTCTGGATCAGCTGGGGTTTTGTTTGCTGGGGGCATCTCCAGGTGACTAGTTAAGCCATTTTTCATCAAAGGAGCTCAGTAACTTGGGTTGCTTTTCCATTTTGTTTCCCATCACTGCCCCTGGAGGAAGTTCACTAGGAATAAGGCTCTGATTAGCGTGTTTACAGTACTGCTTTGTAACAGATACCTCTTGCTTTATCATCTCATTTGTAAGTACTCCAAAGGGTCACAAGTACTCCAAAGGGGAAGAAAATAATGTCCTCAGCAAGCATACAACCTTGAGAGTGGATGTGATTTCTGACCAATTTTTGGCATAAGGCTGTGAACAGGATTGTAGTGCTTACAGCTTTTCTTCCACCTTGTCTTATATTGAGAATCCTAATCAGTCAGACTGAAAAGCAGCATTTAAGGAATCTCATTAATCACTAATTAACTGTACTCCTTAAGCATGTAATATGATTTCCAGTGGAACCAAAGACTAAGTCATCTATGTTTCCAGGATTACTGATCGTTCAGTTTACCTGACAGAAGAAACAATCTTTTACAGTCTAAACAATGTTTTTGTGTATTTTAAATATTCTGCAAGTCACACCTCCCTACTCGTAACATATTTATGTCTTAGTACATATTTAATATAAAAAAACCTACAAGTATAATACTCTAACGTTTTACATTTGTTTTGCACTTTAGACTGGCTGGTTCTGTACTTAATCACATCATCATCATTATTATTTTTAGTCCTCTGTAGCAAAGTAAAAAATTGATCAGATGGCTCACGTAAGAACAAATTAAAAAAGGAGTAGAAAATAAAAAAGCCCACTAAATTAGAACAGGCTGGTATTTTCATTTGTGAAGCTGCCAGGGGGAAAACGCTGAGGCAAAGAAAGGAGGCTTTTATGGCAGGATAAGGAGCCGTTGGTCTGTTGCGTGGGAAGCAAAGATCTGTCATCTTTTTTCTATGATTCCAACCTAATAATGCCGTGTATGAGGAGTCACGTAAATGATTCATGCCGTTGACTCAGTGGCCGTGTATGAATCCAGTTGCCATTGTGACCACCAGAGCTACAACAGACAAAAAATAATCCCCAGGGGTTTGCTAACCATTGAGAAAGAAAGGAGTCTTTTATGGCAGGATAAGGAGCCGTTGGTCTGTTGCGTGGGAAGCAAAGATCTGTCATCTTTTTTCTATGATTCCAACCTAATAATGCCGTGTATGAGGAGTCACGTAAATGATTCATGCCGTTGACTCAGTGGCCGTGTATGAATCCAGTTGCCATTGTGACCACCAGAGCTACAACAGACAAAAAATAATCCCCAGGGGTTTGCTAACCATTGAGAACTATAAATGACATCTGCCATGTTCCCCAGGTTTGGAAAGTTGTAAGTGTGCAAATCCATGGAGAGATTTTTTTTTTAAAAAAAAAAAAGGTCATTGATTAACGCCTTGGAGGTACAGTAAAAGTATATATTCATTGCCTTAGGCTTCGTGGTATATAGTCTCTTAAAAATACACCGTAATTTGTCAAGACCCTTCTGCTATATGATATGTATCACAAACATCCACTGAAATCTGTGCAGCAAGAACCGAGCACTTGGGATGCTTGTGCTCCAGAAAACAATAGCATTTAAAATGCCTGTTTGTATTTAAACTATACATAACATTTTTGAAAAAAGTAAGTTTGAAAGTATCAGAATTACTTTGCTGGAGTTTTTGCTGCAATAAGATGAAAACATGTCTTCTCAAATTAGTATTCTTTTCTTCTAACCTAATCTGTATTACAGTAACATACACACCCCCAGAAGTGTTTCTGTCCTATCAAAACGAGGGGATTATCTTCGACCAAATCGGCATTTTCTTGTAATAAACTTGTTACAGTATTTTTACCTGCTTTTCAAAGCCATCAGTCCTGATACAGTTTTGTTGAAGTATTTTTACTTCTTTGGTAAATAAAAATTCATTAGTTCCTAGTTCTATGTTCCAGTTGCCTACACAGATATCCTTAGCTAACTTAAAGTTAGTATCATAACCCTACTGTAAATACAAACTTCTACATATGAGCAAATACACAGATTAACCTTTTCCAGGCACTACTTGTAGATTTTAAAGCAGCAGTGACATTCCAAAGCAGTTAAGCACATGCAGTGACTTGTTATTTGGTCTTTGTCACCGACTGTGTTGTTCTTTCTACTAGCTTCGAAATTAGGTATTAACCACCTCCTCTCTCAGTACCTCAACCAGGGCAGCACTGCATGCCGTACCAAGTGTGTATCACACGGGTGAGCCTGGGTCAGCAGGTAACTTGTACCTCTAACTTTGAAAACGTTTGGCAAGCACATCTTTGGGAGTGAAAAGCTGTATTATAAGTTCTTTGCATTATTTTTAAATGCACCTGCAAAGGCTGTATGGAAGCAAATGTGTGCGCTATTTAAATGTATGTGCTGATTTTAGAATTATAGTTCCTTTTCTTCCAAGAATTGCTCCAGTCTTCAAAATGCATTTAACTAGAACAAAAAGAGCTTACCCTAAGCATATTAGCATGCTCAGTCAACCTTCCCATTCAGTGTTTCTTCTAAGTCCCTTTCTCTCAAAAGCCTTCCCAAACACTAATTTCAGTAGTCCGCTCAATCTGCCAGCTGCAAGATCCACCTTCTCCCAGAACCCTGGAGACCTCCCAGAGAATCAGTTCCTCACTTCCTTCTGTGGTGGTGATCTGCAGAAGTCTTCCTAAAACTCTTTAACATCTTACGGACTGGGCATTTCACCCCACTTCAGGCAAGAAGCTGAAGGTGTACCGTGTCTAGCTGAAACTATAGGAGGAATGTGCAGAACGAATTTACCCAAACTGGGCTTCAGCCACCCTACTAGGGTTGATGATATGTTTGTGAACGGTTTATGGTATCTGTCAGAAAGGGAGGTCCTGGCATGCTCTTTCTTTTGAAAGACTGAATTTATTAATTTCTTCTGAAAAATCAAAATTGCAATCTACAATTTCTTCTGCTCATTTCTCCTTAAGGTGGAGCATTAGTTATGTATTTGAGAGTATGCCTTTTGCAGACACGGTATTAGAGACCTAAGCTCTTTATTTACTGTATCTGGAAGCCCTGGTAAGCCAAGACTTCTACAGTATTTCACATTTTATTTTTCTGAGCCACGGCTTAGGATCAGGTGGCAGTTAAGTCACTTAAGGTTATTTAAATGCATCTAAAATGTTGCTTAATAATTCAGAACCAGTTTGCTCTGTTTAGAGTATTAAGATTTTTTAAATCCTTTTAATTAACCAATTTCAACAGCAGTTTATTTAAACAGAAACAAAAAATCTGTCTCCCTTGAAAAGGCAGAAAATAAATTTAACTTAAATTGCATGCCAATTTAAATTAGGTACGATCAGGATTTCAGTAAATTTAGGGCCAGACAATTCTCAATATTATATGGGACTACAGAGTAAGATATTCCTCCAAACCCAAATGTGATCATTCATTCCTGTGCTGTGGCAGGAGTGATCCTCTTTGATGCCCACAGTGGTTAAAATAACGCCACAGGATAGTAAGTTTAGCTGCAGCACTCAGCACACAGTCATCTGAGCAGGTAACTATCCTCTGGTGTTCTCGGAAAGGTAATGTTAGAGCCTGATCCCTGTATCGCTATGCCAGGTAGTTTGGCAATTTTGTGTATCGGTTCTAGAAGCCATTCTTTGTACGGATTATTCTGCATTTCACCCAGTGCAAACTACTTCCTTTAAATAACCTACTTTTAAACTCATTAGGTGGTGTTTAAACTCTTTAAATAGCTCATGAAAGAGTTTTATGCCCAGGACCATCTCTGGCTTTTAACATTCTTTCCCCTAATTATCATCTTGATAGAAAGATGGAAGAAAGATGTTACCGTGAGAAAGGATTCTTGCGGTGTCATGGTTATACCCAATAGCACTTTTAGTAACTTCACATAAATCAGGAAAGTAGCTTGAATATCTGTCTTATGGCAAAGGAGGATTTCAGATGAATGAAATATTTTTCTGATATGTTCAAAAAATGTTGAGAATGTTTTTGTAAGTTCAGGGAAAATTTAACATGTGATCCTTGTAATTTTTCCAGTCATTTCAGTTACTGATATTTATATTTCCTACTCCATAAAATAGTACTCATCTCTTTTAATTCACGATTTAAAATTTTTCAGGTCAATATAGGTCTGATGGTGGCATGTGTTTATCAACTCTGATCTAGTTTACACAAGGCCACAGCCACCTACAAAGGTAGACGTCCCTCCTCTTGTCGTTTACAACTGTCCTTAAGTCAATACTACCTGCCCTTGTCTTTCCTCTCTTTTCAGGATACTTTGTTATTTTATTTATTCAAGCAGTTGTGTTCAGTTTAGTTAAGACACTGAGAAGTTGCCTAAGCAAATTGGCCATACCAGACTAGCATATTCCCATGCCTCTTTTAGAAGCATGATTTCTGATCGTTCTTCCTGATGACTTGTAACAGTAGAACGATTGGCATGATTAACCTCGAGTGAAGAGGAATGGACCGTGTCTTGTTGCAGCTACAACGCCGAAGCATTTGCAACCCCTAGGTTTTATTGCTTTTAACAAGTTTGCTGCTCACAAAGAATAGTATCACAGTCTTTCAGTCAGCATCTACAAAGGGAGTAGGTGATATTCTTGCCCTACTGAAGTCAGTGGCGGAACTTTAGAGAATATTGAGTAGATTTTGCTTCTTGAAATGTGATGTTTACTTTTGTGGAAATATAATTTCCATATAGGTAGTCAAAAATTCTGTAAGTATTACAGAAAGATCTTTTGTAATGTTTTCTTCCAAGAAAGGCAGACTTGATCTGTCTTTCCAGACCTGGTGTCTTTGCATAAGTAACTATGATATCCAAAGAGAAAGATTAAAGCCCTTCATGTATCAAGTCACTGAAAGGAGATGGAAGGAATGTCTTCCTCATCTCATAGATGTAAGCTTATTCTAAAATGAAATAGAATTACATTCTCTAGGTCAGTATAGTTTCTGATCTCTTACAACAACTCTGTTTGAATACAGGGAACGTTTAACCAATTTCAGGAAATAGGTGTGCATTTGATATGAGCTGTTTTACTTAAGACTCACTAAAATAAGCAAGCATTCACCGCAACACTGAATACTCAATGCGGTATGTGAACTCTCAGTTGAGTCATCCTCATTAGTTAACCCAATGACTAATGCCAACCATGTGATTAATATATTCCACCTAAGCACATCCCTCTGACCAAAAGTGTTCTTTTATTCAGCACTGCCCCATTTTACAAAACATTTATTTCAGGGAAGGCGCGTTATTGTTCACAGGAAGATGCCTTAGTTAAGCCGCAGAGCTTTGCTGTTGCATATGGCATTATCCAGCGTAAACTGGGCTTACGATATTTTGTACTTTTTCCCCAGAATTTATGCTTAATGTCAATTTTGTGGCATTTTTTTCCCCCGTAGGAAGAAAATATAATGATAAAATACCAATAAAGAGCCTTTGTGGCGGTATGATACTAAGAATGCTGTGTCTGGTTACCAGAAAATTTAATGATCTCCTGCTGTTTTGGTAATTGCATAAGTAATACATCAGACTAAATCACCGAAGCAGTCTTAGGCGTGCTTTTTATTCTATTTACCTATCTACCAATCACAATGTTATACTGTAGATATCATTGTGGTATCTGAACATCTTAATCCTTTGAACTTGTGATAAAAATCCTTTTGGATTGTTTTTCCATGCAGTTATAATTAAGTGCACATGAATCCAATCCTGGGTCATTCTCCTGTGAGTGACTGTGTTCACATCCATTCCCCTTTGGGATGTATGCAAAGTTCCTGCAGTTCATTTGGAGCACTAAATGTATTTAGATGTTTTCAAACTTCCCAAAGATGTGGCTGTTTGCTTCCTTTCAGCTCTTCATCAATATCCACAGTGAAAGCTATAGTATTTCTGGGGACGTGATCTTTCTTCTCTGTAGCTAGCACATTTTAAAATAATTAAATACATGAAAAATTGTTAGTTCTATATAAGCACACTGGCAGCAGTGCCCACGAGTAACAGACTGTTTTGCTCCTTGGCACAGCAGAAAGGATGTTTAACAGACAAATGCTCTCATCTGTAAATGCCAGTACTTAAACCTTTTCTCTACTCAGCAAGAAAACTGAAAGTAAATAGTGTGAAGGAGCGGGTGATGGAGCTCTTCTGCCTGCAGGTCCTTTGTCAGGAAGAGACACGTTCCAGGGTATTCTGTCGGCTTCTCTTTTTCCAAGAAACCACACAAAGAATTCCTAAATAGATGAAAGATTTCAAACCAGAAAGAAGGAAGGGAGGAAAATGGAAAATCTGAGGAGAGCTTTACAGCGCCTTCCTCTTCCCTCAAAATCTGAAGTCCTCCAGTCTCGGAGTTGTTGGCACTGTGGAGACCAGCAGCGTCTCGTTCAGTACCTGCAGATAACTCCTCTGACTGACACTAGCTTTGACTTCTTGCTGTCAGTGTATAAGGCAACTTGTGTAATACTTTAACGCCATCAATACCACATCAACAAAAGTCATATTATTGAAAGAGACTCTAATTAATTGAAATACTTTTGTGTTTTCACGACTCCTGCCAAAATGAAAAAGTGTATTTGTTATTTTGTCATTGAAAATGAGCTGTTTGAAAGGCTAGAAGAAGATGCAGCCTTTTTGTAGTGATTTTTTCAGTGGGATTAATTCTTAGAAATAAATACAAAACAGATATTCATTCATGTTAGTAACTGGATGTATTTTGGCCATATTTGGGGGGAGTACTGATCACTAAACAAAATTTCTGATCTTGGGCTAAAAAGAAGCACAGAACTACCTCAGAGCTAGCCAAATGGAACTGCTGTACACAGCGTTTCCTAATGTCTTTAATTGAGAAGGTAGATAAACTCTATTTACATATTTCTTCTACAACCCACTGTTAAAAAGTCATAGGATTTGGGTAAAAATCTGATATTTTTTAAACATAATTAACACCTGGGATTGTTTTTAGTTTTGGTGCAAGAATGGTTAGTGTTTTTCCCAATTTAAAAAATGAAATTTTCATGTAGAATCATGAATTCATAATGTTGCGACTTTTAAAAAGCACCAGATAGTCTAGGTGTCAGTATACAAATATAGCAACACGGGGTTTGGGCTTATCCTTATTACTTACGCTGTCCTGCCATTATGCTTAGTATTTTATAAAACAGAGAACAGAGTTGCTATCTTAATTTTCTGTCTAAAAAGACAAGTAATGCAAGTCAGGTTTATAAGCCTTCACCGATTGATTAAAATCTACATAGCAGATTCTTTTCTCATATAAATTATGTTAAGTCAACGAAAATTTACACTATGTAAAGACTGGTGGCATCTCAGGTATCTCGGAGAGCTGCACGGCTTTTCTATGAAAGTGGAAAGCATGCTCAAAGTAGAGGATATAACATCACAATTTTCTGTTTTATCAAGATCTGTTATTTTGCTTAGTAAATCTATTTTTAAAATATTCTTAATCTAAAATAGTTTTGAGAAAATCTCTTCAGAGAAATAAGATAATGAGTGTGACATACCTGGATTAAAGCTTTGTACTTAGAACAAGACTAGAAGTCTTTTACTAATACATATTTTTCCTTATTTGTGATGGCTTTCTTCAATTCAGATGTAAATTATCTTCAAGTTTATTCAACTAAACCAGATCTAATTGCATATATTTCTATAAAGTATCCCTACTTTTGTTTGTTGCTTAAGTTGAGCATTATTACCCGTATAACCCATAGATCTTTCAATAGGTAGAAAGGATTCACTGTATTTGTTTGTGTGTCATTCTGAAAATATATGTTTTTTTAAACAGATCTGGTACTTTACCAGGTGTGCCTTTAAGTAATTTCTATCGCATTTATACTTTAGGAGGATTAGGAAAGAGAGTAAAAGAACCCTTTGTCCGTTAGATTCATTAAACGTATTCATGCGTGTGTAAGTGGTATAGAGGCTGTGCTACTCAGGAATCAGATCCTTGTCCTAGGGTGTAGAGAAAGGTGAAGGGTGTGATATTTACTGCTTGTGTAAGTGTCATAATAATTGTGTATTCGATTCTTTACTTTTAAATGACCTTCCTGGGCATTAAGCCATTTTTTTGTATTTATCTTTTCCCTGCAGATTTAGGGAGGGTAAGGAACCACACCTTTGAAATGGTAAAAGTACAGCTGTTCAGGATGTGACTGTGTAATAGAACAGATAGGTCAGCAAAGGTGAAGATAGAAATAATACAAAAATTGTTCTAGAAGGAAAAAGCCTTTGCTACAAAAATGTATTAAAATGTTGTTTAAACTAGTATTAATTTTCATTACTGGGTCGTTAAAAAACCCAAGGAATTTATTCAGAATAAAGTGTTAAGTAGCTACTACATTCTTCCAGGAGAATTACAAAAGTTAACATTGCTATCTTTTGGTTTTGCGCATCTTAAATCATTCACACTTCAAAGTGCTGCAGAAGTACTTCAAACCAACTAGCTAGCGCTTAGTTGAAATAATTACCACAGAATTCATTTAAACAAATACCTGTTAAAATAATAAATCTCCTGTGCACCAAACCATCATCAGTTACATAACAAAGCTCTTTACGTTAAAAGATGAAGTCTTGGCTCCAGTGCACCAAAGTGTAAGGTCCTGTAAAAGCGTATCCATAGTTGGAAGAAAAGTACTGTTTTACCAACTTAAACCTATTTCAGTGAAAGTGAAACATTTCATAGCTCAATGGCAAGATCTCACGCTGGTAGAAATAAGGTCCTGTTACCACTCTCCGCTCATGTTGCTAGAAAGTCTTCCCTGAAGAGAGGGCAGTGTTCGAGTTTGCATAGAAAGTCATTTGCCTGAAGATGAAAACTCCCAGGGCACTATCTGCTTTGGCTTTGGGACAGCCCTGAATGCGCATGCATGTTATTCTACAGAGTTCTGTGAGCTTGAATATTAGTAATTTTGCTGTCACTTGAGTTATACTCTCTTAGCATCTGAACATTGTGTCCTTCCTCTGCCACCCTCCTCACTATGTAAATTTGGAATGGCTTAGAGCCTCTTTTTAAGGGGTTTTAGTTTACGTTTCATTATAAAGTACTTACCTTAGCAAAACCACAAAATATATTTTAAAAATACATTCACCTCATCAGCTGGTATCACCACGTGACGTGAGTGGACTCTTAGAATGCATGCACGTGACTGGTAGAAAGTCAGATATTGTAGGTCTTGAAAATATAGAGAAACACTATGCTTTTAGCATTTGTTTAGGCCTTTAACAAATGCTGAATGCTTAATTTGGTGAATTTTGCAACCTTGATCAGGAAAGCATTGATTTCACCAGATTGGTACCTATGTAATCTCATTGAGTTCAACAGGATCAAATCAGATTCAGTATATAAACACATGCTTAAATGATTTCCTGTGTAATTGCCAACAACATAAAAAAAAAATCTTTAAATAAGAAAGGTGTACGGGTTTTGGACAATGTAACTTACATAATGTGCAGGGCTGTTTCAAAAGCGCTGCGCCATGCAATGACATCAGAGCAAAGGATTGTCAGCACTGAAGTGGACTCCAGAATTTATCCTAATGGTCATGAAACAAGGTACACAGAATTAAATATGAAGGTATTTTAATACTTTACACTAGGAAATAATACATGTAAATTTATTTCAGTGAATAAAATTCATTAAAACACTACATTGGACACACCTTTGCGGGCTACAGCTCTTCCAGGTTCCTTTGATCTCTATTATATATCGTTCTTTGGTTTCTAATTCTGTTTTAAAATACTGTAAGTTACAAAGCATCTTAGGTCTTATATTTCATATATTTACAAGAGAAACCATTTCTTTTGGTAGGAGGTGTGTTCACTAATAAGGCTTCTATTCTTCATAGTAAACAACGTATTTACAAGCCACAAATAACAAAGTAGAAGCTGCAGAAGGGTTATGGTGTGATAATTAAGTACAATGGCGACCCATATGAACAGAAAATGCCAAGGAGCTAAAACAAAGCAACAACAGCTTTGTTTGTTGACAGATGTAGGAGCCATATTGTTAGTTAATTGGGTAATGGTGTAAACATTTGCAAACTCTGCTGTCCCTCAGTGAATTAAGCAGCACACTGAAATTACGGTGAAAAGCCGTCCTTTTGCTGCAGGTACTCCACAATGCTTTTAGCTAACCTTCTAAGTATGAAGACATTGAGGAAGGGACATCATGTGTTGTTATTATTTAAGGTACTTGAAGTTTGCAAACCTTACAGTTTAGACTAGGATATGTATCTTGAATTACACTCAAGTGAATAAGAGGTTTCCATATGGTTACAGTCTGGAAGATTGTGTTCATTGCCTAGGCTTGCTTTTCAGATTTTTTTTTTTCCCCAAATGTAGAAGAGACTTGTTCTGTCTTTCCTAGCTTTTCTTGCGAAAAAAAGGTTGCAGGATTTGAAAATAGAGAGGTCTAATTACATACCGGCTTGAACTGAAAAGAAGGAAAATTGCTTCTCATGTGCACGATACCTCATGTGCTGTGAATTGCAGAGACCCCTATTTACCTTGCTTTCTGTGCCTATGTGTAATAATGGACTGTAGCAGAATACCAAAACATTAAAAAATGCAACAAGATACTTAATTAGCATACTTCTGTAATCACAAACTTAAACGCACTACTTTGGCTGTATTCTACATAACAGGTTTGCTTTCTAAGATAATAACCTTTCAATAATTTAAGCGGCATCTGTGCAGGAATGCATAATTGGACCGCAGATAATAGGAATCTAAAATTGAGTCTGGTTTTTATAAATTATTTTTCTCTTCAGACATTTAGCAATAGCTCACCATGGTACATGAAGTTTAAGAAAATACGTTCCTGCATTGGGAATCAAAATAATGCATCTGTTTGGGTTTTTTTGTTGGTTTTTTTTTAAATTCTGTTGCAGTCAGAGAGGTGAAATTACATTGATTCCGATGGACTTAAGAAGTGATAAGCTTTTAATATTTGTTTAAATAATGAATTTTCTGTAATTATCAACTAGAACAATGGAAATACAAATATATTTTAAGTTTGCCTGATTTAGTTGGGGGGGAGAGAAAGAGGAGCGATACTGTTTTTGTTAATTGGTAACAGGATTATTAAGTTAAGCTTTTAAGAAAAAAATACATTTAGTGTTTCTTACTAATTCGTAGTATTTGGTTTGCATGACACTTAATGTTTTCAAAAAATAATTTTAGAAAGCAGTGGCATGATATGATCATAGATAAAACAAATTTAACTTTGGAAAAAATGTTTATCAGTATGCATTTGCATTTATACCTATAGCATAAGACTAATAATCTATTATTCACAAGCAAACTTCCGGTAACTAGTGTGCTCACACAGCAAAATAAACTAAAACAGAATTACCAGGGGAAAAAAGTTTTAAAATGAAAGTGAAATATTTCAGAAGATGGCAAGATTAAAAGACATAATGTTCATCTTTCTGTATGAAGCTTTGCAGTAGTCTTCTGAAGGACGTCACAGCATTGGCATGTAAACCTGAATGTCTGAAGGACACTAGGACCCTTGTCGTCATTATTTTGTCTATATAATTAATTATGTAATATTTACAATTAAATTTTATTTTCATAGAAGAGATTTATCCTATAGGCAGCAGCCTAGCTTCTAAATAGAATCCTCAACACAAGTTTCTTGCTGACTATAAACTGAGAATCACTTATGTGCCTTAAGTGAAAGTCAGTAATGGGATAGTCAGGATGTTGAGCAGCTTGCAGGGTTTGGTGCCGAGATCCAAATGCTGAAGAATTTTGGCAATAATGGTGCAGATAGTGCCTATTTTCCAAATTGCATGGCATTTAACTCTCACTGAAATTCTCCTGTATGCCCACCTGCACAAGTGATTGCCTAAATACCTTTGCAAATCCAACAAGGAGTCAGGATTCCAGGGAACAATCCTATAATACAAATGTACGCATGTAAGTGTCTACATAAAAGATATATAGCCACGTAGTACTTATAATGCATGCATATACACACACACACACATGCATAATAAGTATACACTTCAGTAGTTGTGTTGAGATGCAGTTTCACCATATGGTGAGCTGATTTACAGTCTCACTCCCAATGAAAGGAGGAGGGCCTTGCTTTCTCCCTTCTACTCACTGCTTAGTGCTTTTGTTACTTACCTTCCACGGGACTTGGTGTTGACCGGACTTGTGTGTTTACCAGTTAAACTCACTAGCATGACCGATAAATAACCAAACAAATAAAAGTGGACGGTTTTCTCCCAGCCTAGGTTCGTTGAGGTGGCTGATAAGCATCAAAGTGAGTGAAAGTTAGGTGCTGCACCATGTGAGTTGGAGCAAGAAAAGGAGCAGGAAAATAAAGGCAGCATAAGTTTCCCCTTTCAGTGGGGAGATCATGTTGGATTGGCTATGCTGCTCGCACCACCAGTTTGACTGAAATTTTAGGATATTTATCTGGGACTACAGTTTTATTTTTCATCTTAACTCGTGTTCTAGCAATCCTTCCAAAAGATCTTAACTTTGACAAAAACAGATATATTCACGCATTGGTTTATGGTAGAAAACCAGACCTTCTTGGAATTAATGTCGTGGATTCTGTTTATTATTATTGTTTATTGTTATTACAAAGTAATATTAACACACAAAATACAATATGTATTTCTTAATCTGCATCCTGGGAATTCATACTCACAACTTCAGTTATCAGTGACAGAGGGACTCAAAAATCTCCCCGGTGAAAATCTGCCCTGTGAAGATACAGTTCAAAAAAGTCTCCTTACAGATACCTTCTTGTTCTTATCTTTCAGGTGACCCAGCTGGATCCAAATAAATCATTACTGGAGGTAAAACTGTATCCTCAAGAAACCCTTTTCCTAGAGGCAAAAGAATAGCTCAAACAAGATTGTAGGACTAATCATCCTTTGACAAGCCAGAGGCACAGCATCAAAAGGAAGACTTCTATCAACGCCACCTTGTACTATCATCCAACTCAATTCAATGTCACAACTCTGCCTCTTGCAAGAATCCTGAAAAATTGAAAAAACGTAGCTACTTAAAGTTTCACATACATGAGTATATGTTTCCAACCTCATTTAAAAGAGCAGAGGATAAAATTCTGCTATGAACACTGAACATTATGACTCTGTTGCTCACTTATCATCCAGCTTTTGTTATAATTAATGCACTGTTAAAATGTGAGTGATTGTTAAGTAGAATTTTTACTCCTCAAATGCCCCTTTTTCACCAAGAAATCTTGGACATTTCTGCCTGTACTTTTGACACTAGAATGCTGTATATTTGATATCTCGCTGAGCCAGTGCTCTCATATATGCATTTTATTTCTGTGTTTGAATTTCTACTTTGTCAACTAATTTAAAAAGGCAGAAAAAATTAATGGGACATTCTCAGCCATGGAAATTTAACAGTATTATAGTAGAAAGCATATAATTTTTGTTAGTACTTTCTGACTTCTTTGATAAGATGTAAGGTTTTGTTTGAAGAATATAGTTTGACATATATGCGAGATATTTATTTACTGGTTCTGCTTTGGGGTCTCGGTTCTGGTTCAGTTTAGGAAGTATTTTCCATGACATTGCAGTGTGTGAAACTGCTTATTGCATGATGTGAATATTTAAATAACATTAGAAATGGCCAGTACCAGAAACCTGGTATCTTGCCAACACTTCAGGAATCAGCTGATATTGAATATCAGCTGTTAAAAACCTTTCAAATACCAGATACAAAAGTTCTTTATTTCTCATTGTGAAAGAAAGGGCAGTTCCCATTTTAGCAGTTTTCCTTCATTCTGGCACTTGTTTGTATCCCATTACTCTGCTGTTTTAAAGCACCTTGTTTGTTTCATCAAACAATGAGTATCTTAAGAGGTGGTGTAATAAGAAATCTGCCTTATTATTGCACACTTTGGACATTTTAACAATAGATTACTGATCCCGTCTCAAATTAAAGAAATCCTAGTTCTCTTGTCTGAAATGTATGCACCAACTACCTGCTATCTGATGTGGAAAAATCTGGTACTTTAAATTTCTCAACCACAGAATGAGCATACCGAGTCTAAGATCATAACGTACACTTGATGCCAAACCTGCATCAAAACTGGTTTGGTTAATTTTTTTTGCTTTTTTTTAATCTCTGGGCTTACAGCATAGTGCACAATAGCACTACAGAATCGTCATCTGCTAATCAAACTTTTTTTTTTTAAAGCCTGGCACATTGTTTTCCACATATGTTCATATGTAATGCATAGTGTTTATCGTAGCAAAATGAGTTCTGATTTGAAAATTTTATACTAAGCAAAAACCAGTTGCACACATCTTTTAGTCTTTCTTTTTTCTTTGGAAGGGTGGTGATAGAAAATTAAATGTATGCCTATTATTAGGGTGTTAGTGAAGCCGATATATTGTTACCTTTACCAAAAATGCAAATTTCTGAGCGGGGGAAGCCTTATTCTACCTTCTGTAATTAGCGAGTGCTACATCAGACACTTTTAGAAGTGAAGTATCTATGACAAACAAAAGGTTTGGAAGTGTAAGCAAATTCTAATAATTTGCAGTTCACATTTAAAAGAATTCATAGCCAATAGAAAGATAAATGTATGTGGAATGGAAAGCTGAATGCAGATGCTTCATTCTGAACTTTTGTTTTCTTACAAAAAAAATCCACTATGTTTATTAAATAAGAAATTAACATAGGTTGCAAATTGGGGCGATGCTGTTTCTACAAACAATCACAATAACACATACAGCAGCATATCTTTTTTTTTTCAGATTAGCTCTTCCTTCTAAGCTGGCTATTGAGGAAAGGAATTGCTGAAATACTGCTACACAAAGCAAAGCGACCTTTCAGCTAATTTGTTTATATTAATCTGTTCTGTTTAACTTTTGTTTGATCTCATCAGGCTGTTTCCTCTCACTCAACTTTATTTCTGTATTTTGACTATATATTCTTTACTTTGATACTAGTTTCATAAAGTTATTAAATGTGGCTTGAATATTTGTTGAACTTGTTAAAGTCAGTGCTCCCAGGGTTTGTTTGGCCTTTTTCTTCTAAACGCTTTTATTATTTTTTCCCCCCATTTTGTTCATATTGCAAAATACACTGTCATTATCAAAACGTTCTGGTGATAATTAACTGGAAGTGTTCAAAGTGGTGGCATTACTGCCCTCTGATAGCTTGAATATTTGTTGAACTTGTTAAAGTCAGTGCTCCCAGGGTTTGTTTGGCCTTTTTCTTCTAAACGCTTTTATTATTTTTTCCCCCCATTTTGTTCATATTGCAAAATACACTGTCATTATCAAAACGTTCTGGTGATAATTAACTGGAAGTGTTCAAAGTGGTGGCGTTACTGCCCTCTGATGTAAAGATACCAAGATCAGTATATAGGGATCATTCTGCCACAACGTAAACAAGTGTATCACTCTTTAAATAAAACATTTATGATTTTGGTCCTTAAATACTTTGGGCCTGATTTCAAGAAGCAACCATCTAGAGTCACCTTTCCAAATTACACCCTCAGTGCAAACCAATCCCTGTGTAGAAACATTAATATTCTATGCTGTCATTTTCTGCTCTCCTAAACCATGGTGTTCACTTCACGTGCTCTGCTGACATGGTTAATCCTCTAGTCAGTCTACAGACCAATTCTGTAATTCAGTATTACCCTGAAACTGTAACACTTGCTACAGAGCATATCCCCGATTCTACCTTTTTATCGTCAGGTTCTTCACGTTAATGGATTATCATTAACGTGATTAATGCATTAGTTTTAAGTCTTAAGGAATTACTGTTAATGAATGGAATCCTGTATGATGTGTCGGCTTTCATTATTGGCCTGCAGAGCATTACGGTGAAGGTAGGGCGCTCTCTGGCTTTTGAAGAAACTTCCTGCCTATTGACACTGGTGTTTTAAATCTTTATTGGGGAATATGCAGAACACAAGTGTTTGCTCTGTATTCTCTGCTTATGCACTCTTAAATTTAGTGAGAGTGCTGAGGGTGTTTCTAATGGAGCTATGTTGGGGGTTTTGTTTATTCTTTTTAATGTAGCAGAAAAGGACTTGGCTTTCGTAAACTGTACCTACTCAGTGACATTAGAAACTTAAAATAAATTTTCAATTACAGTAATATTTCTACTAAAAAGTTACATGATTTCACTCTTCCATATGTGGGGAAAAACAAAATCACCATGACCCAGATTCACAGAAGGACTAAAGCACTTCATTATCCAAGCCTCATGTCCAGACTCCCTAAACAATGCACAGGAAGATTTAGGTGCCTTAAAAAGGGGACCACAACAAGCAAAAATACATAATTAGGTCTCCAAACAAAGCAAAGCAAAAAACCCACATGTGAAAAGTCACTACCAGGCAGAACCAGAAACTGGTTAGAGCGGTCAGTAGGAAATGCTAAAGATGAAGATGTCTTGTGTATGCCATTCCTCACTGGAGCTAAGGCTTCCTACTCTCTGCTGGCCCAGGGTGCTTCCTTCCACTCAGGGTTCACAGCACTGAGATCATACATCAAGGTAAGCACCAAGTCCTTTCTTCCAACATTTGACAAAGCACAGGATACATTTTTATTTCAAAACAGCAATGGTGGCCGTCTCCTGCATCTCCCCTGCAGTTTTCACTGAATTTTACTTTACACTGAAGTTTTCCCATATTGAGAGTCACATGGGCCTGAGGAGAAACAAGCCCCTATGTCAGACATTTCAGAAGACTACTTCAACACCACCATAGTACAGGCTACTCCTAATGTGTGTACTCTCTGCTGTCAAAGCTGTTTGACTGCCAAAGTACAGAATTCTTTATGCTCATTGAGAGGGAAGGTGCAAGCAGGAGCATCAGTTTTCAGGCTAGCAGCTGGGGTGCTTGCCTGGGATCCAGCCCTTTCCAGTGACTGTTCATTTACAGTCCTTGGTCTTCTCAGACAAATGCCCTAGAAGGAGACTGAATGTTGATTCTGCACCCCAGTTAAATTTTCTTATTCTACTTGTATAAAAGAGAAGGCAACAGCAGTAGCCTTAATTGGGTTTTTTTTCTGGACAGGTCATGAAAGCAAGCAGAAATTACTAGATATTGTACACGGTGTGATCCGTTGTTCACTACCTGAAACCATTCCCTCACAGATGAAAGAGAGAGGAATACCAAATTTAGCACTAAACTTGTCAGGATCCAGGCAGTTTTATATTCTGCTTAATCTGGTACAGATTTGCAGTGCTGCCAGAAGAGCCACCTCTGCCCCTATCTTGCACTGGGACTAGGCAAACTAGTCCAGTTAAAAACTAACCATTTTTTTCCTGGAGTAGTTCTTAGGCTGATCCAGTTTGCTGTGAGTGGCTGTATGTACGCGAGCACTGACAAAAAGCAGGGGAAGGTGGAGCATGCAGGGGGTGAGTAATTGAAGATGAGAGGGAGAAGAAGGCAGGGCTGCTCCCTCTGACAGCAGTGCTGATTTATGTGGCATTATATTGATCATTGTTCTCAACATATTTTTTTGAATGCCTTGTTACTACCTTTAAATTTTACATTCACTTTTGAATTTCAAGCAAATTAAACAAGTGGTATTAAACAAGTTCTGCTATCTTAAGTTTCCATAAATTTTGTGAAAGCTGGCAGCCCAGAATTCAAGAAATAGGAAGCCAGACAGGAGGTACCATGAGTGTGTGCAGTGAGGGCAAGGCTCACTCTAGATCTAACTCTTAACTAGTCACTACAGACCTGAGAGCGCAGACCGAATACCCTACCTGCAGGAAAAAAGTTTCAACAGGACTTAATGTCTCATTAGATACCAGAGAATTCGCTCTTTAGTTGGGGCTTTTCTCTGTGGATTCTTTTATGTGTAATAAAGACTGAAGTCACACTGCAGCCTTAATATAATTCAATTAAAATGTCACTCAACTGCTGGTTATGGGAGTAGGCTTCATTAGTTCCTGGGCTCACAAAACTACTGGTTAACACGATCATTACTTTGTACTTACTACCAATGAGTTTCATTTACTGTTTTCCCAAGTCCACGTCGTGACAGTCTTCCACAGTTCATTGCCATTCACTTTCGATCCAGTCATCTTGAATGAGTTTGTATCATTCGTTAATATCATCACCTGACTACTGATAGCTTTTTCCAGGTAATACATGAGTACCTTGAACAGCATAGGTTCCCACACAGATCCCTGGGGACATTGCTGATATCCTTTCTCATTGTGAAAACTGTTGCTTACTGCTTCCAGCTATCAATCTCCGAGTAATACTCCCATTTTTCCTCAAGAAAAGATGTTTCCACTGTAGTAAACATCACTGCAAATGACTAGCTTAGTTTTTCTGCAATTGCCTCACTTCCATTAAGTACTCTTTTTACACCCTGAAAATATATTAGTCCAATTATCTTTCTGGCAGGCTTCCTGTTTCTGGTATTTTTAATGATCTTTCACACCTTTGGCAATTGTTCCTCAAAGTCTGTCAGTTGTTTAGTTTTGTTTTTGTGTCTTCCAGAAGTTAACTTTCCACAGTCGTGTTCCTTTTTGTTCTCCACATTTCAGTCTGTCTTTCCCTTCCACCCTTTAATGTGCTGGCTAATATGGCTCAACTACTTCTGGTGGGCCTTCTGGACTCTTTTTAAGATATGCATGTACTCTGAGGATCTAAGTGTCTTCAAATAGTTTTGATTACAATCTTAAGTCTTTTACCCGTGACCTAATTTCCCTTTAATATAAGTATGTTTTCATTTACCTCAAAATATGTTTTCTATCATTTTATTTACCTCTAGCTTTATTTAACCTATTGTCACAGTCCCCATTATCATGAGTGACTATCATTCATAGGTATTTTATACCTTGTAACTACAGCACCCTATTCATGATCTTGTCTTTTTGAAATTTACTGATACCTAATTTATTGTCACTTGAAACCCTCCATTCTGTTTCAGCCATTTTAGAAGTTTTTAAATTATTCTAATATGTACGTAGAAATATTTTTCATTTTGTCTAGGTCTATTTGCCTGTTTTATATGCCCTGATTAATTAGGACTTTTGTTGTGCAAGGAAAAGCAAGCATTTCCAAAATGTGGTGGCAACTGAGAAGGGATTTTTTTTTTAATGACAATTATAAACTCACATCTACAGAGGAACTTAATAAATTCTTTTGTGGATCTAATTGAAAAATTCTAGAGGTTTTTTTAGAACTTAAGTATAACCTGCGAATTGCAGAGAACACTGAGCTGCTGAAAAATACTTCTACTTTTTCAAGGTTTAGACAAAGGTGAATAAGACATTGTGTGACTGTTGCAGTATCCTCTAACGTAGAAAAAACAAATGAACTAAGGTTTTCAAGATTACAATTCCTTGTAAAGTTTGTTCAATCCATTTCAACTTTTAGTTTTCCAATCTTCCCTAAGCATATGAAAAGTGGTTTTACGCACATGTATTAAAAGCATTAAAGTACTCTCAGCTGGGAAGCCTTGGTGGATAGAAAACATTCCTTTCATTTTATAAGCAATTTCAAAGCAAATGTGCAGTTTACTCCTTTGACAATTACATTTTGGCAGCTATAGCATTCTTTCATCATTCCCTGTATTTTAGATGTTTTCAAGTGTATTTTTTCCTTCAGATAATGCTTATTCTCATATTTGCCTTCTTGTCATCAAGGAATCACTATGCACAAGCAGTATTTCTTATCACTCAAAACCCGCCAGATTCAACAGAATACACATTCTAACCAGTTAACCCTTTGAGAATTCTTAATTTTGCTTTACAAACACCCTCCTAGTTTTATTAGCATTTATCCAGCTGCCATCGTAGTCTACTTCTGGAATCAAACCAATTCCTTGTGAAATCATCATAGTTTTCCAAAATGAATCAAAGTGGTGATCTAATAACTCTACTTTCTATTGAAACAAAAATGCTGCTAATAACAGAAATAATTAAGCAAATAGAAGTTAGATTAACACGACTGGATTCCATAATCTAGTGGCTGCCTGATGCCTGCTTTAAGATTCAGTGAGGTCAAATAAAAAATACTGTAAGATGTACTTAGCTACTACGGTTCTTAAGAAATGGCACAGCACAACCGCTCGCACGACACCCAAGTCATGCTCTCTACGCTGAAAGAGGCAATAGTATTAAGAGTCACCATGTTGCCTTTGTACCATCCTGTAGTAAAATAATTTCTCATAAGCAGACTGAATCCTTAGGAGACCAATTAAACTAACTTTATGGCAGTTATGCACTACTGGGTTGGTGAAAAGGGGCTGGTCACAGCAGGGTAAGAATCAAGCTCATAAATGAAGAGCAGCCAAAGCAGAGTAGTATGAAAGAAGAACAACGGAAATTGTACTGTCAAAAAAGCCATTAAAGAATAAAGTGTCGTTACAGAAATACTAACTTAGGTTTGATCTTTGTATTTAAAATTCCAGCTTCTAATGGATTCCTTCTTCCAATAAATTATTATTCCCATTATTTTAAAAACATTATAAAAATTAAGATTTTTTTATAATTACTTGCTCATGAGAAGCTTATAGCAAGGAATTTATCTTCCAAGAGAAAGTGGAATTGATTGCCCTTGAAGTGTAATATGGATTTAAAAAAAATCTTTCAGTTACCATAATCACAGATATTTTTAATTACAAGCAATCCACTTATCTCAAACAGAAAACAGATTTTCAGGTTATTTATGCACCACTAGGAAAAAGGACTAACAATTATTAATAAAGTAGGTAGCGTTCATATGATTTTTAAGCACAAAATAAGGCTGAAGACTTTATACACTCTGTACCATGTAATAGTATATATCATTGCTTAAGCACTGCAGAAAAATATTGCCTCCTCCCCACTAAAGAGGAAATAAATTATTTTACAGGGGGGAAAAAGTTATTAATAATTAAAAAGAGGCCCTGTTCTTACAAGAAAGTATTATCCAGACTTGGAATTACATAAGAAAAATATATTTAAACATAGACCCACTGTAATATTAGTCTCAAAATCAATGATAAATTCTTAGAATGCTATCTCAAGGCAAGAAAGTCTCTACTGCAGCACTAACCACCGAAAAAGATGGAGGGGTCCTTTTGATGGAGGATTTCTTGGCAACCAGTTTGTCCTGACTGAAGTAATGAAAACCTCCAGAGCTGCGAGGAAAAAAGCACGACAGTTCTTCAGCAAAAAGAAAATAAAGGAAAAAAAGGTTGCACTTCTTCAAGCTCACTTTTTTCCCCCGCCCTGTGGTGTTATTGTTCAGTGTCCCATAAATTCAACCTTTTTGAGTAACCATTAGATTGTACCGTGTGCTTAATGGGAGAGCATCACTTGTATCTGAGAACTAACCATTCTCTGTCTTCTCACCCCATGGTTTTAACCCGTTTCAAACACCCTTTCCTGTCCTTCCTCATCTGCAAAAAGCAGCTACCTTTCTGTCCCTCTCCCAAGCTCCGCTCCAGTTGCTGTTAGCAGAACTATGCACACGGCCAGCAATCCCCGTCACTTGCCATGGCACCTTCACTATCACGTCTCCCAAAGCCTCACAACCAAGCGTGTGCTTCATAACCAAGTCAGGACTTTTTCTCCTCCATGTTGATGGAGGCTGATGTGTGGCCTGATACCACACTGATACCAAGTTTCCCGGCCACTCTACGGGGAGTCACCTGAAAGCACCGGGTGCAGGCCGCAGCTGAGGAGCAGCGGCCGACGGGCCGTCCCAAAGGCCACCTCAGCCTCGCTGCCCCGCTGGGGCGTTCTTAACGTCCGGGGCCCTTTTTGGCACACAGAGAGATGCCCAAGAGAGCGGGAGAAGAGCCGCTGACTTTTCCGTTAGCGATCAGGGCAAGCACTTTGTCCGCCGATGTCACCCGGCTACCGCAGGCGGGGGCGGCTGGGGGGCGCCATCGGGGCCTGGCCGCAGCCGGTGGGTGCGAGGAGGGGCTCCCGTTCAGGGCTCTACGGCAGTGGGGGGCTCCCGCGGGGCAGGGAGGCGGGAAGGCGGCAGCTACCCGAGCACTGCAGGGGCTGCGCTGGGACCCGCCTGTGCGTGACGGGACGGCGCGGGGAAGTAACCGGCCCCGCTAGCGGCTCCCGTCCCTCCGGCCCCCTC
>NW_008796165.1:8032059-8033334 GCF_000699145.1 Aptenodytes forsteri | reverse complement strand
GCTCTGCCCGCACAGCCGCGGCGGAAAGTGCCCGTCCGGCCCTGCCAAAGAAATAGTGAAAATTAATAAATAAGGATCAAAAGGGGGAAAAAAAAACTCAGCTGGAGCGAGGCCGCTCGTTGCCGTGCCTTTGGCGAGCGTGGGGCCGGCGCGGTGGGTGTGCCCCTTCCCCACGGGCGTGGGCGGAGATGGGGCCGCTCAGCCCTGCGAGGGGCGAGGGGGCGCGCACGAAAAAAAAGAGAGAATTACCGGAAAAAAAACAACGCATGGAGGCGAAAGCCCTGGCATTGCCCCAGCGCTGCCCGGTCCCGCAGGGCTGATGGCAACCGGTGCGGCGCGGGGACGGGGCTGAACGGTGCCCTGGTGGATTGCGGATGGTCCATCATTAACTTAAGAGAAGTCTGTGTTTGCATAAGGGCCCCGTTAAATAGCGTATGTTAACTGTAAAAAGAATGCAAGAATTATTTTTTTCCCTAAGTGCGTGTGGGTTTTGATGATGCTGTTAAACCGGCTCTCCTCTCCCGCCCCTCTGCAAACACTCTCAATATGTCTCTTTAACGATATAGGTTGTATTTATCTATCGCATTCCGGCAGGATTGTTAAGCTCCTGAGCTCCTAGGGCAACAAACATGGAGGGGGGGAATCCTCCGGCAAATCTGACTGGGGCTGTCATGATCATGAATAAAAATAAAAGGCTTAATCTTCTGCTTTCTGCTAATGAAACGAGTTAGCCTCCAAAATATGGAAGCGCTCCGATGTGCTGAGCCGGGCTGGGGCAGGGCAGATGCGGCAGCCGCGCAGGACGGGAGCTGCCCCGCACCTCGGGGTGTCGGTCCCGCTGTCACGGGCGGGGGCACTTCCCCGGCCGCCCCCGCCCCGAGAGGGCCGCCGTGCCCCAGCAGGCATGAGGGAGCTCGGGGGTTTTTAATTACACTCCTTCCTTTTGCTCCCTTCATTTTTCTGCACCCTTTGCAGCGAGACACACTTGGAATCAGAGTGGTTGTGGAGCTCCGAGCTCCTAGGGCAACAAACGGGGGAATCCTCCGGCAAATCTGACTGGGGCTGTCATGATCATGAATAAAAATAAAGGCTTAATTCTTCTGCTTTCTGCTAATGAAACGAGTTAGCCTCCAAAATATGGAAGCGCTCCGATGTGCTGAGCCGGGCTGGGGCAGGGCAGATGCGGCAGCCGCGCAGGACGGGAGCTGCCCCGCACCTCGGGGTGTCGGTCCCGCTGTCACGGGCGGGGGCACTTCCCCGGCCGCCCCCCACCCG
>NW_008796165.1:8030731-8032049 GCF_000699145.1 Aptenodytes forsteri | reverse complement strand
GCGGCAGCCGCGCAGGCCGGGCGCTGTCCCGCACCTCGGGGTGTCGGTCCCGCTGTCACGGGCGGGGGCACTTCCCCGGCCGCCCCCGCCCCGAGAGGGCCGCCGTGCCCCAGCAGGCATGAGGGAGCTCGGGGGTTTTTAATTACACTCCTTCCTTTTGCTCCCTTCATTTTTCTGCACCCTTTGCAGCGAGACACACTTGGAATCAGAGTGGTTGTGACATTTTGGTGGCAGCTTATTGTGCGGAACACTTAAAGTTTAAAAAACAAGCCCCATAGAAGTTGAGGGGCTTAAAGCAGCCCCCTTTGTGGGGCAAGACATAGAGTTTTGATTCTGGACAATGGTGTTTCTCAAATTTCTTCCAAAAACCTGCACCCCATCTGTGATCTCAATGAAATCGCTTTTCTCTCTCCCTTCAATTCATTTGGCAAAGGCGAAGCAGATGCATGGGACGGGGTCTGAATTTTAATTATTAGGTTTTACCTGAAACAAAACAGCAAATCCTTTTTACCATGTGTTTGAAGTTAGGAGACGGGTAGAGGAATATAAAATATAATTAAAAAGCTCTCCGATCGTTAGGGAGCTGACAAGAGCCTTTTTAATGAACCTCTCGGAGCGCCCTATAGTAAATTAGCAGAGCGGAGCTTTCCTGAGTCATTCTGGCTCTGAACTGTTGCCTCCTCTTTACCTGCGTGTGTGTGTGAGTGTGACCGCGTGTTTCCACGGCTGCAGGAGAGGCTGCGGCACACGCGTGTTTTCCTGTGCCACGGAAAGCGCCGTTGACACGCTGGCTCCCAGAGGAGCCTTCGCTGCCCCGCAGCCACCTGCAAGGTGATGGGGAGAGGAGGGGAGCGAGGGGGCAGCCTGTGCCAGCCGCCCCCCCGCCCCGCGGCTGCCTGCCCGGGGCCCGCTCCACCGTCCCGCGGAGCTTTGCAGCGTTCCCAAACCCTCCGCGCTCCCGGGAACCCCCCCGCCGCCCTCCGCGCATTATCTCAAAGTGCATTTAACCATCAATAAGGTGCGAAGGGAAAATTGTCTGTCACTTTAATCCGTGCCCGAGGGGCTGGGAAATAGAAAGGGAGAGGGAGAAGGAGGGAGGGAGAGAGAGAGAAAAGGAAAGGTCTTAAAGAGCCTAAAATCCATACAAGAGCTGTGGGAATGCGGGAGCCAGGCTCTGCTCTCCCTTGCTCTCCCGGCCGTCCCTCAATTAGCAATGCGCGCCCTGTACAGGGGAGCGCGCGGCAGCATTGCCTTCGAAGGTGAGCCGGTTTCGTTAAGGAGACGGTCCGCCCCGCCGCGCTTGCTTCCAGCGGGGAGC
>NW_008796165.1:8029223-8030440 GCF_000699145.1 Aptenodytes forsteri | reverse complement strand
TTCCCCCTCCGCAGGGAGAGGCTGCCTCCCCCCGCCCGCTCCGCTAAAGCCGTTAAGGTTTCTTTCCCCTCCCTTGGGAAGCCCCAGCCCGAGTCTCAGCCAAACCCGGGGGACATCAACCAGCGCCGAAGGCCCGGGGGACGGAACCCGGATTTTTAATTTTTAGCTCCGGCGCACGGGGTGGGGGGATTTTTGTGTGTGTGTGCGCGCGCTTTTTTTCCTCTTTCTGTGTGTCTGTGTGCGTGTGTGTGGATGGGCACAAGCTCTCAGAGAAAAGAAATTTTAGAGTAACAACTAAAGGCTTTCTTGTGCAGTTATTTTAAGGGCTTTGTTCAGTGCCTGAAGGGAGATGCGCCCATTTGTTCGGGAGGGGATTCATCACATGCCCCTTTCATGTGAACCAGAGGTTAACAACCTAATGAGCACTTGGTGAAGAGATGAAGCGTGTAAAGAGCCCGATTTTCCCAAATCCTGGGCTGCTGTCTTGGGGATGTGCTACTCTAACCTCTGCTGGGCTAATAGTCTCAGCACTTCCAGCGGGGAGGCCCCGGGAGGCAACCGGGTCCAGCAGCGCTCAGGCAGGGCAGCAGCAGCGAGACAGCCCGTTTCCAATACCCCACCGGGGAGCCGGGGGGGCCCAGCCCCGCCGCTACATATGTTGGGTCAAGTCTCCCCATTGTGAGCGTGTAAAAAGGTGTAAAAACTCAATCATCTGTAGCTTTTTTAAAGGGAGGGCTTACCCTGGATTTGTTGCATAATGGATTGTTAAAAAAGTAGAGGGTTGAATTAAAACTGTTCCCTAGTCACTTTTAATTAGACCACTCTATTTAATTAGCAAAGTTGAAACATGCAATTAAAATTAGCTCAGTTTAGCACGTATTAAAAGAAATGGGGGACGCAGCTCCGGCTCATATTAAAGCGAGTCGGAGGAGAAATGGCGGAGAAGTTTGAGTCTAAGCGAAATGACTCTGTAGAGGTAATTCAGCAAGCGACCATCTGTTAGAGGACCCGCCGTCCTCCCCTTAATTACGAACCGGCTCCTAATGTCTCTATAATGACCGTCCCCTCAGCGCCAATGCGTTACACACGGCCAGTGCCGCTGGATGGTGCAAAGCACTTCGAGAGACTGCATGTGTGTCGCATGATACGCTGTTTTCTAAAAGCCCGGTGCTGGGACCCGGGCCGGGTCCGGCGGGTGCCCCGGTGGGGTCAGGCAG
>NW_008796165.1:8027182-8028139 GCF_000699145.1 Aptenodytes forsteri | reverse complement strand
GAGTTAATAATGTTTCAAATACTTGAGAAGTCCGAGCTAACGGGAGCTCCGTCTACCTTTCCCCGCTCCGGGATCCGAAGAGGTTGCCTGGACCAGGAGGAATGTGCCTTTTTCTTGGGGGGGCGGGGGGTAGAGTAATTTTCATTCTTGTAATATTGGTTTGGGGATAATTACTTTTAATGTCAAAAAGATTTAGTTTAATATCATCTCTATTAGGCTGCTGGGCGGATAATTAAAAGTGAAGATGATAGCAGCAGGGAAACAGATGGCATTTGCTTACTTTGATTCAGTAGGTAAATAATGAAAAAGTCAATGGCAAACCCCCTAGAACAATTGAAACCTTAAAGAGCACTAACATTAGCAGGTACTTACAAACTGTCTTCCGCTAAGAACGAGATGAAAATACACTAATCGAGAACTATATTTCTCTGGGATGCTTCCGGGCGCTGCGCTGCCTCCGGGCGTGCGTGTCTGCCTTCCCCTACATGGCAGCCAATGGACGGGCTCTTTTTAATTAAGATTTTACTACTGTAATTGGGGGAAGATGCAGCAGCACCGTTGCATGCAGCCCTCTCAAACTTTTGCATGGGAGCAGCGATACACAGGAAGCCTTTAGGGGAATCAAGTGGGAGTGAGGAGAGAAATAAACACCGGGAAGATTGGGTCTTCTTAAAAAAAAAAACCCACCCCAAACCGTCTCGTGTTTTATCGAGCTGATCCAGATGTGAGCACCGAGTCGGGGACGTTTCTGGGGGCTGCCAGAGTCAAACACATAACGGGGATAATTAAGCAGCAACCGGGGCACCACGCAACGAAGCGCGGCGCTTCTTTTCATTCCTGTAACGAAGAAGCGTCGCTTTTCACGCGTCTGGAGGGCGCAGGCTGCCCAAACCGGGGGCGACGCTGTGCCCCGTAATCTCTCGCCCTGACCCCCCCACCCCGGCGGGGCTCCGCGGG
>NW_008796165.1:8026213-8027017 GCF_000699145.1 Aptenodytes forsteri | reverse complement strand
CCCAAGGAACACACAAGAGCAGGGACGTACATGAAGATTTTATTGTGCCTCGTCAAACAGAAATGAATTGCTGGGAGAGAAAAGGGGTGAAGAAGGGGGGGGGCAGCGACAGCAGATCCCCCACTGTCTCCCGTACACTCTCACACACACACAGGGCTCTGGCAGGCCGGGACACCCCCCCGGGCGGTGCAGCGGGAGCACGGCTACTCTGTGGGTTCCTAAAACGAACCCCCCCCACCCCCGCCCCCAAGGAAGACACAAGAGCAGGGACGTACATGAAGATTTTATTGTGCCTCGTCAAACAGAAATGCAGTGGGAGAGAAGGGGTGAAGAAGGGGGGGGGCAGCGACAGCAGATCCCCCACTGTCTCCCCTCCACTCTCACACACACACAGGGCTCTGGCAGGCCGGGACAAAGCTGGAGGAAGAGGAAGCCTTACCCCATGGCAAGCCCTGGCCGCGGCTTTGCTGATCCGGGCTAACTCACAGCCGAGTTACGTTTCGTTTGAATAAAATCTGTGAAATGTGCGCACCGTTTGTCCAGGTTCACGGTGAAAGCTTCCAAAAGAAACTAAGGACAGGGGAAAAATTATTATTATTAAAATATCAAATCAGTGAAAAGTGAGAGTCCGGGCTCCGGGGCTTTCCTTTTCTAAAGGCCCTTTGTAAGAAAAAAACAACAAAAAATAGTGGGATTCCGTTTGAAAGTGCGCGGGCGGCGGCTTCGCCTTCAGCGCCGCCTCCGGGCGCTCAGCCGCCTGCGCCGGGGCTGCTGCCAGCCCTTGCGGGGAAGGGAGAAAGAAGC
>NW_008796165.1:8024695-8026142 GCF_000699145.1 Aptenodytes forsteri | reverse complement strand
CGCCTCCGGGCGCTCAGCCGCCTGCGCCGGGGCTGCTGCCTGCCCTTGCGGGGATGGTAAGAAAGAAGCAGAGGGTGGGAAACCGTTAAACGCTCGGGATATATCAGGGGAGCTGTTGACAAATGTCCTCAGTACTTGCTGAATCCTGGGGCTGCGTTACATACTCTTGCAATAAACATTTGTTGAATAAAACCCGGGTATTTCGATGTTGGATTGATACCGAGCGTAATATTTAAAAAGCGATATCTGATTAAGAGTTTTGAACGAGGGGGTGTCTGTACGGCTGACGTGGGATAAACATCAGAAAAAAGCACCGGGTGTTTGTGAGCACAGCGCTAGGACATTGTGTCCTAACTCTTTCGATATAGTCACTGGGGGACGTGCTGCACGAGCCTACGGAAACTGTATGTAACGCGTTGGGGTAGAGATGCTACACATTATGTGTTCAAACTTCCACACCGCCGTTTGCAATGTTACTAACGGCATGAGGCTCTAAACAGAAATCACCGCATTTCACTGTCTGGTTAATGACCCGCTGTTGGCTTTTGTTTTTTTGGTATTTTTTCCACGGCTGTTTCCAAAATAGATCGTTTAAAAACGCCATAAACGGAAAGGATAACCCAGCCCTTTATTTTAAATCAAAGCTGAAAGCGAAGGGAACCGAGGAAATCGGCGTAACCCATGTCCTGTGTTGTTGGTGATGGCAGGCTGCCTCGGGGGAGGGCGGGGGGGAAGGGGAAGGTATTTCCAGAAAAAAAACCCCGCCGCAAAACCAAACAGAACTGCCAGGAAGAAGGGAGAACATTTTCTCCATGGTAAGCCAACGTAAAGCAATACTTTAAATGCTTCGCGTTCAGTCTGATCGAGTTCTACGAATTCCCAATTAAATCAGACGATCTGATTAATTGTCCCTGGAGAGTAAAATTAGTGGTTGCGAATAAAATTAAGTCGGATATTTTGACTTTGCGGCTGTATTAAATAAAGGTGTTATAACACCCTAAATCACGAGGAGTGGGTGGCAGCTGCACGCACAGAAAGTCGGGTGGGAAAGAGTCGGGTGGGAAAGCGTTTGTTTCGTAAAAAAAAACCCAAAAAACCCAAAAAAGCGAGGAAGAAGGATGTAAGTGTAAAAAAAATATTGAAAAGCTTGAGGGCTCCGCAACTGCGCTTCTCGCAACAACAGAAGGAGCGTGACAAGGGAAGGGGGAGCGGAGCACCGGCGAGCGCTGCTTGTCCGGCGGCGGGGCTGCCCCCCGCCCTCCGCGGCACACCGCGGCCATGCGCGCCGCGCTCCCCCGGCGGCGGAGGGAGCGGCGGGCAGGTCCGGCGCGTTTAGAGCAAAGCCGGGGCTTTCTCTCCTCCCGGCTCGGGTGCCCGAGTGCCGCGGGGGCAGGCAGCTGGCCCGGGGGCAGCCCCCCGCAGCCCACCCGGGGAGGCGCCGGGGGAA
>NW_008796165.1:8023863-8024672 GCF_000699145.1 Aptenodytes forsteri | reverse complement strand
GCGGGGATGCCGAGGCGGCGGAGAGGAAGGAGGTCCTTAGCGACCGGCGACCGGCAGACGGTTCCGGCTACGGGGAAGGAGTTGCGGACACGTGTAACAAAGAACTTTAAAAAGTGCCGAGGAGGATGGAGATCCCTCGTGGGAAACAGGGGAGAGCCTCGGGGAAAGGAGTCGGCGTTATTTCCCACCGAAGTGCTACCTCCTCCCCGTTACCAGCGAAGGTGACGTCAAACCCGGGTGGTTAACGCTAAAACAAAAGCTTCGGGGTTAATATACAGTTACCAGCCCGACAGCCTCCTCCTCAAAAATCAGCCCCTCGGGTTTATTGTCCCCGCGGGGAAGGCGCCTGTTGAACACGTAGTCACGCAAACAGCTGGCAGGAGAAAGAACGAACTTCAGTGTCCGGGGAGCGAAGGGCGGGCAGGGCTCCCCCGCGCTACAGCGCAACGAAAGTACGGAAAATCATACTCACCTCGAGCTTCTCCTGCTGCGGCGGCACCTGTGAAATTCACCTGCAGTTGTGGAGTGAGAGAGAGAGGGGAAGGGGGGAGAGAGAAAGGGAAGAGGGGAGCGAGCGAGGGAAGGAAGGAAGGAAGGAAGGAAGGAAGGAAGGAAGGAAGGAAGGAAAAGGGAAGGAAAAGGGAAGGAAGGAAGGAAGGAAGGAAGGAAGGAAGGAAGGAAGGAAGGAAGGAAGGAAGGAAGGAAGGAAGGAAGGAAGGAAGGAAGGAAGGAAGGAAGGAAGGAAGGAAGGAAGGAAGGAAGGAAGGAAGGAAGGAAGGAAGGAAGGAAGGAAGGAAGGAAGGAAGGAA
>NW_008796165.1:8022224-8022615 GCF_000699145.1 Aptenodytes forsteri | reverse complement strand
GGAAGGAAGGAAGGAAGGAAGGAAGGAAGGAAGGAAAAGGGAATAAAGGAAGGAAGGAAGGAAGGAAGGAAAAGGGAAGGAAAAGGGAAGGAAAAGGGAAGGAAAAGGGAAGGAAGGAAAAGGGAAGCAGAGAGGCATCGTTACGTACTATTATAAAACAAAATCTCCAAGGGGAGGGGGGAGACCATAGATTGAACCGTCACCTTCCACAGTATATTTCCCCCCACCCTTTTGACAAGTGACACCCAGGAAAAAAACCCCAAACAGTTGGCAAGGCAAATACCGTTTCCACTGGATTAAAAAAAACCCAGAAGCCAAACTCTCAGGTGGCGAGAAATCGGACAGACTTTCGCACGCGCGGACACGCACGCACACGCAGCAGGAGCGCACG
>NW_008796165.1:8021352-8021861 GCF_000699145.1 Aptenodytes forsteri | reverse complement strand
TGCGGTGCTGCTGCTCGGGAGACGGGGTTTTTTTTTTTTTTTTTTTTTTTTTTTTCTCTCCTGGATTTTAGCCTCCGCGACTTGTGGCGAGGGATCCTGTCGTTGAAGGTGCCGGATTGCTCTTTGAAGGGACACTTTTAATCTGTGGTCGTAGTTAAAGGGGGAAGGGGGAGCTGAGCTTAGGGAGCAGCTCGGGTTTCCACCGGGGCACCGTGGGGAGCGGCGATCCCGCAAGCGCGGACGGGAGAGCTCGTCTTTGAGCCCGGCGCGATGGACTTGGTGCTGCCCTGCCAGATGCGCACGGAGGGCAAGGAAGCGAGAGAGATCTAAGTTTTCTTGGATTTTCTCGTCTTAGATTCGCTTTTCGGGAGCGGAGGGGAGGGGAGGAAGGCGCAGAAAGGCTTCCGACGGCCCCCTCCTCACTTGAACCCCACTCCGGAGCCGTGTGCCGGGGCAGGGGGACAGGGGCGGCGGGGGACCCCCGGGGCCAGACCTCCCCGCCTGGTGCC
>NW_008796165.1:8016411-8020417 GCF_000699145.1 Aptenodytes forsteri | reverse complement strand
CCCCCCCCCGGCCGGCTAGGCCCTGCCCGGCACCTCCTCCCCAGAAGCTCGCCACGGCTCGGGCTCGGAGAACGGGGACGGCGAGTCCTTCCTGAGCTCGCCCGTCTCCAAGGGCCCGAAGGAGGGGGAGGAGAGCCCGGGCTCCATCAGCCCGCTGGGCTCGGACTCGGGCTCGGAGGCGGACAAGGCCGAGCGGGCCCCGTCGCCCTCGGCCGGCGGCCGGCAGCGGACTCCCATCGACATCCTGACGCGCGTCTTCCCGGCGCACAAGCGCAGCGTGCTCGAGCTGGTGCTGCAGGGCTGCGGCGGAGACGTGGTACAGGCCATCGAGCAGATCCTCAACAACCGCGGCCCGGAGAAGGGCCCCGAGGAGGGCTGGGCTCGGGACGGCGCCCCCTCCGCACGGCCTCCCCCCCCCCCCCCCCGCCCCCCCCCACCGGCCCTTGGTAGCCGGCGCCATGGCCCCCGCCATCGGCACGCTGGGCAGCCGCTCCGCCTTCTCCCCCCTGCCGCCCCACGCCACGCACTTCGGGGCCGAGGCCGGCGCCTACCCGCTGGGCACCCACCTGGGACTGAACCCCCTGCGCCTCGCCTACTCGGCGCACAGCCGGGGACTGGCCTTCATGACCCCCTACTCCACGGCCGGGCTGATGCCCACCCTCGGGTTCCGGCCGCCCGTGGACTACGCCTTCAGCGACCTCATGCGGGACCGCTCCGCCGTGCACAAGGAGCAGGTCTACTCCGGCGGGCTCTACGGGCCCATGGTCAACAACACCCCCGAGAAGCAATAGCGGGGGCGGCTTCCTAAAGCTCATCTGTGTAGAGGTAGCTAGGCAGGCGCGGGTGGATGCACACCCATGTGGTGGCTTTCTCTCCCCGCTCCCCCGTACAGGCGATGATTGCGTGCAGAGCCCGGCGCGGACAGGCGTAGGTGTATTAAAACGGTGATAAAGGTGCACTTTTCATTGTCCAGACATGAGTCACTCTTTGTTGCTTATGGCCATAAGCATGGATATCTTTGGTGCGTCGTGGGGTGTGTACACACACACTCTCTCTTTCCCACACACATACATATATATATATATGTATACTAGCAAGTGTATAATGTTATAAAATGGAAATCTAAGTTATTAATGTAACTCGTAGGTGAACTTGGTATTAACGTTAAGCTAAAGGTTAGACAGCTCATTGTAATACTTACCAGGCGTATAGATTAAACATATTGTCAAATTGAAAGCCTTTTCCTTCCCGCCCCCAGAAATGTTACGATCTGTACATAACATTGGAAAGTAGATATATTTGTAACTGTCCGTAGGACCCCGGCGCCAATGGTGTATGACGGTTTAATAAGCCTCCTTCATTTGTGATCTGCAAGAAAATTGCTTTCTTGTTCCAATGTAGCAAAATTCTTGCTGTTTCTAACAGGTAATTCTGTGTTTCCATTTCATAGAAATAAATGTTATTTTCTATTAAAAAAAAAAATCGGTCTTATAAATGGCAAGTGGTATTTTATGAGACGGTGGAAGTGTGTTTTGGGAAATTCATTTGACAAGTACAGTTAATATTTAAAGGAGTTTATGCAATTAGTACAAACACATTTACTGCATTTTTATCATGGTCAAACCAGATATTCTTCGGAAAACTTACAAATAAAACCGAAGCGTACAAACCAGAGCAATTTCCTTACCAACCGGAATTGCCAAGTACGTTCATTTCTGGTTCTGGTCTTTTTATTATTTACGCCAGGGGAAAAAAAAAAAAAAAAGAGGTGTAAATTTAAGCAGGATTTTTTCCTTCGATATCTCGCCGATTTTTGTCATATTTAGGGAATCTGGCATCGTCGCAGAGAAGAAAAGCACGGTTAAAGCAAACGCCCGCCTTGCCGACCGCGGGTTCTGTAGCAAGGGAGAGGTACCTTTCCCTCGTATCTGAAATTTGAATGCGCGCTTTAATTGTTTCTATGTCAAGATAAGCAAAGGGGTACGTGATAAGGACGGTTTTTCAGAACGTAAGAACGTGTTTGCGACAGGCGTGAGTGAGTTGAGACACCACAAGCTCAGCGCGGAGGGTACGCGCAGGAAAGATTTCGCTGGTTTACTTTTGGAGCTAAGTGTCCTTCCAAATCTTCCCCCTCATTTCAAGAGTAAAGGCTACGCGAGGGGGTTCGGGTTTTTTGTTAGTTTTTTTTGTTGTTGTTTCTTTCGGTTTTTCTTTTCTTTTTTTTGGCAATGGTGTCCGACTGTTCTTCAAGACCAAAAAGTAAGAAAGGCGTTCCTCCCTCTGTTTGTTTATTTATTGCGACGAGGCGGAGGGGCAGCGGGCGTGCCCCCCGCGCATCCGGAGAGGCGATCCTTCCGAAGGCCGGAGCGCGACTTTCTTACCAGTCCTGGGAGTGTTTGGCCCAGGAAAACTATTACTCACAAAGAACAAGTTCAGTGCGTGGTTGAATTAAGACTGTAAAAGCTCCTAAAGTTGGTTGGTATGGAAACCTAATCCCACCGAACCGCTCCGTGGCACAGCTGGACTGTTTACTTTCTCACTTCAAATATAACTGTGTAAACATTGGCTCGGAGCTGACAGCGCGGCTCCTACCAACCAGTTCATGTACTGGTGGGCCCGGGAGGAGACGCGTCCCGCCGTGGCTATTGCGGGAAGCCCCGGGGCAAAATCAAAGGACGGTAGCGAGTAAAATGCAATTCTTCCTTCCCTCGCGCAGTTGATCGAGCTGGATACATTTTTAAGGTTTTCTTAAAAAAAAAAAAAGAAGTAAATATTACAGATTACACCCAGGTAAATACTTTTGACCCTGATCCATCCTGGGAGCAGCCAAATCAATACCGCAAGGGAAACTTTTTTAAAGTCTCGTGTTCCAAGAGCGGGTGAAACTTAATATTACTACAATAAAACGGTTTAATAAAGAAGGGCTTTAATAGTGAGCTAATTTGATTGAGTTTCCTAATTCCACTTTAATTGGAAACGGAGTTGTCTGTTTGGTTATAAAGTGCCCGGGTTATGTTAGACTGGAAAAAAAGATGGACTTTGAGCATCTGAATAAACTTTCCCCCCCCCCTTTTTTTTTTTTGGTTGGCAGCTGACTTTGTGCAGGAGGGGTTTCCATATCTAGGATTATGAATGGGCTACAAAGAGCTGCTACTTAAAGAAATCAGGTCGCCACATTTCTCCCATTCTAGCCCTGTTGAGAAGGGCTTAGGAGCTGTTGATTTAACTCAGCTCCCCTTTTAATTATAAAAGCCATTCTTGTGTAGTTAGCCGAGCAGGACAATTTATCAGAATTGTTGCCGTGTCTTGGAGGCTGGCTTGAGCTTGGATTTATACAACCGACAATGGGGATCACGACGATTAACTTTCATATGGATAGTTTAGGCTGTTAAATTGGGGGGAGTAGGAGGAGGGGGTAAGAGAATCTGATACATTGTCCCTATTGAGGTAATTCCCGTAGATTAAAAAAAAAAAAATCCCTTGGGTTTGAAGCTGCCTCGGAGAGGTTCGTATACAGAAGCCTCCGACAGAACATAAAATATTCAGATCCCTTTTAGAGTAAAATAAAATGCTGTCACTTGAATAAAAATCCGCGGAACCGAGTATAAATTATTTGTAAAGCAGAGGGGCTGCGGGCGAGCGCTAGCAAACTTCCCTGTTAATTAAATTAATCCATGACCTGTGGGCGGCGGGAAGCGGCGGGGCTGTAACAGCGGCTGCTGTACATACAGTGGGACACGTTCCGGAGTTATATTAACTGCACTAGTGTTTAATATGAATCAGCCCTAATCCACAGCATAATAAAGATCAAATTAGACTAACCATTTAGTAGCGAAATGACATTCCTTCACCTAAAATGAACCTCTCCGCGCCCTGCTCGCTGCGAGGCTGCCTGCGCAGCCCGACAAGGCGTGCCGGCACTGGGGGCACGGCTCTGGGCTGGCTTCCAGGGCCGGGGCCGGCCGCTGCAGCCCACCGGGCTGAGCGAGGCCGGGAAGGGGCGGGG
>NW_008796165.1:8015426-8015709 GCF_000699145.1 Aptenodytes forsteri | reverse complement strand
TTCATCGGTGGGAGCGCAGCGCCTGGCCGGGCGTTCCCAGGGCGCTTGTGTCAGGCACACAAACTTCCCACGTCCTCCAGGCGAGGGGACACCTCTGCCTCCCCTAATCATGCGGGCATCTCCCTGCGTTGTCATAACATCCCCATGGCAACTGCAGCAATTACTTCTATGGCAGAACAACAATAGGAAAGTATTTAGTATATTTAAATGTGATTAAGCAGGTGGAAAAAACGAGGCGGAGCAGCTCCAGAGGACGAGCCGGCAAAGCGCGGCTGCCGCCGGC
>NW_008796165.1:7995374-8015403 GCF_000699145.1 Aptenodytes forsteri | reverse complement strand
CCCCCGGCCGCGCCCCTGCCCCCCACGGCGGCTCGCAGCTCCCGCCGCCCTCGGGGGCTTCCGCCCACCCGCGGGAACAGCGGCGCTTTTAGAGCTCGACAGATGGAACCGGGCGCAGTATAAATAGTTGCAAGGGGAGCGGAACGGGTTGTTTTACCGTTTTCCGCTGCTTTTAGCAGCAATGAAGGCGCGGGAAAATTCGTTCCGATTTCCATCTCCCCGTTTCACCCGGGTTTCAACAGAAATACTAAAACTGTCGCGAAAATTATTTTTGCTGTTACTGTTTTCTGTTCCTTTCCAGTTTCCTCTTTATTTTTCTCTACCATTTTATTGGGGGGGGGGAGAAGAAAACCTGCTCTTGGGCATAAGTTCGAAAAACAGAAATAAGACCCACAAAAAAACCCTAAAATTGCACAATGCTTTTTCGCTTTCATCTCCAGAACGAGCTTCTCATTCGAGAAAAAAAACCCCACCAAAAACCGAAAAAGAGAAAATTAATTTTAACAGTCGTTTTAATGTAAAACCTATCCCCTTTCAGCCGGTACCCCTCATTTCTATGTTATTAGGGAATCGAATAATCAGTGGAAGAGATGCTCCTGACCCAAGATGCCAAGTGCGCGGCCGGGATGGCGGAGGATGCCCACTGCGACTTGGCCAGCAGAGCCCCGGGAGCTGGGCAACCCGCTGCCGCCTTGAATTCACCGTTAAATTGTGCGGCTGGTTGCTGGATTTGGTGGAAATTATTGAGGGCGGCGGGAAAGGAGGGTGTGATGTTGATGCGGGGGAGGTGGTGTTAATGCGACGGACATGGCCAGGGGTGGGAAAAGTTTAAAGGGGGTGGTGGTGGTGGTGAGCTGGCTCACCCTGGCTAACACGGGTGCAAGGTGATACAGCTGGAGAAGGTAGGTTTGCAACGAAGTCCAGTGTTGCATAATATTGAGGGTGAAAGAAGCGGGGAGAGGAGAGAAGGGGTGAATTCCAGCACAGAAGAGCAGGGCAAGGGGCTGATGGGGTCTTTGGCTCATGAGAGCTAACAGAGAACTCAGATGCAGTAGTAAGGGCTGTGGAAATACTTAGGAATCACTGGAATAAGATCTTGGTGCCTGTATTACAAGAGTGCAATGAAAACGTTGTGTCACTTGCTGGGCTTTGAGTTTGAAGGACAGCCATATTAATGAAAAGTGTAAGGCAGCTCCTTGGACTGTATTAAAAGTCTATTATAACGTGCCTTTCCTGAGGGAGCCTTTAAGACTTGATTATACTCTGCACAGGCTGAGTAAGGCAGTGCTATGTGGCAGGATTCACATTTTCAAGGAAACTATGAAAAGCTCTTAATTTCAGATATCATATCAGGTGCTGTGCAGAGGTTGGGAGATTCAATTACACACACGCTCATAATACAGGCCAAGGGCTGAGCAAGTCGCCATCAGTGTAAAACAGTGATGGGTGTTTTTACAGTGACTCATTGATTGTTCATGTGGAAGCAAGTACATCAAGAGAGATGAAAATGCTTAAAGACAAGAAGACATTACTAATAGTTCTAACTGCAACAGGCCATTTGCTAACCATTTCTAACCATAACAACATCTGAGGCCTGCTCTATCCAAATGCTAGCGTAAACGCGTGTTTGTCTTCACCCCAGGTGTGAATTTGGCAGAGGTGGACAAGGGCATGATGAGACACCCACCCGGGGGATAATTCTGTTTGGAATGTTGTTTTGTGCAGTATTGGATTTACCTGTATGTGGGAGCTAAAGTCTTATCTTAGATTTTATCTTAACTCCTTGCAAACTCCAAACTACCGGGGAAAAACATTGCTTCCTGACAACTCTGTTTTGGTGGTCTGGAAGAGCAAAATCTTGTCATATACTGACTTGGGGATTAATTTTCTGTAAGAGATGGTGATATGTGGGATACATTCTGATTCCTGACTTCGCACAGAAGCTCTGCCTAAATGAACTACGTAATGCAGATCTGTGAGGGGTAAGGATGGATCCTTTGTCATGTTCTCAGTGTGGGTAGGTATACTTGTAGCTAGTATGGATTTGGAGAGGGTTTTTTTCTATCTTATATTCCCTCATTTCTTGTTTTGGATCTTATTAATGTGCTGTAAAGCTTGTAAGAGTTATGCTAAAGGTTGTTTCTGCATAGTTAAATTTTTTGCTCCAATACATGAATGGATGAAAAATGACTGGCTAAAAGTGTAGATGAATTTCAGAAAAAAGATGTAGAAATCCATTGAAAGCAGGTTACCCAAAGTCTTATTGCCCATCAATAATTACAAATCTGCTATGCATATCTTCAGAAAGTAGTTGACCATTTAACTGGGCAAATATAATAGATAGGCAGGATCTGTGCAAATTTGAGTAAGTTTGTGACAGCAGGGCAGGCTCCTGGGGGGAAGAGGGAAATGGAAAGGAAACCAGAAACAGAGAGTGGATCTCTTCGTGTGGTCTGACAGGCAGATGGAAAGCATGAATTACAAAGGCTTTTAAAAAGATCTGCTTGGGGTTTATGTTTACAGAGAGATTTAACAAGACTGGCTGGCCTTAAAATGCTGAGGTCGTTGCTAAAATCAGATGTTTGGAAGTGAAATGGGGTACTAGCCCTGGACCAGAATATAGGAGAGGTTCACAGAGATTCAACAAGACAAGAGCAGGGCCAGCAAGGGAGGGCCCCTATAAACCATTCAGCAGATCCAGAAAAGGGCTTAAAGGTCATCAGGACCTGGAGTCAGGGGAGGGAGGAGGGTATGACCCCTGCTAAAGGGAGCTGGATACAGAGACCGTGAGCTTCTAACCGAGAGTAGCAATGGCAGCATGAGAAGACACTGTCAGAACAAGCTTGGATTTGTGTAGCAGGGACTGACTTACTGATGAAACAGCTTTATAGGGAACAAAGGTATCAAAATGCTACCTCATTTTCTTGTAAGCGGGATATGGGATATTGATTTCCTCTTATGGCTTGGGGAAGCCCATGGTTTACCTTGGGTAGAACCTATGGATTTCCTCAGTTTTCTAAATCTCCTGCTTGAAAGGTTAGCCATAGATATTTACAGCCAAATGAATGGGGCAAATAGTGGAGATTATAATTTAAAGAGCCTTCGCTTTGTAAGGGGAGAGTAAGATATCTTATACTGTTTAGGAGAATCTAATTAAGGACCTGTTCAATAGGAGTAAATGGCAAATGATCAGGCACACAGAAGATAGACTAAAATTGCAGTGCTCAGTCCAGTGTGCTAGAATGAAGTTACGAGATGCCTGGCTTTTTCCTGCTTAGAGGGATGAATTATGTTTAATTTCTTTAATCATTCTTTTTATCCACATTATGAAGCTTTACTTTGACACAGAGAAAATAATCCTAATGCAGTGGGGCCAAGAGTGGGAAAACGCTCCAGTAGATTTGGCAGGCAAAACATGGCCACAGCCCCTCGCTAAAATCTGTACCCTTCTTCATGAAAGCTTCACCTTGACCAGTAGGGATTAGAGAGGCGTTTTCAGGGTCTCTTCTCTACAAGAATTATGTTATAGCCTTCTTCCTGTTCAATGGGTGAAAAGGATCCCAAAACACCAGTTGAATTTCTTTTTTCAGATCCATTGGAAAATATCTTAGAACGTAAGTATAAGTAGTAGTATAAAGACTTGCTGGATTTTGGGGAAAATTCATCTGTCACACGGTTTACAAGCATAATCTGTTGCCCAAAGTACACCACCCAACTCTAATTTACTGGGAGCGTAATGGCATCAAAATATCCAGGATGTACCCCACACCCATGGCAGACACTTGGAGAAGCTGGCAAAGGCATTATGATATGTTTCACCATTACTGAGTTATTTCCTAAGTGTTACATGAAAGTGCCTATGGATTCTGATGCCAGGCTGAAATGTATGTTAACTGGCCCACTGGGATCCTGTGCATCTTTCACTCTGGCTTCCTAATTTCCCTCCTGGGAGAGGGATCAGCTATTTTTTCGTGTCTAGTACCTTGGTCACCGAAAGAAGAACTTGCTTTATCTTGGCAAGTGCCAAGGATACGTGCATCTTTGATCTGAAGAGGGCTTGAAACCTGTGTGAGATGAGGATGTCAACATGCTTGGCTAGCAGGATCGTATCTAACTGTAGGGCAGGGCTGGCAAAATGGTGTACTTGGCTCTCGAGTGGGAGATGGCTCTATTAAGCTAGAAGTCTGAGGCGATGGAGGCAATGAGAGAGAGGTGTGCTTTTAAAAGCAGGGCCAACCGGGGAGCTAAGGCTATCCTAGGAGCCTTATTTCCTCTGTTATTTTATTCCTCATCACTGAAATGTCTAAGGAAAGTTAGAGGAAAGCCCTGATTAGATGGGCTGAACTGAACAACAGCAAATGATGTTCCATAAACTGTAAAAAGCTAAGACTGACCTGGTGAAGTCATTGGTAAAATGTCTGCTTTTCTTGGATGCCTCAGCAGGGTAGATGCTGCATCTGATGGATGTCGATGATACTGGGCAGAGGCGCCCTCATTAAGAAACTGCCTGCTGGAACTCCCTCCAGCCATCTGGCATCCAAAATGCAACAGCAAATGGATCCTGTTGGTGATTTTCACTAAATGTTTTGCACAGAGCCATCTTTGTTGACTGTCTCTATTGTTTTGCAGATGTTTATGGTATCATGAATATTTTTTTCCCAACCTTAATTGAAACTCATGCTCCCCCAATCCAAGGATTTTGTTATAACAGAAATGAAATTTGTATGAAATTTTTATCCTTAAGATTTTTTTTTGACAGATCCTCAGATCATATGTTAAATTTGAAATATTTGCAATTTTAACCCCCCCAGACTACTGTTGTGCTTTTTAACTTTATTTTTTTAAATCCTGCATACAGATGACTTTTTTTTTGACTGTTTTGTTCTTTGGTTTCTGAGTATTTCTCCTCATTTTTGGAAAGAATAGGCTGTAGCTGTTTTTCTTAAAGCTTCTGAAGGCTTTATGAGCAACAGTAACAATGAAAACAGTTTATTAGTGTGTATCACCCTGGTTGGTGGTAATTGGGTTTTATTTTGCCACAAGTGACAATGATTTAGTCTCTTTTCCTCTCAGTTTAATTTCCGGTGTAAGTGGGGCTCTCGGATGTTACACTAGTAGATTCTGCACTCACTTGGGCAAGAGTTGCCTTTGTTTCTTCATAGATCCAAGCACAGAATATTGTCCTGAAGCAGGATGCACAGCACCGAAGTGCTTCCTGTGATAGCAACATGCTGCTGATGCTCAGTGGGTGTGAGCTCCTGATCTGTTCCAAGGTTAATCTGAAAATGAAATTTCAGACTCTGAAATGATTCTTGAAATAGGTATAACCGATGCTTCAGCTGAGTGTGGTACACTTAAGTAAAGCATATTAACTTCTTATATCAAGTCTTTTGAAAGGTACAATTATCCCTTATCTTTGCAGGTTGGTTTGTTTAACTTTCACTGGATTATTCTCATGGAATAAGAATGAGATATTGCTATTGCAGAGGAGCACTGGGACCTTGTAAATGAAGGAAGCTGTGAGGTTTTGTAGTGAAAACTGCACATGGGTCTCGGAAGATTTGGTTTGTGTACTAAATTCTGCTGCTGATTTACCAATACCGTGTGACCTTGAGCTACTAAAAAAAAAAATAAATTTTTTAAAAGTGACTACTAATATTGACTGTCTCCAGTTTCAGTATGAGACACATAAGGCTTGAATTGCAGACTCTTGTACTACTTGAGTATTTATTTTTAATAAGAATCCTAATTAAGCGTGCAATCTCTGTTGCAGGAAAGCTCTCCTGGACTCTGTCTTCATTCATTAAAATGTGTCAAATTCCTCAGAGTTTAGAGCAGAGCTCTAACAATGGCAAAAGAGACCCTATGTCCTGAACATATACTAACATGTGCCAAAGAATACGCTTGTTAATAAGTACTTGTTCAGTGATAAAGTATAGCAACAAGGGGTTATATATTTCCTCACTTCCAGCTACACGAGCAGAGCCCCTGACTACACTCAGGAAGCTATACTGTTGTGAGACATGGAAAAGTAAAATACCCTCTGCTTTATAATAAGTAATTCCAGCTCTGTCTAATTAACACTTCTTAGTGTTAATTGTAACCCCCTGTTCTGTGTTTTTCAGGGACAATATTTCCCAAGTACTGCTGATGAAATGTCAGGCAGAGGTAATAATTTTGTTTTCCTTGCTATTATAACATTGTGCCATAGATATAGTTATATACAGAGATACATGCCAATCAACCAACAGAGCAAACAAGATGAAGAAGTAAAAATCTTCTCCTTAGAGAGCTCCTTAGGCAGACAATGAATTATGAGTTCTTCTCTGCCTAGAGAACTTGCAGTGAAGATGGCTATTCCTACTGGCATACCTCACCTAAATGAGTAATTTTAGGTGGCTTGTTTCATTAAATCAATAGACTTAACAGAATGCAGTTGTGGAGTACAAAAATACAATTTTTTTTTTTTTTACATAATCTGCAGAATCCTACAAGCTTCTAACATTAATGCTACAGAATTACCATTGGCCAGTATTTGCAGAAAGCATTTAATGAACAATAAAGACATTCATGTTGTTGGAAGGGAGAAAATCCTGTTGGCAGTCCAGCAAACCTACCTGTCTTGGTTTTGTCGTCTGAAGGAAATGAGAGAGTACTCAAAATGAGAACATGAGCTTCACTGTTAAAACATCACTCCGGTGCCGGCAACACTACAGAGCTATCACAAAAGACAAATAAGAAAATAAGGATATGGGACCATCGTGTGTCACTGATGTTTAAGTAGGATTTTTCTTTTGGAATGCAACTTAAAAATTGAAGGTGGAGTTTGGTCTGTGGCAAGAGAATGTAGAACAATTGCTGTCTCATCCAAACAATCCTGTGCATTACAGCAGGGGGGGAAAGTACCTGTGATGGCTCAATATTTTATCAGAAGGTAAAAGTAAGAGAGAGACCTGACTGAAGATAAAACCAAAAACAAAGAAACAACCCCCCATGATGAAACATGGAAAGAAAAAATAGCAATTATGTGAATGCCAACTGTAAGATGAAAATACGTCCCATTATTTCAGTCACATCCTGTACAATTAAATTAGCAAGCATTTTACCTCCCCCCCCTTTTTTTTTTCCAAATGGAAACAGGGTCCTAAACTTAGGCCTAGCTCTAGTCTTTTCAAATATTACAAGTTTCTCCATGCCACCTAATGTAACACTTGAACTTGCAGAAGACTTGATGGCCCAGTGAAACGTCTGGAAGCGCTTTGACATGTTATTCTTAGGAGACCACTGGTGTTTGTAGCCTGGTGACTATTTTGTAGAGTTTTATGCTATATTCCTAAACACTGGGGAGGAGGGAGGGGAAATGCTGAAATTCTCTTTCCCTGGATCGAGACTGATATAACTAAAGGGAAAATTTCAGCACAATATTTCTTACCTACATTGAAATGCATTGAATTGCTTGTGAAGTACAGACTGCTTTGGAGGATGGCAATAAACCCCACAGCATTTGATATATATATATATATTTTTAATAGCCCACTAGACTGTTGCTTTATCATTATAGACTTTTGCTTTATTTCTAAAGAAATTAACTTTTTGATTCCTTTTGGCCTGCCAGCTTGGCTTCTCAGCATCGTGGTTATTCTATGGCCGTATTACCATGTCATGAAATCACTCATCAAAAAGCTTACCTACAGGTAGGGAACAAGCGTCCTCTGAAAAAGGAAAGTACTATTAAATGCTCATATGTTACAGAAGAAGAATGTGTACATGTCTAATAATATCAGGTCTAGACACTTTCTTATCAGTATTTTTTTTTCCTTTTTATGAAATACTGATGGTAAATTTGACTCAATCACTTCTCAATGCTTAAAAGACTTAACTGGTTTCTTTTTGCTTGTCAGAATGCCATCATTCCTACATTCTGAATTTCTCACCGTTGAGTTTTGTGGGGTTGTTTAATCATCTTGCTGGAACAAAAAGGAAGCGTGAAGCACAAATATGAGGCAGGAGAAGCATGAAGCTGAGGTGCAGCAGCAGCAGTTTGCTTAAGCTGGAGTGCCTACTTTTGAAGAAGAGAAAGGGCTGGAGGGAAAAGGGAAAATGGTGTCAGGTCATTCACCGGGGGATGTGTGTGTGTGTGTGTGTGTGTGTTAGCTGGGACACGGACAGCCCCTCTGCAGACACTTGCCTCACCAGAGGACCCAGCTTGGCCCAGCCAGGTCGGGGGCCCGTTTGTGCCTGCACACTGGGAGGTGGGTACGTGGGGCGGTGGTGCGTGGGCAGTCAGTATGGCTCTTGGGAGGTGCCGTGTTTTTTTGGACGAGATGAAAGCCAAGCCTTGAACCCCTGCCAGCCTTTAAAAATCCCATGGCACTCCCCACGAGAACAGGAGGCAAAGCCAACCTGTGAGCAGGGCTGTAGCTATGGCCTCGGCAGGCGGCTGCGTCAGGCAGCACTGTGGGGCACTGGGCGGCCTCCTGCCTCTCCTCAGCGTGCTGAGGGGCAGCGGGGGCAGCCATGGGGCTGGGCACAGCTGGCAGCCCCCACGGCAGGACCGTTCAAACACATGGATGACAGGTTTGTCTCCATCTGTCTCTGAGGGAGTTTTTCTTGGTGAATGGTGCCCATTTCTCCTTCCTGTCTTGATTGTCTGCTCGCAGTAACAACCAGCTTGGCTGCATCTGGCCAGTGTCCCCTTCGGATGAAGGCAGCCATAGGTCTCCTCCTTCCTGATTGAGCAACTCATCATCCGGTCCCAAGCCTGAAGTACACCCGCACCCCCTGCTCAGTCTCTTGGAGGACTAACTGCAGCACCGTGGCCGAGGTAGCAGTTTCATTTGGCCTTTCCCCATGTCCTAAGTGAAACAAGATGGTGGTGAGGAGGTCTTGGGCCTCCTGCTCCCTCAGGGCCTCTTGCCCCAAAAAGAAATTTCCACCTGGATTAAATTAGCCTTTGCAGCCTGAAGAACCCAATCCCTCCCCTCATGAGTGTCTGATTTATGTTCATGTGTGTTGCTTCACTTCTAGCTTCTGTTAAGCGATTTCGGTTAAACACATGCATGATTTCTTCACAGTGTTGTAGAAGCGCACTGGGTGTGTTTGACGGCAGCCAGGACAGCAGACATTGGCTGGACCAGATACAGAAGAGCTGGTGAAAACAAGGTGTGAGGATCTTTTTACCTGAGGTTTTGGGATGCCACTGGCATACTGTTGATTTAATACTTTCAAGCACTGTCAGGCACACTGATTGAATCTGAGGTAAGACAAGCCTGGTAACAGACACTGCCTCTTACCATGTTAAATTACATTGCTAATTTTTATTTTCATTTTCATGTTCTTTTGTGAAAACTGCTGAAACCAGTATGGGATATTGCCCATTTCTTTATGAAATATGTTTTTGAGAGACTCTGTAACCAAATGGTAAATTCACAGGTCCTTGCAACCATGTGTGAATAGTCCTGGCTGAATTCAGTGACAGTAGTCGCTGTGTGTGTGTATGTATACATGCATATATACGTCAGTGTATACACATATCCCTATATATCTATCTTACCCTTGTGAATTCATTTACCATTTGTAGTTTCTTTACCAATTAAATTTTCTAACACAGCAGTTCACTCTGCATCATGTCACGCATGCTGATTTAAGGTTGAGGATAATTTAGCAGGGGTGCTGATTATGGCAAACTTATTCTCAGGAGATCAACGAGAAATAGATGTTTTGTGATGAAGTTTGTTTTGTGTAGATTAGAAAGATAACAATACATATGAGAGATTAGACTGTGACATTAAGACCAAAATCAACATGTGAACTAGCTCTGTGAATTCCACACTGCAAAGGTAAGATATGAAATCAGGTAGTAGACCACATGGCTTTGTAGCTGAGATCCAATTTTAAACTTGAAATACCAAAGGCAGTATGCTAGACCTGAGCTTGTGAACTCCTATCTGTGTTATTTTATGCATGTGAATGGTCTCAGTGACTTTCATACTGACCCATTTCCCATATAATTGAAGATTTTGCAGCCTATACAATACAGGACTGCTTTTTCTGTGTGCCTTGGACAGCTCCAAGCATTCATCAAAAATACAGTAATAATACGTTAGAACTCACTTTGTTTGAAATTTGTTTCATATTGATGTTGAAAAGCAGGTGAGTACTAGCATAGTAAATATGCTGCTTGGACATGGAAAGACTGATGCTATAGTCATTTCAGCACAGTATAATTGCTAGTCAAGAGGAAAGTAATTATAGTTAAGAAAAATATAGCTGAGAAAAAGTGTGTGGTGGTTTGTTTTTTTTTTAAGCACTCCTGGGACATCTCATGTTATTTTACTGACCTCAGTTAAGACCTGAGAACCATACAATGAAAGTCACTATTCTCAGTTTTCTTACATCCTTCATCCAGCTCTTTCTTGATGACCAAGCAGGTTTATATGAGTATAAGCCACGGTTCCTTATCCTTCCAGAATTGTACCCCAGTATATAAACAAGGAATTGGAAACGGTATGCACAATATACATACTGAATTTCGTCTTATTTATTGGAACTCTGTCAAAATGAAAGCTGACTTATTTAGGGGGAATAATTCCTCACTGAGGAAAAATAACAGTTTTGGCAGCCCATGTAATATGTGTCTCAGGGTTATCTACCAATAACTTGAAAAAGTCATGTGGCCATGAACAGTATAAAATTAAGTTATTGAGCATATCTGGTCCCAATAAGTTATCTATTCTGAATTAAGTCAAAGTTGAAAGTCATCTCAAATCACATGTTTGTCTCCATCTTTCTGTTACACTTTTATTGTTTTAAAAAGCAATTTTCTGTATTGTTTTTACAAATATTTTTCTTTTTTTCTCCCTTTGTGAAAGAATTGCAAAAATAGGAAACTGCATTCTCAGAAAATACCATCTAAAAAAGAAGGCCGAAATTAAAGAAAAAAATTTCATAGAATCACAGAATAGTTTGGGTTGGAAGGGACCTTTAAAGGTCATCTAGTCCAACCCCTCTGCAATGAGCAGGGACATCTTCAACTAGATCGGGTTGCTCAGAGCCCCATCCAATCTGACCTTGAATGTTTCCAGGGATGGGGCATCCACCACCTCTCTGGGCAACCTGTGCCAGTGTTTCACCACCCTCAGCGTAAAAAATTTCTTCCTTATATCTAGTCTATATCTACCCTCTTTTAGTTTAAAACTATTACCCCTTCTCCTATCACTACAGGTCCTATTAAAAAATCTGTCCCCATCTTTTTTATAAGCCCCCTATAAAAATTCTTTAGATATTTCACAGTTCTATAGGAGTGAGGTCCAAGGGAACCAAAACCCCAGAATTCTTGGGGAGTTTGGATCTAAGCATTATAGTTCAGACCTTTCTTCTTCTTTTTTTTTTTTTTAATATTGTTATCAATTGTTTAGTATTTTTTAAAATATCATTGTCATGAAAATATTCTAGCCAGAAGACTGCATGCCATGTTTTGGACAGAAAGCTTCTAATGAACAGCTCATAATCTGACCAAAGGAAAGGATTTATTTTTTGTCCTTCTACAGCAATATTATTTTCTCTTCCACCTAGTTTGTAGTTTAATTGGCACATCTGTCTTTAACAGAATCTCTTCAGTAACTCTGTCCTTTGCTCTGGCTCTTAAACCTTCAGCCCTTCTCTCTAGGTTAGGTAGCAAATTCCTGTGACTGCATGTGATATATTTTTCAAAGTGTTTTCTACCTAATTGCCATTCAAATCCCTTTGGGAAAAAATCTCACTAGGCACTGTTCCTTCAGCGTGTTTTTTCCTGAGATTTAGTTACCAAGTAGCGGTGCAGGATGCTTGAAACGGCTCAGGAAGCAGCCTCTCTCCTGAGAGTGACTGAAAGAGATGATTAGGAGAATGCAGGAGATTGGGCTTGTAATAGTGGTAGTTTCTCCTAATCCTCTTTGTTTTAACAATCGTGTCTAAAACTTTAAAGGTGCCTGCTGAGCTCTTGTTCGAATGTCAGTAGTGGAAATGCAGAGGTTGAGAGGTGTCCCTCTTGCAAGCAAATGCAGAAGAAAATGGTGCTGTGCTTTGGGCACCTGATTGCAACTCAGAAGACTTTGGTTAAACTTCTTGTTCTATCAAAGAGCTCCTGTGGGCTAAGGGGGAGTTGCCTGGGGTTCAGGTGAAGTACTGTGTCCTTCTCAGCCCAAACTTTACTCATGTACAGTAGCTAGCTAGAGTTTGAAAGAGAGAAACAAGAACAATTACTGCATCTAGCAAACATGAACTATGACTATTGGCCAAGGTTAGCGACGTATTGAATATCTTGTAGCACTGAAAGGATTTTTATAAGATCTGACTCTTGAAGTCCTGGTATTCCACAAGAACCTCAGATTTTGCTTTTAAGCAAACTTTTAGCCATCTGGTTGAGGAAGAAAAAAAATGAAGTCATCAACCATAAAGGCCTGATAAAATGAAGGGAATGACTTAGCTATTCAAATGTTATGTTTAAAGCAATCCAAGACCAGATCTGACTTGTTGTTTGGGAGTCCAGGTTGGCAGTAGCAGAAGATAGGCTCTTGCCAACTACCAGAAACTGAAAGCAGCCAGTGTCTCACACTGTCTTCCAGGATCCATAGTTTTAAATTTAAATAATTTATGTGGTTAATGAATAATAAATTTAATAGTAATGATTAAGGCAGATGGCTCCCTGTTCAGTTAAATGGTCACAGCCAACTGAAAAATGTGCGTGGTGCATACATGCTGCTCTCCTCCTCTAAGTTTGCACACATTCAACCTCTGACAAGCTTGTTTAATGCTGTGGATGATTCACTTTGTCCTTAGTGCTTCATCGTTTCCTGCCTCACACCTGGCTGCAGCAATGTGCTTGGTTTAGAGGAGGGCAGCTAATTAATTTACAGTGTTTTGCTCTCTTGTGCAGTGAAGCTCCAGAAACCACAATTTCCTTCCTAACTGCTGTGGAAGCTGACGTGCTGTTCCCTGCTGGCTTGTGTGCAGTGTTGCCTCCGATCCCTCCAGACTGTTAGCCCCAAAGTCTGTCCCGGTGGGAGTTAGAACAGCTCAGCAGGGGTGTGCAGAGATGGGCAGTGCCGGCTTTGGAACAGGGTCCCTGCAGGGCTCTGGAACAAGAGCAAAAATTCCCATCTCTTACCTTGCCCCTCCCTCCCACCCCTGCCATTCAGCCCACTTTCTCAAAGAGGCTTTGTGGAGTCTGCAGACCACGGAGCTTTTTTCTTCTTCCCCACCCTGCTCCTCCATTCCATCTGGTGTTTGTTTTCCTGTGCTGCTTCGTTTGCTCCATTGGAATACTGTAAGAGTCTTGCGCTGGGTGTTTTGACAAGTGGATGCTATGTAGTATGGACGATGCAGCCTGGATAGGGGGCCTGCAGGCTTTAAGCTACATCCACTTTTGCTGTTGTACAATGGTTGAGATGTTCTGCTGCCTTGGGTTAAGATCTTTGCACCAAGGGACCCCAGACTGTCGTGGGATATCACTCCATTGTGGAGGACCATCTATCTGATGGTAGGGAGGAGGTCCCGTGCTATCTTTCTTTTGATGGCAGCCAGGAATGAGACAGGGCTGACCTTGCACCTTTGCGATTCCAAGCTAGTTTGTTGTCTCACTGGCTGCAGGTAGCATAAATAAAAACGTTTGGACACCGAGACAGTTGTTCCTGAATGACTCATGCAAGTGGGAAGCAGATCAAGTCCTCTGCTTGTTGTTATTGTTTATTTATTAATTAATTTAGTAATTATTTTACTTTTGTTGATTGAGCAAAACTCCTAGTAACGTGCAAGAGCCTTGTGCAATTAACTGGATTGGAATAATTTGCTCCAGAATATTTCTTGAAGGCTTCCAGCACAATGCTGACGGGATTTGCCTCCCCCTGTGTTTACAGTAGTTTGTGAGGTAAGGAACCTCATTTTATTTTCTTCACCCTTTCTCTGGAGCTCGTAGGAGGCAGTCAGTGGCAGAGCTTTGGCACAGCTTTCAGTCAGGCTCAAAACATACATTGGGTCGTTACTGTAAAATGAGTTATCCCCAAGTCGCGTGTCTCAAGCTGGAACTGGTGAATTGAGGGGTTAAACTTTGGGAAATTCCCTACAGCTATCAGTTATACATCTTATCAAATGTGTTTTTATAGGACTATTTCCCTCTTTCCCTAAAGAAGAGCTAGTGGAAATTTGCTCCTGTGACACGTTTGTTACAGGACTTGTTTGAGCAGTGTCTTGATTCTGCTGCCACTGTGTGGTCAAAACCGGTCTCGTGCTTCAGGTATTCCTGTTTCTTACCATGATTTGTGGAGCCAGCACAGTCCTGCATCCTACGTGTGATTCGCCTCCATGCCAGTGTAAACGAGGAGTAACTGCACTGAAATTAAAGGACTCTTTATTTGTGTTAGTGGCGCAGCCAGATGCACCTGCAGCAATAAGGCTCCATTGTGCTGAGTAGGTATTAGGCTAGGAAAAAACAACAAACAGTCCCTAAGTCAGCTCATAATTTGATACTATGACCATATGTAACAGGTAAATAAAACTAACCCGGCAAGGATAAACCTTCTCGTAGACATGTGCTTGAAGTCAGGGCCTTGATGAACAGCTGCTGTTGACTGAGCTGTTTGAAACATAAGCAAAAAGGGAAGACTCTTAGTGGGATTTCATTAATCTCAGTTGTGGTAATTTCCACAACTCATACACAACCCAAGATGATGGCTTCTCCCTGTGTTTTTAAGGTTGAAAAGTTATAGATCTCTTGCAGCCTCGCACATTGTTGAAGTTTCAGGCACGCTACAGAAGCTTTGCTATTCAGCAGTAAAGCACTGTAACAAATAATCAAATAGAGGTGTACTTAACAAGAAAAAAAGCTTATATTAGCTTTGCTTTTTAGAAAATAATATGATAATAATTTATGTTTTGCCAGTGTAGTAATATCCAGGAGGTTTCTCAGTCATTAACTCACTTGAGTGAATTAGGAATGTTTTATTGTAGTAATAAACAGTGGTATGTCTTCAGGGACTTTCAAAGCAAGTAAAATAGAAAACGTAAATTACTCTGTAGTTTGGTTCTGCATTCCTTGCTCATTCAGGATTTTCACTGGCTTCAAGGAATGCAGGAGCAAGCCCCAAATATTTGTAAGGAAATCAGGGTGAAAAAAATTTGCCTTGAGCCCAAAGATTAAAAAAAAATAAAATGTCAGCACTAGAAATTGACAGAGGGAGAAAATTCCAGCTGCTAAGGGAACAGCATCTGAGAATGTCATGCAATACTTTTATTAACACAGTATGAAAGGCAATTTAAATAAATAAAAAGGCCTATTTCTGCAGTTTTCAAAAGTCCTTATTTAATTTAGGTAAAAACAAATATGCCACAAATGTTAAACTGACTCGCAATCATCTGATGACCTCAGATCCAGTCTCGGCTTTATACTCAACAGCAAGTCACATGTTCTCTCTCCTGTCTCCCAGTTTCTGTGTTGCTAAATCCACAGTGCTTTAGGGAAGGGACCGTTTCTGTGGGTCTGTGCAATGTCTAGGCTAACACAGACCCAGGCTGAGGTGGGATTCCTGCCTGCTGCTGGGCAGCTGCTGACAATACCTGGCCCTCTTCCACCCTCTTCTTGTCATATCCCATTTCGTTCTCTTGCTGACCCATTTGCGTTCTATCTCCACTTGCTTTGAGGTAAAGCATGTGTCTTACTCTGTGTATTTGCAGCATAATGGGGTCCCTAAACAAACTGGTAAGTTTGTGCTGCGCAGCTGCTGACAATACCTGGCCCTCTTCCACCCTCTTCTTGTCATATCCCATTTCGTTCTCTTGCTGACCCATTTGCGTTCTATCTCCACTTGCTTTGAGGTAAAGCATGTGTCTTACTCTGTGTATTTGCAGCATAATGGGGTCCCTAAACAAACTGGTAAGTTTGCTTCTTACCTCTTTTTTTTTTTTTTTTTTAAATTAGTTGTATTTATTTATTTTGTACCAATATGGACTGTAGACTGAAGCATGTAGCGAACTGCAGATCCTTGCTGGAAACTGTATTGACTGTACTTGGTTATTGTAACACAGAGAAAATGAGGAGTTAGCAATAAAGCCTCTAGCCTTATGTGTAGGTCTTGATGTTAGTTGGAAGCTTTGCAGTCAGAGTGAGCACTTCCAGGGACTCTCTCTCCTTTTAGACTTGCTATATGAACCAAGTTCCTATGCATTTCCATAATTTATGAGACTTAGGCTAAAGTTGGCTATTTAGGCAGAGTAGTGATATTAGTGCAGATAACAGACACAACATTTGCACGTAGTACAATTTAATAAACCACATTTCCTTTGGAAATCGGGCTAAAAATAGAAATCCTTTCCAGTGCCAAACTTGTCTGTCATAACTAGCAGAGGCTTTTTGCCCATTCATGAGTGTGCTGAGCTACTCGTGCTGCTTCTGTGCTAATGTGTTTACTTGGCACCCTGGTTATACTTTCATAGGATCTTGTGAAAGACTTTTAATTTATCATGGTGATGAGGAATATAGGTAGGTGAGTGAACAGAAAGGTGAATTTATCATGTGAATCACTTTCTAGCTTTTTTTTGTTACTTTTTTTTTTTTTGTCTGAGGAAAGCTTTGGTTATGTCCTTTGTAATATTTCTCATTTCATGGTTGTTTAGTGTAAGGAATGAAGTGTTATGTTACCCACTGAAGGCAAATCAGGCCTAAGACATGCTGCAATCAAGGTGCATCTGTATGTACAATGATAAAATAAATATCACGGTGACCTTGCACAAATTTCTTGCATAGAATCTCTCTGCCTTTTCCCCTCTGATCCTAATCTAGTAATGCAAGCCAAAGGGTGGAGAAGAATAAGCATGTATTTTGGGAGATTGAAAACCACCCTCCAGGTCTGAATTCTGCTGCTGTAACTATAGCACAAGTGGACTTAAGATTTGCTTTTTGTAGTACCGTAAAACAGTGTGATGTGATACTCGCATCCTGCTGTGTTGTATTCATTAGCAAAGTCAATGGTTAATTTGGACCATTCCAGGAACTAAAAAAAGGTTTGATGGAAATGAAAATTTCAAGACCAAAATCAGCTTTGGAGTAAACAGATGTAAGCCCTTGGGTTCCATGTGTGTGTGTGTTCCCCCCCTTCTTATGGAGCGGCTGGGGTGGATTCACTTCTATTGCAATAATGTCCAAAAAGCCTCGTTAGCCCATGATGTTATGTGTACTGGAAATGTCCACTAACAATCTCCTTCAAGAGTTTAGTGACCTATAAAAATGTTTTAGCATTGCTCTAATTTATGGTAAACAGTATGAAGTAGGAAAAAAGATACAAGATCCCCTAACTCAAAGGGCCATGGAAATAGAGTAAGAGTAGCCTACACATTTCTAAGTTGTTTATATTTAATAATATAAGTTCCTAACTGAGGCTGAGATGCTACTGAAATAACTATTTCCACTTTGCAGCAACCCGTTGTGCTCAGCTGAGTGAGTGTTAGGCCACTAGAGAGCAGCAGAGACTGTGTTTAAAGCCACCACCGACTGTCCCTAGTCTTCAATGAAGCAGCACTTGTGTCGTCTAACCTTCAACTGTCAGATGCTGTCATATTTTGAGAACCATTTTTTCCTGTTATTTTGCTTAATGCTCAGTTTTACTTGCCATCAGGTTTCTCTGGTAGTGTTTTGCCCCATATGCACACCAGAAGTGTACAGTCCAGTGGAAAGTGTAGCTTTCTTGGCTGGGTTTTGTTTTAACTGTAAATAGCATGTCAGGGAAGGAGGCCATCATCTAAATATGCTGTGAGGGCATTTGTGATGCAGAACCCAAACTGAATTTAGAAAATTTGTCCCTTTACTAGAAATGTTTTGTGTGGTGGCTAGTCCGTTCCTGTAGTGAGCCAGTCTGTAATGATACCTTGGGGATTTTTATCCTTTCTGTTGACTATATTCTCCATAAAAATAGCAAAATGAAAGAGCTTGAAAGAAGCAAAACTGTCCATACTTCTAAAATGCTACTACTGTGATTACAATGGCTGCCAGGGTCTTTGGCACCAACCATTAAAGAAGAGGCAGTAGGTAGATACAACAGGCAGGTAATGGGAAACAGTCCTGTGTCTGGCATGGTGTGGGCACTGAAAGGGGAGATGGCATTAGTTCCTGATCCCAGTCTTGTAGAGGCCACTTCACAAGGGACAAACTCAGGGGCTCTTTTATCTTATTCCTCAGTGTGCTGAGAGTGAGGGGTGAAAAGCATCGGCAGATTATGGATTACGTAGAAGAACTGGATACTGCTTAAATGGGTTTCGGTGTGGCAAGAAAGATTAGAGTGGGTGAACTGATCAAATCTTGGACAGTATTTAACTGATTAAAATAAGTACTATTACAACTATACAAAAGTTCTCAAGCTTTTTGGATGACAAATCATGGTGATTATTCCCACAGACCAGTGCATTGGTGTACCATCATCCCTGTACCCTTGCACTATGTAAAGAAGTGCATTATCAAAGCACTTCTTTATATAGAAGATGTGTCACAGACATTATAATCTGCTGAAGGTGACGTCACCACAATATACATTCATAGTTCTGATACTCTGAGGATTAGTTTGTAATCTCTGTTGATTCAGTGGGAGTAGGAGTCTTGGTGTTTCTGAAAATCCCTGGGAGTCTTTGCACTTCCAGGTACCTAAAAACCTTGAAAATCTGCCCCATAGTATCCTATAACTTGAGATATTTATATTTCAATTTTGGAGAAAACCGACTCCGAAGTCTGCAGAAGGTGACAGTGGCAGCATTATTATTGGTGGCATTTACTCTATCTGAGCAGCTGCAGATTACATTATTTAATATCTGTTTTATCTGTGTTTCAGAACTGATTTTGGTGTTACAACAAAGGCAGACTTGTCTTATGAGAATCAAAATTATACTTAATTGAATTCTGCTTGGGGAGTTTCTGTCAATCATACAACTGCGTGAATTGGGAAAGACACATGATTGCAGCTATGATTAACTTCTCCAGAGTTGCTCTGAGTACTGTATATCACATTTCATAACGAGATGTAGTATCTTCAGAATAATTGTATTGTACTAAAGGGTATCTTTTGAATGTCAGAAATAACTTCATTTTCTTTGAGGGGACATATGAGGAGGCGGCATTCTTAAACTGAAGGTTGTGAGTATTTCTAAAATAGGCATCTCCACCTGAAGCAGTCTTGACCACTTTCCTCCATGTGTAATTCCTAACAGCAATGTAAACAAATGGAGAATTCCCTGCCCTGAGAACAGCCTGCCTTTGATGCCAACCTGCATGTGAACTACCTTTACACCATCTAGAGGTGGGCAGGTGGTAAATTAGCAGTAGATATGGACTGCCAATGAGTAATTAAGAGTGAATGTTCATGGTGCTGGAATATTTGAACCACGTATTGTAAGTGCATACCAATGCTATGAGTTTTCTTGTGTTTATGTAGTCAGGTAAAGGAAATCGGGTCCTTTTTGCTATTATATTACTGGTTTATTTTTCTGAGTTGAACCTTAATCTTCCTTTATCCCTGGCTCTTACAAGTGAGTGACAGCAAATACAGACCTCTTTTACTTCAGAATATAAGCCTTTATAAGAGCTTTGAGTACTTTAATTTATATGTATTAAGATTTGTAACTTACCAATTTAACTTTCTTGAGTGTTGTAAGATTACACTTTAAGAACTGTGAACGGGGTTAGTCCAAAAATAGAATCATAGAATCGTTTATGTTGGAAAAGACCTTTAAGATCATCAAGTCCAACCGTTAACCTAGCACTGCCAAGTCCACCAGTAAACCATGTCCCTAAGCACCGCATCTACACGTCTTTTAAATACCTCCAGGGATGGTGACTCAACCACTTCCCTGTGCAGCCTGTTCCAAGGCTTGACAACCCTTTTGGTGAAGAAATTTTTCCTAATATCCAATCTAGACCTCCCCTGGTGCAACTTGAGGCTGTTTCCTCTTGTCCTATCGCTTGTTACTTGGGAGAAGAGACCGACACCCACCTCGCTACAACCTCCTTTCAGGT
>NW_008796165.1:7974313-7995323 GCF_000699145.1 Aptenodytes forsteri | reverse complement strand
CAACTTGAGGCCATTTCCTCTCGTCCTATCGCTTGTTACTTGGGAGAAGAGACCGACACCCACCTTGCTACAACCTCCTTTCAGGTAGTTGCAGAGAGTGATAAGGTCTCCCTTCAGCCTCCTTTTCTCCAGGCTAAACAACCCCAGTTCCCTCAGCCGCTCCTCATAAGACTTGTTCTCCAGACCCTTCACTGCACTAGAGATCTCTAACTTTGAAGGGCAGACAATAGGGTTTTTGCACCCCTGTAGCTAGTTAGCCAATGTTAATATTCACTTTGCTTTTGTCTCTAAATTGCATCAACTGTCTCCAGTGACATTTAACTTACATATGTGAAGGATTTGGCATTTTTAGATTGTCAGAGTGTTATTGGATGAAAAAGCTGATTTTGTCACGGGACATCTGTTTTATTGTTAATTAGATGAAATAGGAAAGACATCAGAAGAGTACACACAGAAACTATTTCATAGTTCCTGCTTAAAATCTTACTCTGATCCCTTGAAATTAATGATGCTTTACAGATTTTCACATTTTGATGTGAATTTCATTTAGGAAGTTTCAGGAACAAATGACAGATAGTTGTTATCCATCTGTGCCTCTGTTTTTACAATTCAATTATTTCCTGCCATTGTACAGTCTCTCCTTTCAAAGCTATCAGGAGAGAGAAAACAACCAAGGAGTTCATTTATCATTTAAAAAAAAAAAAAACAAACAACTTATATCATCATCACAGCTCATGTTTTGTGCTTATCAAAGTAAGAAGTGCTATTTACATTGTCCCATCAAGATGAGTTGATCTTCTTGACAGTTGTGAACTTGTGGATGCTAAGATCCTGTTTTCGGATGATTACCTGGCTTTTTTTTCCCATCCTGCCTTTTTTTTTGGGGGGGTGTGTCAAATTAGAGTGTAAAGACTCAAGTAGACCTGCTTTTCTCCTTTTTTAGTTGTTCTTAAAGATTTGTCCTGTTGAGCTGCAGAAAAGATGGCAGGTATAAAATATACTCCCCAGGAGAGACAAGAAATTGACATATTATCACCAGTTATCACAAATTACATATTTTTTCAGGATGAAGGCAAATGAGATCTCTCATGGGAATAAGGGAGAATAGGGCATTAAGAACAGTAATTGGGACTATCATAATGGCATAGAAGGTTAGCTGGAGAGAGGGGGAGACACCAGGTAAGGCTGAGGTGGTTGCATCTTTCTCGCTTACAATAATGCATCTCTAACTTGGGAATTGAGCACTGGATAGATTCAAGAGAACAGTGAGGCGTGTCGGGAGCTAATTCAGTTCTGCCTGCTCCCTTTGCTCTTGAGCCCTTTGACAGGGCCCTGGTGTGGCCTTGTACAGAATTTGGTGATGGAGAAGCAAGGGATGCATGCTGGCTTTGGCAGGCCCATGCTGCGTAACCCTTACAGTTGGAAAGGGGGAAAAGCTATTCTGCAGTTCCTGTCTTGAGAAATGTAAGGTAAAGAATATATAGAGACTGCAGAGTAATTCATGGGCTGCACAGATGGCATTAGACTCTATCATGCTCACTAAGTGCTGGTGGGGGGAGGAGATAAAGAAGAAACTAGGAAAGTAGAATTTGATTGGGGTGGGCGGGAGAGGAGGAATGGGTTTTAAGTCCCTAAAGTGATGTTAGCAGGAAAGTGAAGTGACTTCAAAAATGCAGACCTCAGCTGTGTGCACGCAGCTCCTTTTCCATCCTTGGAAATAAAGCCCTGATTTCCTGAAGCAGTTTACAGAGGCCCTTTTCCTCCATGCGTACAGGGAGCATGTATGGTTCTTAGTGGAAGCTGCACTTCTTGAGCTGCCACATGAGATCAGAAAACCATCCAGTTAAGCAAGTATTTTGTGGTAAGTGTCAGTAGTGGTTACTCTGGGGGAATGCAAGAGAAATTCTGAAGAAGGATGTTTGAGTTAACTATGTCTCCTGGCTTTGAATGTATAAAACCCTTTCAATAATGGAACAAAATCCCTAGCCCCTCCCCAAGACTTTCATAGATGTGGTCAGGTAAGAGTTGTTTTCTATGTTGACCTCATGAAAACATTGCAGAGCCTGCAGAGCCATTATATATACCACTTAGAGTGAGGGTCCTGGCCCTCCGTTTCAAGTACAGAAGTGCACATTATTATCCTATTCCTAGCCCAAAAAGGTTCTTAGTTCTTCCTATATGTAATATCCATTAACTAAAAATATAGGCCCATTACTCTCAATGCTGTACCCCCCCTCTTCCCCCACTTTTTGGTCTGGGACTCATGCTAGGGATAAACTTGGCAAAATACTTTCATTAGTGTGACTAAGAGAAGCTTACAACATGTTTCATTTAAAAGGGAGCACAGCTCCAGCGCTTTAGTAGTGAGCTGGAGCAATCCCTGCCTTTTCTTCTAAAACAGCTCCATATCTGTTTGGCTCTGGAGTGCACAATCTTGATGAATTGTGAGTTAACTTAATGGAGAGGAAAATGTGTGTAGTGCTGTGTGAGGGCAAAAGGGAAAAATACAGAATAAGAATCAATGGAAGAGAGAAGAGACTTGATGGAAGTCAAGTCTTTTTCTCCCAAAAAGCTTGATGAAAAGAAAATAAACAGACTGGCAAGCAGGCTCAGAGAGGGAATGCAGGAAACTACAAGACAGTCACTGAGGGGAGAGATGGATCACAAGCACAATGAACAGATTTTGATTTTTTTTTTGAAGAGCAGAAAGCGTGGGAATATTTGGATCACAGGCCTTGGTTCTGGCCCGTCTTTGCTCAAGTTAAATAAGAAAAACTCAAAACAGCGAAAAAAGGTGAAAAAGTTCCTCTCTTCCCCTGAAGTATAGGATCTAAAATAAACACTAGAAATTTACCTGTATTGGCAAAATATTTCAGAATATTTTTGAACGTTAGTGTCTTTTCCTGTGGTTACTAACTCAAAAGCAATTGCTCATGAATGGCAGGTTTTTTTACTCTCTAGATTTCTGCTACCTGGGTATATTCGGAGTTACATTCTGTTACTTAGCTGGCTAAATCAGTGTTATTACCTCTGCCAGGGCTGCAGTGACAGTCCAGACTGTCCTGATGGCTTATTAACTAACCTCTGATTTCAGAGTCTACTGCTACTTATATATAAGCCAGAAAAGACCTTGCTTGGCTTTCAGAGTTAGGCAATTATCAGGAGTGGCTGTTGGGGGTGAGAGGGGAAACACTTAAAAACTGAGCTGACTTGATGAGGAAATCACTGAGAGATGAAGCAAAAGAGCAGGACCCTAAATACCAACGTGCTCTTGCAGTGTTCCAGGTGATTTTTGTTTGTATGATAACAAGTAGAATATAAAGATCTATCCCAAATGTTTAAATGCAATAAATCAACCTCTCTTTCCTTTTACTGTGTTTTTTTTTTTTTTTTTTTAATTTAAAGGTGGCTACAGGAAACTAAACCCAAAATCAACAGCTACATGATGTTTAAATTAAGTGTACATGTAATGCTATTTCCATGTTACACATGGAAGTTACACACCTCAGGGGGATATATTTATTTATATAAGGATAAATATCTATCATTAAATTGTGCTGGGACAGATGTTGGTGTAAAACAGTGTCAGCTGTGTTTCTGAATCAGGATGTTGAGCATTCAAGCCCACGAGAAGAATCTATGTTTGTATCCAGTGCTGGCTGGTATGCCTAACTTATAAAAGGTTAGAAGCTATGCCACAATTTTTGAGGTTGACCTTAAGAAATAAAAGTGGTTTATTTGGGATTTTTCTTTTATTTTTTTCCTTTTTTGAAAAATACTTTTTGGACACTTTAATGGACCCTTAAGTCATTCTTTCTATCTTTCTGCCCCATTTTCTAACTCTTCTTTGCAACCCTGGGAACTAGAAATTGTATGTGGTGATTTTTTTTTTTTTTTTTTTAATTTAAAGGTGGCTACAGGAAACTAAACCCAAAATCAACAGCTACATGATGTTTAAATTAAGTGTACATGTAATGCTATTTCCATGTTACACATGGAAGTTACACACCTCAGGGGGATATATTTATTTATATAAGGATAAATATCTATCATTAAATTGTGCTGGGACAGATGTTGGTGTAAAACAGTGTCAGCTGTGTTTCTGAATCAGGATGTTGAGCATTCAAGCCCACGAGAAGAATCTATGTTTGTATCCAGTGCTGGCTGGTATGCCTAACTTATAAAAGGTTAGAAGCTATGCCACAATTTTTGAGGTTGACCTTAAGAAATAAAAGTGGTTTATTTGGGATTTTTCTTTTATTTTTTTCCTTTTTTGAAAAATACTTTTTGGACACTTTAATGGACCCTTAAGTCATTCTTTCTATCTTTCTGCCCCATTTTCTAACTCTTCTTTGCAACCCTGGGAACTAGAAATTGTATGTGGTGAGATTCCCATGCAAATATTGTATTTGAGTACCTGGGAATTTAGGAAAAATACCAAATACCACAAAGCCATGAAAAAATCACAGTCTTTTGGCAACAGAACTATTGCTCCTCATGTGGTCTTTGTGCTCGGTTAGAAGGAACTGCTCCTGAAGCTGGTAACCTTGCAGAAGGTAGGCAACAGTGGGGAGGAGGGCACGTCATCTTGCATGTCTATAATTGCAAAATCTATGGTATAGGAAGAGATCCCACTGTCCTGTAGGCTGGTTTTTTTAATTAGTGTTGCTGAGACTGGGAGAATGGCAGGGCTGGAGAAGTGACCAAATGGTCGAAAAACATTTAAACAAACAGCTGAACCTGGAGGGTCAAATGATGCTCAGGAGGGTTGGGAGTGGAGCAGTACTGGGAGGTCGCCCAGTGTTTGTGCTGCCTGGCGGGAAAGGAACTCTGGAATAGGAATTGCAGAGCAGCTGTGGGTGCTTGGCACCTCTGGAGATTACCCAGTTCAGGGCTCCTGCACAGAGCAGGCTCGGCTACAGCAGGTTGCTCAGGAACTCCAGCAACAGGTGAAAGACAGCTCTGAGCCCTCCTCTGGGCTGAGAAGGAAATCACCCTGCCATTGCAGAAGTGGCATGTGGGTCTCAATTATGATACTGCTAACATGGATTTCTAATTAATAGAAAATTGACCCCTGTGTTTGCAAGCCCTTTAATCAGAGTACTGGCAGCTATCTTTTAGTTACTCTGTGGGTGCATGGCATATATACCTGTATATAAAGCATCAACTTTTAACAAGCTCTCTAAGAAACATGGGAAGAAAGAAACAGAACTCAAAACAACTAACAGAGTGCAAAAGTTAAAAAAAAGGGGCAAAAAAGAAAAAAAAACCCTTCCAAACCCCCCAAAGCAGTTGAAGAGGGACTAAATCTTTAATGATAGAGTCTAAGATAAAAGGCTAAAATATTTATATCACCTTTTTAACCTGAATTTTATAGCAATGAAGTTTAACATATGTCTTCTGTTACCTTTGTCAAATTTATGACTAGCTTGCAAAAGTTAAAAAAAAGGGGCAAAAAAGAAAAAAAAACCCTTCCAAACCCCCCAAAGCAGTTGAAGAGGGACTAAATCTTTAATGATAGAGTCTAAGATAAAAGGCTAAAATATTTATATCACCTTTTTAACCTGAATTTTATAGCAATGAAGTTTAACATATGTCTTCTGTTACCTTTGTCAAATTTATGACTAGCTCTCCTTTATGGATCCCTTAAATATGCATAAGACAGTTTTACTTATCTTGTTTACATGGGTTTTCTTTTTGGGCATTTGTCTCCATCACTGCATAGCATGTTTATGGTAATTTACTATAATACATGTATATCAGAGGCAGTTTAAATGACACTTAGCCTTGAATATATTTAAGTTTTTTTTTCCTTGTAGCCACTAGAAGTCAAAAGACATATGAAAAGCTATTAATTTTCAAATGATAGTAACATAAACAATATTCAAACTTGTATTTGCTCTTGGAACAGTGTGAGGGAGAAATACATAACAAATGGGGCATCACAGTTATTAAAGAAGTAAATTAATAAACTCAACATTCAGTCTTTTCACATGTCAAGGATAATCTGGACAGTAGTTTGTTGATTAGAGGGAACAAAATGTGCCTGATTATTTGGGTTGGCTTTAATCACTGACTTTGTTTAAGACTCCTCAGTAACCATTTGCTTTCACTTAGTTTCATTTCCAGCCCTATGGAAAGGGATTCCCCGTGTGTTATGCAGATTGTGCACTGCAGGTCCTTGCATTATTGCCACTGTGTCCAAAGGATCTGAATTAATTGCCTCTGCATGAGGGGATTGTGCTGTGGTAGTAGCATGTGCTATGTCCATGTAGCAAGGAAGAGTTTTGTTGCAAAGGTATTTCTGGAGTAGACACAGAAGAAAAAAAAACATTAAGCTGGGAGGCTGTGGCTTAGAGTCCCAAAACTGTTTTCCTGGTTGGTGGCTGAGCTGGAGTAGAGCACAGATACTGCATAGGCCTGGGCTGTGCTTTACCTAGTAATCTACATTGCTTTCAGCCTCATGGAAAGGTATGGAGTGAATGAACTGTACTTCTGCTGGCTTTTTTACTAGGGTCCAGTTCATTCCTGTCTGTAAGTACACAAGTAACATTTATATATCTTTATGAAATATAAAACAATGTCTGAGTGTAATGGGAACTGGATTCCCTGATGCTTTTGAAAATGCCACTGCATGCTTATCTACTCTTTTTGGTGCTGGAAAACCTTTACAAATCCGCTCCCTACTCTTAATCATTTTAAAATATTGCTATTATGGAGAGACTATTAAAAGCTGACAACTTGTTCAGAAATCAAGCTCTGTGGCCTTTGAAATGATTGAGAAAAACTTGCAGACATTAGGGAATACTAGAAAGCCCAGCTATTAATGATAATGGAGGTAGGAATCCTTCAGTACTTCAGAAATTTCACAAAAATATGTACTACTTCCCCTCCACCCCAGCCCAGGCACCTGTGTATACTGTGATGTTGACAAAAGAAAAGCTTACTGTTAGAAATTGTTTTCTTTGAATATATGTTTAGAGAAAAATGTGATGTCTTTGAACTAATAAAATTCATTTTTGTTGTTTGTAAGTAAAGGTGGATACAGCATCCCTGCCGCATGTATGCGAATGTGTAATTGTGGATCATTGAAATTTGCTATATTGCAAATGCAGAGAGAGCCATCATGTTGGAAACAACCTTTCAGAGGAGGAAGCAAGGAATGTAATTCCTTTTATGAATAAACCCAAACTGAATGATTGTTCATATGCATTTGTATTTGCTTTCTCTCTTTGTTCTTTGTTCTTCCTTTAGCGATGCATTTGCATGCAGACTGCTAGTGATCAGAATGCAGAGCTCCCATACAGCGGAGCTGTGTGCTGGCATTGATCTAGTGGTCTGTGCCAGCTCAGCGGTGCAAGCTTTACTTTAATTTCCTCTTCCCTTTGTTCTTCTGCCTCTGTGCTTTAAATAAAGACTTTTCTTTTATTACTTCCAGAAATTTTGAGAAGTTGTAGCTATTTTGTATCCAAATAACCATGACCCATTCCTCTGTGATAGATAACTGCAGAGCTCTCAGTCTGGTGGGTCCCACACTTATGTATGTCTGACGTTCTCAATGTTACTAACTTTGGGGAGGTGTGATTTTTTTGGTTAGACTAAATGGAGAGTGAGCATTTTGAAGCTATCAGGGTGTGCAGTTGGAGATTATGTGCTTCTGGGAAGAAACCTCTGATACAATTTTGACAGAAGGTCCCAAACCTGAACAAGGAAGGACCAGGAACATGTACTCTTCACTTAGACATCAGAGTTGATCAGGATCATGGAGGAAGTAGATGGAAAGACCCTAGAGAATGGTGTAGCATATGTGACTTGGCCATCCTCTCTTTTCGTATTGTTAACGTTGGGCAGACAAGTAATGCACAGCAAAAAATATCTTTTAAGTCGGTTGTCTCCAGAAAGAAATAGAGTAGACGTTGCCCTTTCCTTGCTAGTTTTCCTTGGCAGGAGCAGCAGAAATGCCTTTGTAAAGGAGGAAGACTTCATAAGTGCCACCATAGTTGGAGTATTTTTGGTATCTGCTTTTCTCTCTGTGCTGTAATTGCATAACTGTGCAGTGGTGCAATGTGTATTTACATGGATTGATCCAGGGTCAGGGGTTTCAGGCTCTCTGCCCGCTCTCAGCATGGCTTTCTCCAGTGAATTTATTAGGATTATATCCTCTTAAAGAATTAGTAGAACTCGTTAGTTTCTATCCTTTAACTTCTTTACATTACATACACACATTTTCTGCAGGAGCAGTATATGGTAGTTGCTTTCATTCATTCATTCATTTTCCAACTGGATTTCATACAAACTACTTTCAAGGCTGCTTTAATGAGATCTCATATAGGAAAAAATGTGGAGAATATGTTCTTGGGTTGTGGGTTATTTTTGTTCCTTTCCCCTCCCCCCAAGTTATTTGTAAACCTTGGCTATCTTTGGGCTTCTGTCCTTATATCACTGCTTTCCTTTATATTGACATGCTGACAAGCTATTTTAATATCCTTGTTGAGAGAGCCATTCTTGTTGCCCCACAGGTGTGCAGCAGCTCACCGAGCGAGGTCACGCAGAAATCATCCTTCCAGCTTTCTGGAAGGTGGCTTCTACTTTTAGAAGAAGCTCCAAGTGCTGGTGGCCTCACCTGGGACTTGCAGCTTTTTGACGTCCTGCTTTGCAGCTGGAATTCCTGAGCTGTCAGCTGGTTCTTGGAGGGGAAGCAAATTCCCCTTCCAAGCTAGCAGACACATAAACCAGTGTATCCTCGCACAGCAATACCCTCCTCTCAGCATGTAGGCTAGGCTTCCAGTAGCACTATAGCACTGCAGCCCAGCGTTTAGTTGCGGTAGCTGGTTAAACAGTAGTTCCCCTTGTTGCAGGATCTAATGATGACGTAATGGACCATGACCAGAGTTGTGCATCTCGAGGTGTTGTGATGCAGGTGAGCACAGCAAGGAAGGTTATCTGCTGGGCAGAGTCTGCAGCAAAAGGGGACGAATGCTGCTTTTAATGAAGAAACAGCAGAATTACAAGCAGCAGATTAATTACTTTCCTCAAAAGGAAAATGTGCTTAGTTTCAAACTGGTGGTTCCAGTGAGCCTTGTATTGTATAACACTCACCTGAGACAGAGGCTGACAGGCTGTCCCAACCTTTAATTGACTAATTAATAGTTATTAATTAGTATTCCCTGCAGTTGTAGTCTCAACCATGAGTTAATTGATTCTGATGGGGAATTAAATGTCCCATGTCAGAGATGAGTGCCCATAACAGCATCTGAGGCAGTTATTTTGTGTAATAGACTAAAACAAACCTGTTTTATATGTGTGTGTATACTGATACTAAATTGCACAAACCCTTGGTTTTGTTTATTTAAATGTATTGCTCTGTGCCTGTTGGTTCATGTGGTTTGTAAACACTTAATGGAGACACTTAATTCTTATGTAACTGGGAGAGAGGGGATGCTATTTTCAAACCCTGTGCTTTGATGTGGGACCTGTTTCCCTCTGAAAACCACCGTAAAAACATCTGCCTTTCCAATTCACTTCTGTCATGAGTTAAAATCCTCTGGAGATGAGAGCTAACTGGTAGATTTGATAGTTAAGTATTCCAGCACTGACAGGCTGCAGTATTTCATAGCAGCATAAATATCATTGTGTCTGTTAAGTTTATTAAGTTAAGAGATTTTGGAAAATAACCTCTAATGGGCAGCATGAATTGATAGGCAGGTGCAGCTGACAGACCAAACATTAGTTTTCCTGTTCAATTTATACTGTTTTCTACGGTTGAGCCCCTGCCAGGCAGGAGCAGCTGGATGGCACTGACTTTGGTTAGCCAGTGTTGTGCTGTCCGAATCTTCTTGTGGTGCAGTAAAACTTCTGAAGCTGAAGGAAGCCTTACTCAAGGCTTTTCAGCAGAGTTATCTGAAGACTTGTCACTACTCAAATTCAAGCTGTCAGATTTTACAATATTATAACAGCTCCTAGCATCTCTTAGTTCAAAGTGTAAACATAGTAAATATACATTAATATATTAAATGGAACTATTCAAACTCTGTAGCAGTGTGGGTCATTGTCATATTATAGGTAATGTGCAAACCACGCAGGATAAAATCCTGACCCTGTAAAGTTGACGGGTGTTTGCTAAGCAGTAGAACCAAGATATCACCAAGAGTATGCAAAGAATATCTGATAACCTGGTCTGCAAGAGGTGGTACTTACTTGGACGTGGAGCTTATTCCAAGTTTTCTCATGATGATTGTGAATGGTAAACCCAGAAGCGAAATTGTGCAGTCCGTCTCTAAAAAGCACCAACAAACGCTTCCTGTTACCTGCCTATGGGATATTTTATGTTGCTTAATATCCTTGGTTATTGATTAGAACTCTCAATGGAGGAGAACCAAAGACAGTTCGATCTTCTCTAAAATAATGATTAAGAGGTGAATGGGGATGAAGAGAGGTGAGGGAAACTGATAAATGGTTCTGAATTTAACACTTTAGGCTAAGCCACCAAATGCCTAATCAACATTTAAAAGGAAGAGAGTTGCCCTGCAGGTGAGAAAAAGGGATGCTAAATTATTTTGAAAAATTCAGATGTCAGGCAAGGATGGGGAAGATTTACATGTTAATGGGATCCTCAGCAGGAGAAGAAACCTTGGAGTGGTGATGGCAGACAAATAGATGCACCCATCTGGACCTTCAGATGTTATCACTTAAGTTTGAGTAGTCCCACAGTTTTTTTTGACAAAAATAAAAATGAGCAAAGACTTGTGGTTGGAAGAGACGGCCTGTGAAAGAGCCTCATGTTACTTTCGAAACCTTTCTATAGAACGGGCCTTCCCACCTGGCCAGACAATATAGCGGTTTAAGACACAACCTCTGACTGCTTTAATGTGTGCGTGGGTTTGGGTGCCCACAGCTAAGAGCTGAACACTGGCAAGGGTGCTGGCTTCTGTGAACTTGAAAAGAAATGACAGAGACCAGGAGTGTTTCTGATGGGACGTGACATACACAGCTGAGCCTGGCTCTGAGTCTTGCTGAGATCACTGTAACTAAGCTGTAGGAGAGTACTTGATTTGGCTAGGCTTTATTTTAGATCTTAAACCAGATTATTTTTTTTGTTCTCTTTTCATATGTTTTTCTTTCTAATTTTTGTACAATATTTTTTTCCAGTTAGTAATCTTTAGAGTGAGCCAGGTTTTACAGTGAACCAATGCAGCCTGCCCATGCCTTCTCTTGAGAAGATATACCTTGTCCTGAAGCACCCTTTCAAGGGAATGTATAAAATAGTTGCATTTTATGAATTTATTAAATTTCTGACTCCCGTTTACTTTAATAAACTTTGAATTAAACTGAGGTTGGTGACAGAAGCAAATAGCAATAAAGCACTCTGCTGTCATCTCTTTATTGAAAAATATTTTACATGAAGGATCCAATAGCCATGGCAATAGGGTTTTTTTCCCCCTCTGTGTTAATATGCAGGGGCCTAATAAGCTTGCTAAACATTTCTGCAGAATTATCTGCTACAGCTAATTCAGCCTAGGCAAGGCATTTGGGCCCGTGGAGAAACTCTTAGAAATGTAAAGCATTTTATAAATCAGATAATTTCCCTTGGTCAGTAAAAGCAGTGGAGATCCAGTCTCTGGGCAGATTGCACTCTTCAATTGAGGTGTTAAACTTCGTTTCCTTTCAGAAGCAGTGTGAGTCAGCTCCAGGCAAATCTAAGTATTATAGCGGAACGAAAACAAACATAAAGTGGAACCAATCCTAAATATATTTGCATCTAGATTTTGGCAGACATTGTTATGGCTTTCTGTATTTTATGTGCCTTTTTCATTTCCCTGTGAAATATTTTTTGGTAAACTTATAAGGATTTTAAACCACTTTAAGCTGTTGACTCTTCCATTTATGCTAATGATGCCTCTTGCTCCACTACTTTAATTTTAAAGAGAGAGGATGACTTAAAGCTTTGCCTCCGCCTTCCCTAGGCACCTGCTAGCAAGAATTTGCGCTCTCGAGAATGCAAAACAATAAGAAAGAAAAAAACAAACAAAAAAAATAGCAGTAGATTATTTTTCTTACTGTGTGAGGATGCATAACACCAGAGTGAGGTTTTTGGAGTGACCCAACACTTCTGCGATTGAAGTCTTGCATTTCGCTTCACTGTAAGTGGGACAGGACCCTAGCTGAAAATAGAAACCTATCCTGGTCTTGTGCACCTTCTCACTAGAAAAAAAAATATAGGAGTTGGTACAGTTTGTATGCATAAGAATACATTCATTCAGAAGTGAGTTAAGATAGCTGAAGTACTGCTCTGATCTTATCTTTCTCCTTGTTTAGCTACCCCAGCAGCAAGGGCAGCAAACTCAATTCGTGGATGGGATTTTAAATGAGTTTGAAGTGACATTAAATTGAGCCTAACCTTTGAATAGGCCCAGAGCTGATAGGCAGAGCTCCATTCTGTCCTTATTGATGAGTCTAAATGTTTCAGACTCTTATTAGAATGGCTTTGGTGGTGACAGTGCAGCTAAATAATATACTTTTATTGTTACCATACCTTTTCAGGTCACACTCTTTTCTTTTAAGTTGTGATATCTACAAGATGGCATTTAGCTAATGCAAAGAAAACAGCTAAAATGTCTCCTCCCCCTTAAAATAAAGAGGCATCAGGCTTTTTGGCTTATGTGGGCTCTTAATAGCAGTAGGAATAGTTTGCAATTACTATGAAGAGTGCATAAAGAACACTGATCTGGTTATTGGAGTAGGTATATAAAATAACAAATTACTTCTCTTGTGATGATATGGTTTCTCGGCAGTCTATTTTTCTTACAGCTTTCAAGGCCAAGTTTAATTAAGAGTTTCAGGTACTCTCAGTGAGGGTTTTTTTGTTCCTTCACTTTTTTGAAATACATTGCTAGCCAGAATTTTCATACAATTATAGAAATGTTAATAATATAGAAATGTTAATAATGGATATACCCTTGAAATATGATTTTTGTTTTTGAAAAGCTATATATAAAATAGCTGAATGATTTGTCATCAATTATTTATTTGCTTTATTATATTTCAAAACAGAAGAAATGCATGCTATTTTCAGTCAATATTTTAGATCAGCTCTTCAGTCCTACAAGCATTAGATGCACAATATATATATTTGATGAATGGCCTTGTTTGACTTTTGGCACTACTTGTATGAGTAAAGTTACTTGTGCTTGCATACTTGCAGCGTAAGAAGAACATAGGATAGAAATGTTGCGTATTTATAACAAGCCCATTTTAGAGATACCTGTTTAGCATGCAAAGAAAATATTTCTCTAACAGGTAGAGCAGTAAGAAGCAAGGATACTTTCCAGTTATAGATGGTCAATGACAAAAAGTTTTAAGCAAATATTTTAATACAATCCTGTTAGAAATAGCCATGCTGATAATGGGTGATTTTCTAAAATGAAAGCAAAACTTCGGGGCTGTAATCCGTATTTTTAGTTATAGCAAGTCTTTGCAAAAAGGACTGAAAAGATGCAGTTACCTAAGTACCTTAGAGTTTTCTGTCAGAGAGGCTTGGGAAAACTGAGCTTTTACTCCATTGGTATGAAGATTTCTGTTTTTATGGTTAGAGCTGGGAATGCAGATCCCATACTCTTCACCACTGAATACCTCCTAGGAGGTAGTAGTTGACACATATACCATGATAAAAATTCAGAGGTGCTTGATCTACATGCATACAAAGGCATATTTAAACATCTTTGCTGTGGTTTCCTCTCATTATAATACATATTATACAGTTTCATGCCATTAATAAAGTTCATCCCTAGACAAAACTATTGTGAACATACCAGGTATGATCCTTAGCACAATGCCTCTTTTTACCACTTCTACGATATCAACAGATAAGGCTAAATGCAGGTTACTTGTACCCACTATAGATTCCTTTATGCTGCTAGAAAAGTGCAAAGAAGCTGATATAAATGATAATTCAAGTCTAATGTAGTTTGTTCTTTTATGTTAGGGAAGCTTTTTGTGCAATAGAAAAAGTTCTTCCTGGACAGGAAAGCTTTAATAATAAAGATTGCTCTATTTTGGTGCTAATTTATTACTTTTTGACATCTTAATTATATCCCGCCCCATAAAGTGGTGATCGGTAGTGTCAAGATTCCTAATCTGTGTCCATAAAATACATTTTCCTGTTTTTTTTCCCTCAATTTGATTTTTGTGTGAAACTCACTCATGCAGTCAGACATAAAATTGCGGAGAGGAGTGTCCCATCCACCCTTCCCTCTGCCAGGAGGTGCAGAGCAGAGGAATATAGTGGAAACCTTAAAAAATGACTCAGCCTCCAGAAGAGTTACAGGGAACAGACTGAAACAATGCCCTGCCCTCTTTTCAGTGGTGTAGGAAATAAAAGACAGTGTACAAAGTCATAAGAAATTTTGTACAAGAGTTAGTGTTATTAGGTGCTAGTTCAACCGTGTCTGGAGTTCGGCTTTATGCCCCAGTGAAAAGTCCTTTACATCCATGAGAATGTTTTTCACAGTAAGGAGAGAACAATAAAAATGAGTTTATTAGTTTCTAAAAGGCCCTATCCCCAAGCAAAGAAAGATTTTAAAAGAATTTGGCTTGTTCCTATGAAAAACTCTTCTACTGAAGTTTTGCAGATCAAATGTACCGGTCTACAGCTGTACAAATTCTCTTTCACAGAGTATGAATGCTGCAATTTGCTAATGTACATTTTGCTTTTCATAATATTCACAAAACCAGTTTATGGTTCAGAACATTCACAAAGCTGCCCTTTTTAAACTTTGCTTCTGAACACATGGCATAGTTTTCCCGCTTTTAAAAGCAGTGGTTTTTTTTTTTTTTTGCAGGTGTCTTTTAGATAAACAGAACACTCTCCAGCCTCAAATGAAGCAAAAGTTTGAAGGGATGATCCAAATGCCTTAATTCCCTGGCCAGAATGCCAGTGTTTTTTTTTTGTTTTATTCAGTATTTCTGGATGCTCCCAAGGCTGTATTTACTGTAACTTTATATCCTCTAGGTCAGTGCATGTTCTAATGCAGTTAACAGAGTGAATGTCGCAGTTAATATCCTAACACTGAGCAAGCATTTCTAGTGTCTTCCCTAGGTTACGCTGGTTATGAGTATGATGGTCTCTGTGTGGGCCAAGAGTTAAGTGCTGGTTTGCATTCTTTTAGTTGATTATGACTTACCAGCATAAATTCCAAGTGTAGATAACCCTGCACCATGCTGTGAAAATAGCTGCAATGGAGAGAAACTTATCTTGTGAAAACATAGATGAATATTCTCCATAAACCTATTCTTGTCACCGGAAGAGATGAACAGTACCTCTCTACTAATGCCTAGCAAAAGATGGTGGAGCTTTTGGAGCATTTTGCCCTTATTGTTGCTGCTAACAGCAATAAATAACTATTGCAGCTTTTCACAGTTCATCCTTGTAAGTGTTTAGAGACAGATGACTAAGAGGAACCTGATTGAGGCAGAGGTAATAGTTCCAAAGTGAGGTACTGCAATATCAGCTGCGTGGATGCCCCATTGCAGGAATTAGTGTATTGTTTTAATGATTTCAGGGTTTGGATGCATTTCTTTGAAACACACGCTTGAACTGTTGTTTACTAAACCGTTGCCAAGACGTTATGCATTGGGGATATTGTGATGGAGGGGAAAAAACACATTGCCGCAGATGCAGTGTAGTTTTTTTATTTTATGTTATTTTGTCTGTCTGTATTGACTCAGCACCATGGCAGCTGTTCTCTTTTCAAATAGCTTTGTTTTCCTGAGGCATAGTCTATACTTATTTCAGGAAGTTTTAGAGGAAAGAGAGCAAGTAAAGGACTCCAGATGAGTTTCTGAACACAACCATTCTCACACTATTTAGGAGTACATTTTATATCCATGCATACTTTTGCAGGTGGCCTGAAAAGAAATGGAAACTTGAAAGTTTTAAGACAGAACAGTATTCTGAAAGGATGGGGTAGTAGTATTTTTAACAGTGTGTGTGAATGTGTGAATCAGGCCTTGAAGTACTATGTGCAAAGGGCAAGTGTGCCCATTTTACAGGTGAGAAGTAGAGGTGTAGACTTCAAGTGGTTTGCCCAGTATTTCAGAAAGTCTGACAAAGCTAAAAATAGGATAAACTCAGCCTTGCCACTAGCAGAGAATTTCCAGGGAGTGCTTTTGGGGTAAGATCTGCATTATCCCATTTCTAAGCCTGAGGCCATCTGAGTAAGGTTTGTTAGGTCTGCACTAGTGATTTGCAGTCTCACTTGGCTGTTTGCTCCTGTCTTCCAAAAATGTAGTACCTCCTCACTGGGGCAAAAGAATGCAGACCTTGTTGAAAACTAGTAGGGAAGGCCCTTAATACTGGAAAGATATCTCCTTGTCTGCGTACTACATGCTCCAAAAAAACCCTATAGTATCTGATTAAGGATTACTTTCTTATATCAGATCTTCTTTCTTTTTCTCATATATTTTGCTGTTCAGTGTTTTTCCTCATTTTTTTGTTTTCCACATGAATGCAGAATTCCCAAGAACTTGTTATTCTTCCTGCTCTGAAATATACCGCCTCTTGGGGTGGGTAGTGAATGTCTACTTGGCACTAAGTAGACACACTTTAAAGATGTCACCAACAGACACCTAGTTTGTTAAATACTTGTAGAAGTTGAACATCTTAGTGAATCAGGGAAGTGTCAGGCAAATTTCAAAACACTAGTGCTGAGCTCTTTGTTTGAAAGTGGGGAGAAATGCTATGTAGCCTCTTTTAGGTAATTTGTATTCAGTGGATTCTCCCTCATTGTCCTGTTATATTCATCCTGAGACACTTGTCACGAGTCAGCCAAAGGATTAAGAGAGAAAACTTTGAGTTGCTCAGAATTGCCTAGCCATATGCTTGGCCTTAAAGGATGTGTTAAGTATAAGGTGATTCAAATTGAAAAGCTCAGCAGCTTTATAATCTCCTGGTCTCTAAAGTCACTCCAACTACAGAGGCCAGAAGCAGAAGCTCCAAGACTGGCTCATTGCTGTGTGCGTTCGGTGCATCTCGCCACTGCTGCTTTAGGAGCAAAGATCCAAAAATGAAAGGTCTCAGCCATTTCTTTCCTGTCATAGAGTAAGTACCTGAAAATAATTATACCCCTTTACTGGAAATATTTGGCATCAGTGCTGTGGCTCCACCATTAACATTTTCTACAGTTTCTTTCCAGACTGCCAGTTCTTTTTTATTACTGCCTTGTTAGCGTGATGAAATGATGACAATCTTCTATCCTTGCTGTGGATGCAGCCAAATGGCATAAGAACATTTGTCTACAAAAGTAACTGAATAAAAGACTGAAATGGCCAATTAATAACAGCACCTGCCTTACATTATCTGTAGAGCCTGGCCATGCACGCACCACAATCTCTCAAGGTTTTGTACCTTGAATCTAAGGAGATATGCTTCTGTTTTAACTAAATCCAAGTACAGTTCTCCAAAATATTATTTATTCTTAAAGGCTCCCACTTCATCCCTTTCCAAAATTTCTGGCAGTTTTGCTGTTTGGATATCAAATCTTTGGCAAAAGCGTCTGTGCTTAATAGGCCTCTGAATAGAGGACAATCTATCTAATTGAGGGCTGATCTTAAGCCATATTCTCTTATCGCCATCACAGAAACGTACAGCAAATACCCTGGAATTTTAAATGGGCTTGAATCAAAGTCTTGGACAATGCAAGTCTGGATCTTACTTTTTACAGCTGGTCTTTTATCTGTATACTGTTTTTACTCATAAATTCTAAATTGTTCTTGACTTTGGAAGTTTGTGTCTACTTCATCTTGGGCTTTTTTTCTACTCAAACTAGGCACAAATGACTGAACATCTCATTTAGCATGGCTGTATGTCTCTGCCTTAGCTGAATCCATAGGTAAACAAACACGATGCTATTGAACCACTGTCAGGAAATAAAATGTAATTTTACCACCTAAAATGACTACTCCTGTACCTTTCCCACTTCCGTGGCTAACTCACTTTTCTGATCAAAAGTACCTTGAGTCGTAATGGCAAGTCAGGCATCTAAGGTGTACCTTTTTGCTTCTATTAGTTCAGTGTTGTCTAGCTCTTTATTCTTGCTCTACCACAGATACCAATATTAAAAAAACAAAACCCCATAAAAGGTGTATGACTTGCTTAGTTTATACCACTCAACTTTTGTCTGTCCTCTGTTTTTCTTTATTTACTCTCATGTTCTAGATTTGTCCAATTTAAACTGCATGCCAGGGCACACCTCAGTATGTATTAATTAGTGTTTGAACCTTTCTATTCACTGCAGCGTGTCAAGCACATCCTCTACTGGCTGGCTGAGACTTGATGAGCAGTAGGAAGGTTATAAGGCACTGTTTGAAATGGGTCTCTGTGTAGTCATTAAAGTGCATTCATTGTCTATCTGCCTATCTCTTCTCTTACTGTTTTTTCCTTCAGTTCTCCTTGACCCAAAATTACACTCTCATTTTCCATCACTTTTCAGTCCTCTTTACCTGGCCAACTTCCTAATTCAATTCTGCAACAAAATATTCAGAGACACTTTTACACTCCCCTCTTGAATAGAGTCTAGCTCTCTAGAGGACCAATGCTGACCCTACCATTTCTTCATCTTTATCTGCTTGTGGATGTAAGGAAAAAGGATGGAGTCTTGTGCTAGCTTCTCTTATTTGTAGTAACTTTCTGTAGTGACTGCTTCTATCCTACAGGTCCTCTCTTGAAGGATTTCTTCTGAAAAAGTGAGTTGGGACTGCTAGTCACACCCTTTTACATGCCTGCTGTTGGTACAGGTACTGCAGAACTGACTTGGGAAGACACCGTCCTGTACTTCTGCTAGCTGTGATCAGCATCTGGTCTGCAAAGCTTTCTTCCTCCTCTCCAGCATCTATTTTCACAGTTTTCTCTGTGTGTGGGGTTTTGGCTATTCTGTTTGTGTTTTCCAGTCACCCCATCCACAACCTACTGTTATCAGGTGCTTTCCTGTTTTCCTATATTAATGTACTATCTTAAGAGTTTGTTTGAAGTGTTGAAAACTACAGCAGTGAAAACTATTTTTCTATGTCTTGAATGCATTTTTGAAAGACTACACAAAAGTAAGGATCTTGTAAAACTAAAACAATAATTGCATTATGCAGAGTAGATGTGTGTTTTGATTTGTGAAGAGGAAAAAGAACTACAGAAAGCGAAGTCCAATTTAGCTGCCTGATACTTTTTGTTAGCTAGGTATGCTGCAGTATTTTGATGTTAGCCTAGTTAAATGTTATCACTGAAGCCTGTGTGCTTTCGATAATGTTTCTTGGAGCAGAGTGATATTTTAATTGCCCTCCTGCTTGTCTGATGCTTTGGCCAGGTATTGGCAATGAGAGTGAAAGGTACTGATTTGCCAGTAGTGATGCAGCTGACGACAATACAATTCTGGATGTCTCAAGAAGAAGTAAAAATTTGGTTTGCTGCCCTTAGGAGTATAAAAAAAGAAGGCTTGTTTTGAGATAAAACCTTAGGACTTGGTGTAGGAAGTTGTCTCATATCTAGTTTTACTGCATGCTAAATAGACTGCTCTTGACCTGTGTCTCCAAACACCCTCATTACCTGTTTGCCTGTCTAATTGCCACAGTCTCCCATTTAAGAAACATTTTCAACATAGTCAGAGTTGCTTCCTGGCCTTATGGGTGCCTACAGTTTCCAGGGCTGGCACCTGCAAAGCTGCTTGTGTAGTAATGCCATCCTACCACTACCAAGCTACCTGCTGTTCCTGTTCAAGCCAAAGCCCCAGAGCTCCTAAAGTAGGTCTCTGGAATGCAACATAGAAATGCCTGTCTTGTAAATGTGTGCAACTCCATAAGTGTGCTCAGAGCACACCTGGTGCCTGCTGTTCCCTGTGTTGGAAAGAGTAAGGTCAGAGTGCTAACTAAAAGGACAGTAATGAGGAGGCATGTATAAATACAGAGTAGGGATAAGAGGGGTATCGTGTGTGCTAAGACATGGTCACCTGAAACAGCTGACCCGGCTTGAGTATTGAATTGTGAAAGTATGGGTGCTTGGTGAATGATCCCAAGCAAGGGACAGGAGGAGCAGGTCTGTTTATAGCCCCTCGATGTGAAATATCAAATCACTTACTGAAGCACTTCAGCCCCACTCCTCTCCTCCACACCTTCCCTGAGTCCTTGGCATCACACGCGTTGCATGGAGAGTCTGAGTGCCCAACTTGGCACTGGAGCTTCTGAGCAGCAGCCTCAAGGTTCAGAAATACAGTGCTGAGTGGGAGCTGGGTCTCTTCTGAGAAGGGCGAGGATGAGGATGCTAATCTTGCGCCACATCAGATTTGCAAAATCATTTAAGAATCTTCAGCACAAAATGTATGGGTTTTGTGTTGTGCTGGGTGGAGCGGCCTCGTGATAGCAAAATGCTCCCTGTGTTTTTCATGTTCAAGAAGTTGTTGGTGCCTAGCAGATATAATTCTAGACTTCTATGTCTGCAGGAAAGCATAGAGAGGAGATGAACTGCTAAATGGGAGAGAATGAGTTTATTTCTGCTAATTTCAACAGAATTGCCTCTTCTGCCATCATCTGAGGAAGAAATCAGAGCCATTAGATTTTATCTGAGAAGAAAAACTGTAAATTGAGTATTTTATAATTCGAACCAGTAGATGTCAGCAGTTCCTTTTGAAATGGCTCTGGAAATGCAGCAGTAAATGAACTGACTTGTTCACATCCAAACTTCTCTGTGATATAAAAACATTTGCCCAAAAATCAGGAACTGTATAAAATATAGCCAACAGATGAGGACAGACAGCCTCCTCCTAGGTATTGATGAGAGCGGCATGAAGAAACATGGAAAAATTTGGTCTTGATAACAATAAAATATTGAATAGGGTCTATTTTAAAGGTATAATCTTTGATTATTGGGCCACTGCATGACATAGCTTTTCACATTTGTGGAAGTCTGGTATAGTCTTTAAAATGTGAAGGCTTTCTTTTTTTTTTTTTTTTTTTTTGTCTTTGGTGACACTGT
>NW_008796165.1:7857985-7974149 GCF_000699145.1 Aptenodytes forsteri | reverse complement strand
GGGAGGGGTTGGTTTTTTTTTTTTTTTTTTTTTTTTTTTTTTTTTTTTAGCTTAGGTGGTACAGTAATCCAGATATATGTTACAGCTGATGAAAGAGGTGGTAGGTGTCTGCCTGTAGCTGGGTATGTATTGTTTCATATGTTCATGTCTAAAGTAAAAGACAACATCACGTATTCTTCTAATGATCCAATTTTCAATCTCTTATTTGGTATATGTTTTTTAGAAGCATGAAGATTGTATGAAATAGTTTTATTCTATTAGTCTGTAAATCAAGAGTAGTATCCCTGAAATCTGAATTGGTAGCCACTGTAAAAGTACCCCAGTGGGATGAAAATAAAACACATAATGTCCTTATTGCTAGTTTTTGGTCTGTGTTGCTAACGATGCTTAAATTAACATCCTTATACTGGTCCACTCCTTTGACCTTGAGCCAATATCAAAAGTGTTTGCAAAAGCACCTGAAGACGATTCATTTATTTTAGCTTGAAAGTCAGCAGGGGGAGCTCACACCCATTAGGTTCAACTTGCCAAATATTGGTTATTAAAGACATTTTAAACTAGGCCATTTTATTTACACACATGCACACACACCCACTCACCTTCTTAGAGATGTATATGGGATTCCTAGAGCTTATAATCTATACCTTAGCAGACTGTTTAAAAAGTCTCATTCTCATACCCTCATGCCAGACATTTCATAAAAAGAGGGGTGAAATGAATGAATGTTTAAAAACAGTCCTAAAAAATGATTCTCTTTTACTTATTATCTCGAGGCAGGGGGAGGGAAACGACGTGTCCCTCCATCTGTGGTCAGGAGTTGATACTGAGTTGAAGAAATGCCGTGAGCTGTGTGTTAGCCCGGACCTCTAAGGAAGCTGGATGCTTTGGGAGTATAATCATTAAGAAAGAAGTTAAAAGCAGGCCATTGTCAATATTTTAGCATAAGATTAGTAAAATCAACATTTTTTTCTTAAATTGATTGGGAAAAAGTACATTCTGATTCATCTGATTGCATTCATCCTAAGCTGCTTCCTTTTTGTTTCACGTGAATAAAAATTAGACTTTTACCATAGGTCCACAATATTTTCTGGAATATCATTTGGATGAGTTAGTGCAAGTCAGAGATGGAGTCTGTGGAAGATCTTTTCTGTTACAGCCCTGTGCTAAGTGGTGTTTTTTTATTATATTGTGTGTATACATCTGATGTTTAGAGGATTCTTAACTAGGTTATAATTACTGTACGTAAAAGAAATAAAATTTCTGCATACAGATCTTGAGCCACTTTAGGTGAGGAAGCGTTTTTAATTCATTCTGGCAGGGGAAGCAGTTAAGTGACTTGCCCAAGGTCATAGAACAGATAGCTGGCATTGCTGGGAATAGACACCCTATCTCCTCATGTTTCTGTGTGGTGCTCATCTATAGTGCCATGTCATTGCCTTGGGCAAACGAAGAGATTTTCTATTTTCTGATGGCCTTTAAGTTTTCAGATGTTTGTTAATGTATCATGTATTATTTCCCCAGATACTTTTTCATTGTAACTGAGAATGTTTTAACCTGTTGATTGTATTGATTTTTGATGTAGAAATAGCAGGCTGCTCCATTTCAAACTAAATTTCAAGGGCATGAAGATTGTTAGAATGGAAAAGCCACTTAGCTCAACACAGTTGTTCCTTTTATTTTTATCTCAGGCAGGCATAGAAAGAGCCTGAGAGGTCCTAGCCCTATTTTCTCTACCCTGGATAGAATCCCGATTACTTTAGACGCTGGAAGAATTGGGAGGAAAAAGTAAAGCTCATCTGCTGTATAAGCAGACATGTAGCTGGCTGTGCTTGTGCTAGTGATATCTGAGAATATGGCACATATGTTCAGCCTCCCTACCTCTGCATTGTCCTGGCTGGGTGCTGCTGCACCACTTCTAGGGCAGTTGCTGTGAGATGTTCCTCTCTGAACCAGTGACAAATGGCGACTCTTCTACTGAGGGTGCAGCTGGTACCTTGTAAAGCAACAACATCCTTACATGATTTGTATTCTTCTAAACTCTGAATGCATTTCTGTGTCCTGTCTTCCACCACTTTTTTATTTTATTTTATTTTTTCTTCTTTAATTGCAGCCCTAAGCTGCAAATTACGGCTTTTAGGAATTGTCCTTAAGTCCTTTCCTTTGGCTGCATGCTGCATAATTTTTCCATTTAATATGGATTTCTCGTTTTGGTCAATTGCTCCTAGTCCTATTACTTCATAGTAATCTACATTTGATGCACATTTCCCTTTACAGGCCCAGCCATCTCCCTCAGAAAGTCATTCCCTGTGCACGATGGGGCCTGAGCCAACATATACTGAACTCCACGGCAGTATTCCTGTTGTTCGCAGTGAATTTGAAACTTGAAGCTAAGGATGAAAACCCTTGTCAGCCATACAGGTTAGTGAACTGGATTCATGCAGACCTTGGGTATTTGGGTGGAGACGGAAAGAGCACTTGTTCCAGGGCATTTCTGTATCATAGCTCATAATTTCCTGAAGAAGCTGCCAACATATACTGAACTCCACGGCAGTATTCCTGTTGTTCGCAGTGAATTTGAAACTTGAAGCTAAGGATGAAAACCCTTGTCAGCCATACAGGTTAGTGAACTGGATTCATGCAGACCTTGGGTATTTGGGTGGAGACGGAAAGAGCACTTGTTCCAGGGCATTTCTGTATCATAGCTCATAATTTCCTGAAGAAGCTGCAACTCTTCCCCCCCCCCCCCCCCCCCAAAGACCCCCACCCCCCTCCCCCCCCCCCCCCCGGCTTTTGCAGTTGCCTTTCTATACACCCCTTTTCTGAATCCATAGGAAGAACCACTGATACAGAGCTCTCTTCTGTACGTTCGCTGATTATTGTGTGTAGCAGAGCGATTGCATTTTGCTGTGCCTCAAGAGCTCTCCACCTGCGGAGGGCAGGCTTTTTCTGTTACAAAGTTGGTCAAGACATGAAATGTAGAGGGAGAGGATTTCAGGTGGGTAACTGGCTCCAGTTCCTGTTGATCTCTGTGATCTCCAGCTGCTTCCAGTGAACTCGGTTCTGTCCATGTCAGGAAGGTGAAACCTTACTTTATGATTGTAGGGCATTGAGAGAAAAGGAGTGTGATGGGACAAGGAGCAACTGTAGCTAGTCTAGGCATATTTTCTAATCTTGTTTTTTTATTTTTGTAATTTTAATGCATTCCCTGTGGTATTTTAAAATACAGACTAAAAAAAAAAAAGGGTGTGTGTACTGTTCCTCCCCTGCCCCCCCATCAGCAAGTTTTTAAACCACTGAGTCGCTGGCAGCTGCAGTGTGACAAAATGATGCTGTTTAGGGTAGCTCCCTCTTTGGCACAGGCTGGAATGAAATTGGGGAAGACATGAAATTAAAAAGAGCTCATTTAAAATTGAGTGCTGATTACCCACTTCCATAAATACATTGGAGCACAAGAAATTTATTGCACTTGGACATATTTGCAAGCTGCTTTTTGGAAATGGATACAAATATACTCTGAATAATACACTTTTGCTGCTTGACTGGCAGACAATCTCTCTATGATTCTACTGAAAAGCAACTTAGGCTAGATGTTTCAGTAGGATGGATGTCAGAGCTTAGTTTTCATTCTTTCCATGATGCTTAAGAAAATTCAGAAAGTACAAGAGAGCTTGAGAGAGAGAGTGATTCTACTGTAAAATGCAAAATCATGGTACTTTTCACCAAATGAGAAGTATAGAAGGCGTCGGTCTGGGTGCTAAATCACAGAGCAGACTAAATTTTCACAAACAGTATGATGAGTCAAAAAAATATAGCAATACAGACTAAAATATTCTACATAAAAAATTATTCTTGACTGTAGTACTATTAAATCAAAGGAGTAGATATCTGTAAAACAAAGACATAATATTTCAAATCTGTTTATAGAAAACTGTTTCTAGTTTTAGTACTGATGACATGGGGTCAGTCCAGAGTCTTAAGCAAAGATACCAAGACTGTAGCAAACCAAAACCACAGGGTAAGAAGTCTGTGGGTTTTGTGTGTGTTGTTCCCCCCCCCCCAAAAAAAAAGTGACACTGCTTTTTATGAATGTACCAGAATTTGACAACAAGCAGGAAATTAAACGAGTTATCTCTGAATAATGTTTATAAAATATTCTAAAATAAAGGAAGCAAACAGAAACCAAATTACAGTGTGACATTGAGCCTTCTGATATCACACAGAAGATGTTATTTAGAAGAAACCTAACACGAGTTTATGAGACACCACACTATAGTCTGAAAATTCTTCTTTGATTTAATTGCCTCCAGAGCAGGACCGAAAGCCCCGAACTTAAGCTTTCCCATGCCATATTTTTATCCTCTTCATCGTTGAATGGAACGCTAAAATCTGTTTTCTGTTTTTAAGTAATACACCTAATTTCTTTTGTACTTTTATAAAATTTATCAATACATGAATGATAATTCATACTATGTCTGGAAATCAGATGTAACTTATATAGGCTTGCTGTACATTGCTAACATGGATCTGTAAACAAGGGCAAGGAAGACTGAATATTAAGGACAAAGTCATATAACTCGTACAGGCAGTGACAGAACTGGGAACAGAACAAGTGGAACTGCGTGCTCAGTCCTTTCACACTTGGAACAAACTGTTCCACTTAAAGGCAGGGGAGGAATATGCCACTTAAGTGGCTTACCAGATGTATTATAGGTTCTTAGTGCAAGTCTGGTAACAGTAGAAAAAGTTGGTATTTTACCTGTTCCCTGTGTGAAGAGGTTTCATCTAGGTAGCATTCTCTCTTATTTCATCTATGTTTCACTGCTACGAAGGGAAGTAAAAGTGGGAATGGTATAATGATATGTCTGATGGCTGCCATGACCATGAAATAAAATTCATTTATTCAGAGGAGCAGGTACCTTTTAAAAGTTCTGTTAAAGTACAGAAGTAGAGAAGGTACATTTCTACCAGATTTCAGGGATGTCAGCTGATATTTATTAATGACTTAAAAATTTGCTTCTTCCTCTGTGTGATTGAAAATGTTTACGCAATTGAAGTTTTAAAATTTGTTTTAAATCTTCTGCAAATTATGGCTCCATCAGCAAATTTGTTTTCAATTTGACCTGTAATGTCAGGTATCATTGCACTGAGTCATGTACTGCATCCAAGCAAGAAGACAAACTCTGGCTCCTTATTTTTCATTGACATTGTTTGACTGTAATAATTTTCAGCAGCCTGGTGCTGCTGTTTGTAATACTGAGTGATATTTGAAAGATAATTCAGCTCAGTATCTCACATCCCATTAGATCCCATGTGAATTAAACAGTTTCACACTGTAGTCAAAAGAAATGTAAAACTAACATGATGTACTGTACAAAAATCCAAGAGAAAACACCAGTTTCAGTCCTGTGGTGAAAATGTGAATGCATAGGAGAGGATGTAGATATCCACATTTTACAGACTGAGAAACCAAGGCATATAGCGATTATTTGTTGAAGATCATAGTAAGTTAGCCCCAAAGGCCAGAAAAGAACCCAAATCTCCTAATGCTTCCTCCAACAAACTGATACATGTAGCTTTTTGTAATGGTTTGGGTAGGCAAATGACCATTTACAATCTAGCCATGGATTAAGCATTGATCTTGGAGACTGGAATTCAGTGTTTTATTCCTCATTATGCCTTTGGCAGGCTGTGTGGCATGTGACAGAGCACTTCAGTTCTGTAGAAGTAATTTTTTTCTATCTGTTATGAACTGCAGTTAATAATGGCTACCCAGTGTCATGACATGTTTGAATTACATGGAAAAAAAATCTGAAACAAATGCCAGGTGGTATTACTAATTGTTAGGCTTTTATTTTAATTATTGCTTGGATGTTGGTAGAAAGTACTTCAAGCTAGGGAAAAAACCCCCTTCTGTTAACAGAATAAAGCAAATGGGAAAATTTGACAGATTAAAAGGTGCATTGCTAACAAGGCGCAGTAGCCTACTTGAAGATAGCACACTAGTACAGAAACATTTGATTTCATATGATCTACATGTGATCTTCCATTCAAATGACAATGAGACTAAAGCAGGAAAAAAATACAGATTTCCTGGATTTCATTATATCTACAAGAAAACTGAGCCAATGGTAAGAGCTACAAAACCTGTTGCATGGTATCCATTATATCATATAATATTGAAGAGATTAGAGAACAGAGAAAAATGATTCCTTGCTGAAGGGTAAATAGACTTTTGATCTGCCAAGAGAGTGCTTGAGCAGCTTGCTAGCCTTAGGAAATGACCTCTGATAGGTGAAATAATTTTTTTTTTTTAAACCCATTCCCACATGATGGACTGTGCCCTGTGTATGATCTATTGTATTAGTGATTACTGATCAGCATACTGACACTTCTGGAAGAAGTAGGAGAATAGAACCCGGGAATGGGACTGGAATATTCAGGTCACTTCAGTAGTGTGCTAGGACCTACACAACGAGGGTGCTATTTATGAGTACCTAACTATTATGGGACAGGTAGTTATTTCACTGCATGAAAGAAAAAGCATGTGCAAAAGTTAGTTAACTCAGGGAAATTCACATGCCTAAATCTTCTTTGATTTGAATGTAGCTCATTGGTACATAGGTCTACTCTTGGCCTTTTAAAGATACTGCATAAATCATGTAAGTGACATGTTCTTTCTACAGTACTTTGAAAAGTTGAAAATTACATTCACTCATATGCAGGAACCAATTTGTTGCAATGAAGAGGTAAATTGTAGTGATCCTCTGCCTGAGTAGTTTCTGGGTGGAAAAAAAGACTTTTCTCACCTTTCTAGAGAAATCTGCCTTTTTCTTCATTGCTTAATTGTGCTGCTCGTACCAAAGAAGAGGATGCTGAGGCCTCTGGTGGAAGTTTTGCTAGAGCAAGCTGTTCAGAATCAGAGGGCAGAGCACCAGTGGACTCACTTGCTTTCTACAGTGAGCATAAACAGAAGTGAACCCTTGACAGTAATTTGAGAGTGATGGTTCATATCTCTGATGATGGTATGAAGCTGGACTTACCAGTGTTGTAATTGTGTGACTCTGACTTGCTTCTGGATTATTTTCTAAATGTTGTTAAAGGATAACCGGGGTGTCTTGCCATGTCTGTGTTCTGCTGGAAGCTTCTGTGAGATACTTTCTTGGCGAAAGTTTGAAATTCCTTATCTATTCTGCTATTGTCTAGCATGTTGGTTGTCTATATCTGGGACACCGCACAGATATAAAAGTAAAACCTCAGAAAAGAGGAGGACTCAGGCTGCTCTCACTGAAGCATTTTCTTAGCAAGGAGAATGAGGGAAAAATAGCCAAAAAGAGAAGTAGAAAAAAGGCCGGCAAAATAGTCAAATATGAAACTTTTCAATAGAAAGGTCTCAGTCTGAGCTTTGAAGACAGTCAAAGAAGAGGCTCTGCTGAACACATGGCATTTCATAGACAGGAACCTCAACTGATAAGTCTCTGCTCTCAGCTTTAACTTAACCAGTCTTAATTTCCTTTGAGACAACTAACAAGATAGAAACATATCTGAAGAGATGACAGCAGTGACCTATGTCTGGTATTTGGTACCAGGGTCCCAGTGCTATCAAGGTCAATGTCTGCATGAGTTACCAGTCCCATAAGTTAAAACTTCCTGGAAGCAGCTTTAACTTGCCTGTTTGTCTTTTATCTATATGTATACATGTATACAGGTATGTACACGTATTAATTCACCAAAATATGCACACATATATACATAGATATGTATATTAATTCTTAATGTTTCTTTCTGGGCATTGTGCTTTCCTTGTTGATGTGTCTGTTTCTTTTTCCCCCCACCTCTTTGCACCATTTCATGTATGAAGCTCCTTTGGAACTGTGTTCACCTCACTCTCTGCATAGTGAAAAACTTCTCACGTTGTTGTTCCTTGTGTTTGGAGAGGAGTCCACTGGACAAGTTTTACTTGACCTAGAGAGCGTTTCCCGTGACACCTAGTGTATGTTATGAATGACATACTGTCACTCTAGTTTAAGCAATTTTGTGGTAAAATATAGCAGTGGGGAAAAAATGGGGAAAATGGTCCAAGTGCAGTTCATTCCAAAATGAACTGCCCCCTATTTAAAATTGCTTTTGATGTGGTTGATGGTAGTGTTTCAAAAGCAGTAGTTGGTGGCAAATGGGAAGAAAAGCAACAGTGAATTAAAGATTTGAAGAGATAAAAATGGTAATTTATAGGTGAGAAAGACTGATTAGAGATGTTGTTACTTTTTAGTTAATGAAATGACCTATCTAGTCAAATTGGATAATTCCCGTAGTGAGATATTTTTTCTTTATTGTCAGTTTAGCAGAATCTCTCTCTTTCCTTAGTGAAAACGAAATGGCAATTTTAGCATTCTTAATTGGTTTGGTTCTTTTCCATGGTAGCAAGTGAACTGAAAAAATACTGCTTATGAACAGGTTATGAACTTAAGTCTAAAACTCATGCACTGTCGACATCAAATAAAAAAGTGGCTAATGAAACAGTCTTCAGTTTCTAATTTCACAGAGAACTGATGTTGCTTTAAGGTGTAGTTCCCGCATGGAATGCATGCAGTGAATGAATATTAGTAATAAGAAGCGGAGATAATTTGTGGTTGAATGGTGTGTCTGTACTGAGAGTGACAGAATGCATAGCCAGAACTATATATTATACCAAATTCCATTGAAAGCAGAAAGTAGAAGTGTAGGAAAATGTTAAAATGACTTCTTTTAAATAATCTTTTTGTTCCCAGATAAATCTGCAGGTGAAATAGAGGTAATGTATAGCACTCTTGCAGTGATTCATAAGGAAGTTATACACTCTAGAAGAATAGAAAGTATTAACAGTAAATTTTTAATACAGTGACTTAACTGATAGTGGGAAAGGTGAATTAAGTAAATTAAGCTATAGGTGTCCAAGTGGATATTATTGAAGAGCAGCTAAGTTTGTCTAAAATAAAAGCTAAGATTTTTGCAGCCCAGCTGTTCGTCTTGGTGACATGTACTGGTGTCTTTGGCTAGACTTCTGTGAGTTTTTCTTTCTGGATGTTTTGGCATGTAGCTCATTTTTCTCTGATGTATTAAAAAATTCATAGCAGAAATGATCTCCTCCATCATCTGGAATACTTTGCTCCTGATGGGCTTTTCCTCTCTGCACATGATACTAAAGTTTAAACCCCTTACTTCTCCTGTCACCCCTGCTAGCTCTGCCTCTGTCCATTATACCATTTTTAAAATTCATATAATGGTCCCATAGCTTTGTGTTCTAATTTTCCCTTTTTTTTTTCCACCCCCACACTTCCTTTATTACATTCCTTTCAGTGGATTTCTCATCTCATCCAAAAATATGAGATTTCTAGCAACCAGGTTCTCCTTATAGTTCCATTTCTTGGAGTATATCTTGGAGTCTTACAAATGTAAACAAATGATTAAAAAATTACACTCAAATACAGAAATTGACTCTGGGAACTCAGGAGGACAATTATTTTTTGGTGCCCATATGTCAGACGATGCTCTCTGGGTCAAGATTTATTATTTTTCTTTTTTTTTTCCTTTCTTTTTTCTTTTCTTTCTTCAGAAAGATGATGTTTGAATTTGGAATGCTTTTGTCACATAATTTCTCCTTCCAATGGTTTGTTCTCAAAACTACTCAATTCACTGTAGTTTAACAGTTGCCCACTAGCTCAGGTTGTAGGGAGCTATATTGTGGATTCTGAAAAATGAATTCTGTTTCTGTCAACAGAAGGAATAAATGTGCATCTATGCAGGTAGTCATGGATTACTGCATTGTCATAAGCTATTGTGGCAGTGTGGGTATGGTAAACTTGAAAGAGCTGTCATCATGAACTGGAGAAGATCAGATAGAGAGTAAGTAGTCACACAGCCATCTTTTGTCTGCAACGTTATGACAGGCTGGCACATTTTGCTTGTGGAAGGAAACTACACTTTTCTAACCTTCACTGCACTTATCTAACCTCAAAATGCTGGTAGGCCAGCTAAGAAGGTAGGTTGTTTCTTCCCTAGCGGTAGTGTCAGCTGCATATTCCTGATTCCTCCAGTCTCTGACAATAAGACTCAGCTTTGTTGGTTTGTTTTATCCTTTTTGTTTTGATATAGGAGGAATAGATGGATAATACTGCTTATTCTGAAATGTGTCCCTTGCAGTATTAAAGGATATTAATTCCACCTTCTTGTTGCCTAAAATACCCATATAGCCTTGGGAACTGAAAAGAAAATACCATTTGTATCAATCCAGTCTTTTTGTAAATGGATTTGTTTTTCTTGCTATGATTTGGCAGAGAGGTGTTGTCAAGATACCTGATTTATGGATTTTAGTAACCTAGGGAAGACTCATCACTTTCCTAATTTAACCAGCTGAGAAAAACTTGACCTGCCTGCTGAAGAGTGGTGGGTTTGTTTTTTTTGTTGGCATGAATTCCTGAAAGCACTGCAAATTTTCTAGGGACTGGGTGATAAACTGTTCTGCACAGTATAGTATTAACAGAGAAGAAAAGAAATGCACACATCCTTTAAAATACAATTGTTCTTGGGTTTCATTTTGAGTCTCTTTTGGCCATACATGAGAGTGAGGCCAGCCCAGGGCCTTTCCTATAAAGGCAGTTTAACTGATGGATGCTAAAAATAACCCTTTTGTAGATACTGGTGCTGTAATTCCTACAGATCATTCCTTTTTTTTTTCCTTTTTTTTTCTTTTTTTCTTTTTTTTTCTTTTTTCTTTTCTTCTTTTTTCTTTTTTCTCTTTTCTTTTTTCTCTTTTTCTTTTTTCCTTTTTTTTTCTTTTTCTTTTTTTTTAAACATGAGAAAGCAGATTAAAATCAATTAAAATGGTGTGAAAGGGTCTTTTTGTGTTGTCTGATGCTATATCAGCCCCCACCTCAGGTACAGAATTGAGTTGTGCTTGGGCTGCTGCAAATCATACAAGCCAAAACAGACTTGGAGCACAAAGTGTTTTCTGTTTTTCTCTGTTCAGTGTAATTCCTGACTTCAGTTATCACTGTAGATCCTAGTAAGTAATCCTGATATTTTTTCATTGCTTAACTTCCCAGAAATGTAAAAGAAATATTTGAAAATATACCTGTGTGTTTTGTCATATCTGAGAGCTGCAGTTTTTACAAGCCTTGAGGAAATTATGCAAATCTGCATAATATGTGTTAAAAAAAAAAAAAAAATTCCTCTCTCTCAGGGCCAAACTGAGACCCACAGAATAAATGACTTTCAGAGTCATGCTGTGACTGGCACATAAGGTATTTGGAAAACCTTGAGTACTACTTGGTTGTTTTTTATGAAAAAGCACTAATAAATAGAGTTAAACATAATAAGAAGAACTGAGCACTTTGGGTTGTTCTGATTAAAAATATTTACCCTGTCACTTTAGCGTATAACACTCTGGCATGCCTCTTTCTCCCTACTTCTTCTTGGTTTTTTTAGATTACCTGTTCTTTTAGGAAATGCTGTTTCTACCTGTATTTGAATAGCAGCTAGCAAAATGGAGGCAGAGTCCTGAATGTGGTGTTTGTGGATTAGCCTAATACAAGATCTGACAAAGATGATAACAAAAGTTGAGAGATTTGTCCTGTGATAGCTGGTCTACATTCTTGCAGGCTTCCTTCTAATTCTGATTTACAGGGCCAAACTATCGCCTCATGCCTACAGTTTGGGTCGGCTTGGGGATACAGTGACAAGGCAAGATAGGCAGCAATTGTTCTGGTCTCCCGGTGCAGTACCTGTTATGAGCAGAGGACATCAGTGCTGTCAGTGGGCACCGTTTGCCTGTGCTAAATTTGCTGCTGAAAGAATGAACCCGCTATTGATCCATATAGATCTGTGCTGCAACTGGAGAGCTATACATTCAACGTATGAACTTTCCTCACAGTTTCCTCACTTTGGTAATGATTAGTGATGAGGGGCAAAAAAAGAACAGTGTGAAGGATGCCTGTGTCTCAGAAGAACCTTACTGAATCAACATTAGTTTTCTTCCTTGTTGTCTCACCTAACCTGCAGGCCTATTATAGTAGTGACTGATGCCTGTGAACTTGGATTTTTAACTAAGTCATGGTGTCTGTTAAGTGTGAAGGATTAAATCATGACCTTAACAGGTAGAACGGCCTCTGGTTTACAGTGCTTTTCTAACCCTGGATGTGTGGTGCAGTAATATGAGTTGTTAGGCATCTCAATCAAGCAGGGCCCACTTCAAAACACATTAAATCAGCTTTAAGATATTTGTTGTGAATAATAATAAATTAAACGGTTTGTTTCTTATGATACTTTTGGAAAAAAACAACAACCCCAAAACTCAGCAACCCACAGCAATTGGTCAAGAAAAGTAATGACTAAAACTTCATGGGGAGAAAGCAGTCAAGATGTCACCTTGTTGCCTTTGACATTCCTGTTGAAAATAGAGAGAATCTGTGAGCACTGTGTGAACTATCCAAAGAGATGACAATTATCCTGACTTAAATAAGCATGGGTGCTACTGTGAGGAGATTTGATCAGTCACGTTCCAGACTTTTGAAGGTATTTTTTCAACATGCAACTTTATACTTTAATATATATATATTTTTTTGTTTGGGTGGGAAGAGGTTTGCTATGAATATTTATAACAAATCACTCCTACCAGAGGACACATTAAGTCTTGCAGCATAACAAAACTGAATTACCATGAAATAAACTTTCTTAATTAAACCAATTAAATTTCTTCCCAGTATGTAATTTAGAAACTCTGATAAACCCTGGTTGAAAAGGTTTGTTCTAGCCTTAAGCTGGCCTAAGAAAGAGTGAACATCTGGCCTGTATATGAAAGGCCTATTTAGGCCTTAGGCAGTGTGCAAAACATTAGCTGCTGTCCATGGCATTCAATACTTCGTGTGGCCCCAGGGCTTTGCTAAAGGACAGTGGTATCATTAGGGCACAATCATGTTTATGGAATACGCTGTAACTAAGATAAGTGAGTCCTCAGACTTCTACCACAGTGCTTATAGCTGAATGAGAAGTATTTCTGCTTCTTCACATTTTTGTTGTAATTCTACCAAAATAGATGTGTTTTTTTAAATTTAATTTACACTTTCTAAATGTTGATATTGGCAAGCAGCATGAGGTTTTATGAAATAGTCTTTCACATTCCTTTTCCATATCACATTTAATCTTTTTGCAGGTACCAGTATCCTTAAGGAGTATTCTCTTAGCACTCTTAAAAGATAACTTTTAAGGCTACTATATAGAAATGATGCCTACACCTCACCGCATGACTTCTCTTACAGGAACTATCGGCAATAGTAATGGTAATCAATAGGAAAGAGATACTCCAATTGTTTAACGTGGCTGGAGGAAAAATAACAAAAACATAATGTGGCAAACCTATGAAAACTACTCTCCAAAATATTTTGGTTGGCCAAGCTCAAGGCCCTAATTCTAGAGAGTCTGCAGGTTTACCCAAGTTTGAAGAAGACATGAACTGTAGGCCCTGAAAGTGTCATCTGTAGCTATGTTTCTCATGAGTCTGTTTCCCAAAAGGGAAAGTTTTGGAAATGATGTTGAGGAGGTCTTTCCCTTTTTTGGTGTTTTGACAGGTGTGGGTTGATGTTTGCACCACAGTGACTATATTTCATATTTATAACTACATCACCGCTTCAGAAACATAGTCCTTGGATAAGTGGCACCTCTGATGGCCCAGAAAAAAAACAGTGGCAGTGGAATGAAAAGTAAATAGCTGAGTTGGAGAGAGTCTTTAAAGTGAGCTTCTGCTTAGGCTCCAAGTGGATAACCTATGTGGTGGCTGAATCATAAGAGGTGTTTTGTTTTAGAAACACATAGTGTGCTGTTACACATCTGAAAGTGTAGTAACTTCTGGTTTACATCTGGTCACAGCTGTAATTATCAGCCAGGCCTGTGTCTAAGGATCTTGCTGTTGCTTCTCATCTTCTTCCTGCTGTAATAGTAAAGATCTACCACTCAGTCAGTGAGGTGAAGCCACCACAAACTGAATAGGATTTTGTTATTTGAGTTTCTGCTTTGAAGTAATGTTCTTGGTCTCTTTGCCAGTCCTAAATCCATCTTGTTTAAGGGCATGATGAGAAGTGCCTTCTATTCAGTTTGTCCACTATCCCTTTTCTTTTGAGTTTTCTATGTTTAAACATAAATAAGATCTGTAGGGTTAGGGCACTGTTTCTTTATTAAATAAGCATAGAAGCATGAAGAAAAGCAAGGAGGGAGAAGGAGCCTACTTCAATCAAGACATGAAGGAGAGTACATACCAGGGGCTAGTGGGGCCAGCTTAACCCCACCCCCGCAAAAGAAGAAAAAGGAAAAAAGATCAGAGAGCAAAGACCTGGTAAGGGCTTTTGAAAGAAGGTATTATCCCTTAGCTAACATTTTCATGCTTGTTTAGGAGCAACTTTGTCGAGAGAGGAAACTTTAAGGTAAATGCAGGGACACTTGAAAAATATGCTGTCATCTAAGATTGAAACATAATGTGACAACCAGTAGTCTGCTGCCTTAGGAAGAAGCGGAATGTCTCCACTGAGGAGATGCAGTGCCTCAAAAATGAAGTGCTTGTACACGGAAAACACAGTGTTCACAATTTATTCTCAGAAGAGTCACATACATGTGCACAAAACCTTGCCTGGTAAGTGAGAGAAACAGCTTTTACAGCAGGCTGGAGTCTTGCTCATTAGGATGCAATAGCACTGGAAAAAAAGAGTCTGTCAGCATGCCAGAAACGTTTCAGAGGAGAACTGCTACAATGGTCGGTTCTTCGCTAATCAGGAGATGGAAGGGATGAATATCCTTCTTTCAGTAAATCTGTGATACATTTGATGAGGAAATAGTCTGGTTTCTATAAACTTACCTTATGCTGTTCTTATAAGCATGGAGGTATTGAAATGCAAAATGCCTGGCACTGCCAAGGCTGATGAATGATTTACAAGTATCTTTCATTAATTTCCATCTCCTAGCTTGCACTGGAAAATACTGTCTTTTTCACTGTTTCTCAGGATGGGAAAATCATCCCCTTGCTCACAAAAAACAAACACACACATTTTGAAGAAAATAATAAATAAATCTTAACAACTCTACTGTTGTCTATTTCAGCCTGTTAAACTTAGCAAATGCCTGAGACAAAATACAGTTGCATAGTCCAAAACTATGCCTGATGTAACTTGACATGTCTTAATATAAAAAGAATTTATCTCTCACCAGTCTATCTTTTCCCCACGAAATCTTGTCAATGATTTCCCTCAGCAAAATCAAGGTCAGTTTTTTGTTGTGGTTTTTCTTTTTCTTTTTTAAGAAGGGCTAGTCCTGCTTTGAGGCAAGCTGAAGCAGATACATGATAAACCATTCTGTGTTTTACATTTTGGATTCCTGTACATCTGTATTTGAAAGTCTTGTATTCATTCATTACTGTTGTGCCATAATGCTGTTTAAACATTATGAAAGAGTTGCTTTCTCATGGAAAGAAATAATCTAACATGCACTTTGTTTCACTGACTGAATTATTACAGGCAACCTCATGGATCATAAAATAATTGGGTACTGTCTAATTAAGTAAGCTTTATTGGTTACGGTGGCTTTTGATTCCTACTTCTGATCCCTCTCTTTTGCCTTAAGACTCTGCTGTGAAACACCTTTGATAGAGGAGTTAAAGAAGACGGCATGCAGACATCTTGAAATAAGGGCAGATACCTGAAATGACAGTAATAGTAATTTCAATGGAAGATATCTTAAAGAGCACAGGAAATATATATCTAAAAAAAGGGGGGAGGATGATAAAAGGGGGCTACATAGATAATCCTTATAGATGCGTAGTAACACGACTTGTTTAAACCACCAATGTTCCTTGTCCATGCTAGATGCTCCTGACAATTCTCTCTAGCCCTTCTGCCTTGGGTGTGTCTTTCCTTCCCCCTCTTCCTGATCTCTGGCTGCTGCTGACGTCTGTACCCATCATCAAGAAATGTATCTTTGACCGTTCTCTCCTTTTGAAATGCTTTCACAGATCCTATATCTTTAAATGGCTCCATTACTGACCGCCTCCCCTCCTAATTTGTACAGAACTACCATGCAGGAAAGAATTATTATTTCAGTCGTGTAACTGGGGAGTTCAGACAGAGAACAGATGAATCCTCCGACACAGCCAGTAACCTAACTCCCACCAAGGCATCTTTTGAGAAGGCCACGGCAGAGCCAGGAACTCTTGTTCTGAATTTCTCTTCTGCAGTTACATCCTGGCTCAGGGTTGAGTTCTGGTGGACTTTTACCAAGGTCTCAAGCAACCACTTCTTGGCCAGACTTCCATATCCAGCCTTCCTGATCTTTCTACTTAGTTCTTAAGTCTTCTCAGCATCACAGCTTCCCTTGGCACTTAATGTTTGTTTTTCCTGACCCTTAGCAACTCTTTTCTTCTTTAGTTCCCTCTTCTTCCTGTTTTTCTTTTTGAATCATTTTATCACTCTTTTATTTTGTCTGCTTTCTCTCTGGATGATCTTGTCCAGTCATATAATTTCACCTGCTATCTTTACACAACTGAGATGCAGCTCTATTCCTCTGCTTCTGACTGGTCTGCATCCAGTTGCATCTTCTTGTTTCTCTCTCTGACAATTGCTTCTGGGTATCATGCCATCAGCTTAAACTTAATTGTATGGCTTTCTTTCTCCGTCTTCTCCTTGCATGTTATTGTCGACAATGACAATATTGACACCATCATGGTGACTTGCAACATGAGGCAGGTTCTTTTTTTATATTCTGTTTTCTCCTGTGCTGCAATAAACAAGTCCTATATAGAAACAATTACAATTAACAAGCTAATACCTAAAACTATATTAAAAGGGGAGCAAGCTGACGTGATGTAGCAGAGAACAGTGCTGTCGTACCGCTTAAATTTCAGGAGATTATGCCTGTGGCAACTGTGGTCAAAGAGAGAATTGAAAATGTGTTAAGTATGAGGACTTCAGACACTTTCATTATTTAATTTAAGACTTTGGGAAAGCAAAGTCAAGTGGTTTGATGTTACATGCAGTGTTGTTCTAAATTAAGCAACATGTAATAATGGAAGAACAGGTACGAATTTGATTCCAGTAGTTCTTGTCCTTGCTAATTAATTCTGAGCATTACATTAGAAGGGTTAGGGGGGTGTTTTGTTTTGCTTGTTTGCTTTTTTAGACTGTGTCTTCATTTTATGAACACAAACTATTTTCAGATTACTTGCCTTCTAAACTGTATTTCTGAATATACCACTTCAGCCTCGATGAGCTGGGTGTGTGTTGGTAACAAGAACTGAATTTGTCTTGACATCTTGTTTGGAATATTTCTAATCAAATATTAACATTAGCACTGCCACATGTCTCTGTTATTTCCTTTATCTTTTCACTTAGTCCCACAAGCCTTCTCTAGATAAGAGTAACACTAATGCATTACTTAAGAGTTCTTTTTATTTTTTTACTGGAAGGCTTAAATAATATAGAGCCCAGTCTGAGTAGCAGCTACAGATTCCCACAGAAGCAGCATGCTTAAAACTCTCCCAAACGAGACAGACCCCGTTGAGACTGACTTCACTGGCTTACGTATTTGTGTGTCAGTAGTGATACAGGAAGGACTCAGCAGTGACAAATAACTTCAACAGATATGGCTTAATAACTGTTTTATTGGGATTATGTGACAAAATTGAAAGTAAAACAGAATGTTTGATGTTGCCATAAATATTTAATGAATGTTCCATGTTTTTGTGATGTGTCAAAGACAGTAAAATGCAGGCCTTCTTTCCTTACACTAATAGGGAAGCAGAGATGAATCTTGCATTTTAACTGTGGACAAAAAGGAAAAAAAAAAGGGTTAAATTTGCCTCTCATGCATAGAGACAGGGCTTGACATGGCTAAAGTATAGATGGAGGGAGGTGAGGGTAGTAAGGCTGTACAGCTAACTAGGAGCTTGTCGCTGTAGCCTGTGCCCAAGGTGTGTATGCTGTGCAACACTGAGCTGACTGGAAGGCTGCATGCCTTTACTGTTCCCCTTGCCTCCACTGAGAAGTTTGTGTGCAAGATATGAGAGCTAAACATTTCTTGTGTCCTTAGATTCTCCCTTCTTCCTCATTTGAATCAATGTTGTATTTAATTATTTACTGTTTGAATGCCTGCATTTGAAGTGCACAGCCCTGAGTCTGCTTTTTGTAAGATACTATGCTGAAACCGCGCCGGATCCCATTTTCTCTCTTCCGCAGTAGCAGTGGTCAGACGGTCTGTCGCATCTTGTAGGCTTAACAGTTTCTCTGATAAATCTAACTGGATGCTAATGGATGTACTGTAATGCAATATGGAACAGAAGCTAGGACCCTGTGGTCTGTCATGGACCATGTAATTTATGACTGAGATGTCTCAGATATTTATGCTGACAAGAAAAATACTTGACGTTTCCTGCTAATGTGCTGGCCCACTCCTCTGGTCTACTAATTCTAGATGCATTTTTGGCCCATTTTCTTCCATCTCTCTCCTTTCCCATTTCTGCAATCTACCCTGTCACTCACAGCTGCTAGGGCTCTTCTTTTGCCTCTGCTGTCCCATTTATTTTAACAGTGAGAATAACCGGATGACTGCAAGAGTTTGCCTGGAAATAAAATAGATTGTCTAATCAGTTTAAAGCTAGCATTGGTATCCTCCTAAAAGTGATGATATAGTCCAACCTCACATGACTGGGCATGATTCAGAAGTCACTGAGTGAAATTCTCTGGCCAACATTATGTAAGAAACTGGACTGAGGAATGGATGTGGTTCCTGGATCCCCAAAAATCTATGAAAACGTGTTAGTCTTTTCCTCAGATGTGATCGTTTTTGTTCTCTGTATCTGGTGTTCGAAGCTGCATATTTCCCCCGCTTTGCATTTTTCCAATTTGCATTAATCTTAAACAGCCTCTGTAAAAATATTGATTTGCAATTTCTTTCCAATATAGACTGTAAATATTATTTTTTTTCATTTCTGATCATACAAAAGATGCCTTCTTGCATTGTTCTAGCAACATATAGATGGAATGGCTTGAATTGATAAGGCAGCAGTTTTCACTAGATTTTTATTTTATTCTTCCAAACAGTGCCTAGTAATATGTCACTTTAAAAAAATGAAAATATGACATGATTTTAACCTTTTTAACACATTGTTCTAAGAATGAAAGAAACCAGGGTATATCACAACAGGTATAGCAAAACAGGCAAGCATTGGACAAATATTTGATAGTCTTTTCTGAGGTAAATTTTGCTTTTCTTTGAAACTAAGATAAGGACTACACTGTGTAAGGCTTGGTTGTGCAGGCACCTTAATCTCCCTTCTTTTAAGTTGCGTGTTACTAGTAAGTCCCAAATTTTTGCTGGTTGTTTTTTTGCTTGTATTTGTCAGTGCTTTAATGGTCTCATAAAGTACAAATCCTCATTGCAGTTTAACCATCAGCCATGTGTACAAAAATCCTTTAATTTTACCCTGCATAGACACTAAAATAAAGAGGAAATTACATATTTAACAATAAAATAGGACAACAGGATTCAAAATTGCATCAGCCTCAATTTGTTTATATGAGCATGAAAGAGAAGAGGGGGAGACTTATCCTTTGGGACTGTAAATGGCACCTCCTGCTGCGGTATTAAATTTACCATTTGCAACCTCCTGTGCTTCTCTGAGTGTAGAGGGTGGCGCCTGACTTCTTGGCGCCAGAGAGTCAGCAAAGGTGTCTAATAGATGCAGACACAGAGATGAGGGTTGCTTACTTAACCTTGCTCTAGCTCAGCCCCACCGGGGACAGCCAGCTGATCCCCCCAACCTGACCCAGGAGAGCGAGGAGGCTCCAGAAGCAGTTTATGGCTTTAATAATTTACATAGTCTCAGTTAATCTCCCTTACCAGCAGCCAATTAGTTGGGGAATATTCATACTGCCTTGATATATATTTTTTTATATACCGATCAATTAGTGGGAAAGTAATGAGGTCATAGAATAGCAGGTGTGACTATTAATCTTTGTTCTTCTTGAAAAAAATACTTCTGTAAATATTTCTCAGTAAAAAGAAATACAGAGCAGAAAGTGTTTTTTGTTGTTTTCTGATGCTGTTTTGCATTTCCATAAAAAGGCTTTTAGCCAAATACCTGATAGTGAGTTTGTTCAAGACTCTGACCCTACAAGCATGTATTTAAGATGGTTGAAACAGGATTGCTCATGTGAGTAAACTTATTCACATACATAAATCTTTGCAGGATTGGGGTCCTTAATGATTTAGGGCAAAGCACCAGTGGAAAAAAATGTTTATTCTGTTGCACCTGCATGATGCAGCAGATATTGTGAGAGCACCATTAGCTACTTAACGTACCAGCTAATGACTGGCAGACTTAAAGGAATGTAGCTGAATAGCGGGCAGCCTGGTCCATGAGGGTTAATGATACCAAATGGCTTAGACAGTCTATGGGAATACTGGAGACAGCTTTGCAGTCGAGCAGAGTTTAAATAGCACCATATCATAAGACCGTAGACACAGGAATGACATGATGAGAATTGTTGACTTACCCTTGAATTGATATTAATACAGGAGGAGAAAAAAAACTCGTCTAGCATATGAAGGCTTTTTTTTCCCCTCTAAGCACATAACCACAGTGAATCTGCATGTGTTCTGGTGGGTTAATAGTGATATATTTCTACTGTCCATCTAACCCTCCTTTGCATAATTATATTCCTTCTCCCAAATGAGGAGAGAAAACCTATGAAATCTATCACCATGTCACCTACTAGTATGAAACAGATCTAGACAACGGGAAAAACCTGCCGCTGTGGCAGATTTTTCTTTTGGGTGTACCCACACTAAAATAGGGGAGAGAAGAAAAGCAAAGGAAAAGAAAACAAAAATGATCCTGGAATACATCAAAGATGCAGCAGAGAAACAGAATAGAAAAAAATACTTTAAAAAATTAAGATCAAATGCCAAGTCTAGTTTTTACCACAAAGCACCAAGCTGATTTTTCATAAAAAAAAAAAAGTCGTCCCTGAATTGAGAAATATGTGTCTCTCTTAGATTGGATTGTGCAGTGAACAGTATCAAGAACTAAGCAATAATAAATCATCAGGCTGTATGTCAGAGTGAGCACTACAAGATAAACCCCTGTTGGAATTGTCATGAAGGTGACCTTATGAGCGACTACAGAAATACTAAAAAATAAAATTAAAAAAACCCCCAATGTTCTCTTTAAAACTCTGAAGCAAATCTATTCATGCTTTATCTTTCACTATATTTGCTATTTTAATTTGCTGTTTATTAAATGAAATATTGCTCTATCAAGGGAACATTGCATGATAAAATTATTGAAGATGCTGCTGGTGCAAAGCTATTTGTAGCAAATGAAATCCTGCTGTGTGCAATTCAGAACATCATATTGAACAGTCCAGATAGCAGCATCTGTGGATAGCTCTTAAGACGTTAGACTTGCCTTAGTTAGGTTGTTTGTTTTTATCCTGTGTTATTGATCTGGACTTCATCATATGTTTGTGTGGGGAATGGCTTTTCAGATGCTGGGAACATATTTAGAAGCAGGTCAAGTGAATTGAATAGAGGCATAAAATCTGCTGATTCCTAGAAGATGTCAACACATGACAGAAAGAGCCTAGAGAGTGGGAGACCTCTTAAACTGGTATTGACATTGCCCAGAAATTTGCAGCATAAAAGGGGGAAGAGCGTTCTGTCTCATGAACAAAGCTTGCACTATCAGCAGTGCCTTTGTGAGCTTTGACAAATAACATGCTACCCTTGCATGTGCTCTGAAAGGTGCAGTCAGTGTTAGTTTTTGAACACTGCGGTTAAGGCTAGAGGATAAATAATGCTACAAGTACAGAATGTTTTACTCATTGCATATGTCAAAACTATAAAAAAAAAAAAATCCCCATGCTGCCAGGATAAACACATCATTCAGACTGATTCAATACCCTCTGGACTATGCTGAAAAAGAAATGTTCAAAAAAAAAAAAGAAAGAAGGACTATTTGCGCAATTGAGAAGAAACAGGAATACTAAGCAATACCCTATTCTCTGCTACAGGCCTCTTGTGTGACCTTGGGCAAATCATTTATCTCCCTGTACCTCAGTCACTCATCTATGATAAAATAGAAGTAGTAGTCACTTCTCCTCTAATAGGGGTTTGGGGTTTGGATGCCTAGGATAAATGGACAAACCTGGGTAGTACAGTTATCATGGGACACACTAAAGAGGATGTTTCGGATGCTAAAGTGGCTCACATCCACTTAGGAGACCCTGATCTGGCTCTGTGCAGAGCAAATTTGGGTATTTCTGTGCTTGTGCCATGCCTTATCTATAAACTGGATAAAATGTGTATGGTTTAATTGATCATTGACTGCAGTATTTTAGCATCTCCAGGGTTGCTTAGAGGCTCAATTAATATTTTAAAAGCTTTTTGAGATCTTGAGATGGAAAGCTTTTATTGAAATACAAAGAACTTATTGCTACCACTGCTTGAAGGTATTGTTTTCAAGGTTTGTTTTGATATAGTCTGCAACTAGAATGTCGTATCGGGAGTCTTGCATTATTGCAGGATAGACTACAGTCTAAAATCCTTGTACCATGAAATGTTTTTCATCCTTATATTAAATAATAAATGGTTACATGACAAAAATCTCCTAATCAGGACAAAACAAACTTTGTAGTCTTAATATAGAGGCTGTTAAGTGTGAGCTGCTTTTGCACAAATAGGTATTTAGTATATATAGGCAGGATCTTGAGGGAAGTCTATGCTACTGCAGTCTGTAGCGTGCCACATCTGAGGTAACATCATTGCATTCTCAAGGACTGTTGATTCAACACTTCCCATGGATTACTCTGTTTGCCTATCCAAAATGCTGTATTAAATGGGTATCACAAAGTAGGTTGCATGAATCCTACTGTAGCATTTTCAGTGGGTCCAAGAGATAAGTCTGTTGTTTGACAGGAACTAAGGAATTTTAAGTATTCGTCACATCCTGTGCATTTCTTCTAAGAATGAAGTGTTCTCACAGTGTTTGAATAAATGACTTAAACAGTGGATTTGCTGGTATAATTCAATGCAACTGAGACTCTGCAGGCTTTACAAATATAGTTAATATATTATGAGATTTTTCTGTTTGAATAGTAAATGACTGACAATTTTTGCAAGCGAAATGCCCTTTTCTTCAGTCCAGCTGCAGAATAAACATGATTTCTGCAGGACTTCTCCCCACTAGTGCTACTGGTCTCATTACTAATAAATACTGTCGGGGTGGGTTTGTTTTTTGCTGTCTCCTAGACCACAAAACAGAAGTGGGTTATGTTTCAGCTCAGTGAAGTAAGTTCTCCTCAAGACCAACTCATTTAGCACTGGACCCACAGAAAATGACTAGAACAGCACAGTCTGTTATTTCTTCCTTCTTTTCCTCTTTCCTTCCTTTTTTTTTTTTCCCTGTAGTGACAACTCAATGGAATCAAACTACTTATTGATTTAGATTCACTGTAGCTAATCACTGAGACCTTGGATGTGGAGACCATCTGAGCAATGCATTAAGAAGGTTACCGCAACAAAATGGTACATCAAAAAACCAGTTCCAGAGTCTTCTGCAGAAAACATCATAGCCTGATCCTGGAGAGTGATCTGAGTTTGAGAAGTCAGGCATTATTTGTTATATATTGGCTATCTACATGTTTAGCCTATCGCTAGGATGGCAACCCAGTTTCTCCCTGGCTTGTGCACCTGTATTCCTTCCCCATGGAGACTACAACATGCACAAGGTGAGGAAACAGCATTCGCCATCTGGTTTGCGTTGAGACAGTAGGTGAATGAAACATTGAGTTTGACTGAGGAACTGGGAAGGGCTCCCAGGTCCTGCAGTTTATGCATAGCCATGTACCTACAAGCAATAATGCCATCCATTTTTGTCATTATTTCATTCATAGTTAAGCTGGAATTACTCGCTAACTCAGAAATTCCAATGTAAAAACACATTTTTCCAAATTTAGGAAGGCAGAAGTTTGCAAGGGTCCATTCAAGGCAGGGAAAGACCATTAACGTATTTCATAAAAATCTGCATAGTCATCTTTCCATTGTGGGGCAGTGATATCTTAAACAAATCTTGTATGAGCAATAGGAATCTTGTATGTGTTTCCATTTCTCTTGACTGCAGAACATCTGGCTGAGATGCAACTGTGCAGCTAGGAGCAACTGTGCTTCCCCAGCAGCACAGTGCGGGAGGCTGGGATGGGCTTCAGCCCACACCTCAGCGTCATCCTGTAATTGCTGGCAGGTTTTTGTCAAGCCTGTTCTTAAAGACCTCTATTGAGGGAAACTCACAGCCTGCCCTAAGAACTGCATTCCAATGCTGCATTTGCCCTTTCTGTTGCCCTTTTTGCTAGTGTGTTTTTTCTTGGTCTAATGAGTATTTCTTGCTGCATTAGCTGAGTATGTCTTGTTCTGTTGTCAAGGACATGGGGCATAAATTGTTTCTTTCCTGTTTGCATGATTTTTTTTTTGTTTTTTTTTTTACATAGGAATGTCTTTTAAGTACTTGCACCCTTCTCAGGTATCTCTTCTTTAGCATCAAACAATCAGAATTATTTCTATCTTTTTTTAACTGGTCACATTTTTGAGTTTGCTCTTTGACATTGTGACCCAGTGGGCTCTGCTATGGATTCCTGTTTGTCCGCATCTTTCTGAAGCGGATGGTGACAGTATACCAGCTGAGAGAGCGGAATGATTGTGGGATGGTCTTTACAGGCCTGACTTTATATGTTCCTATACTATGACTGCCTTTTTTGGAGCAGCATGATACTGCTAATTCATCATCAGCTCATAAATAATTTTAACCTCTAACTGTTTTTTGAAATAGGGCTTAACTCCTCTTAACTAACCAGTGATTTTATACTGTATACATCTACAGCTGGTTATTCCTAGGTATGGTATCTCACATTATTCATCCCATTTTTCTGAACATTTCTTCAGTTTGTCATAATCATTTTGAAACCTGTTTCTGTTTTCCAATAAACTGGCAGTCCTTCCAAGTTTCTTGTCATCTGAGGGTGATAGCTACATGTCCTGTGATTGTGCTATTAGAGAAAGTATTGAGCAGAGCAACACTCAGGACAAATCCTTTGCGGAAACCATGCAGTAAATTTGCCTATATATGGAAAAACTACACTGATAATTTCTCTTCGAGTATGATGATCCAAACAGTTGTGTACCTAACCTGCAGCAGTTTCATTCATGCCATGTTTTCCTAGCCCTTTGTTAGACTATCATATAAGATCATATGGCAAACATTATTAGATTCAAGGTACAGTGTTAACTGCTCCTCCTTTATCCACAAAGCCTATTACCTCATTAACAAATAAATGATGTTTTCTTGGCAAGACTACTTCCTGACAAAATCTTTGTTGGGTGTAACCCATTTCCTTATTATCTTGCAGGCGCTTATAATGTTTGATTATTTAATTCCAGAATTTTTCCAGGAAATGGAGCTAATTAATAATTTTCCAACTCCTTTTCAAAGAATGGAAAATACAATAGAAATCTAGTCCTTTCTTCTACTGCAAGTCTATCATTAATTTCCAAAGCTAACCATTAATGGCTCTGAGAGCACTTCTAATACAGGTTTAAGCAGCCTAGAATATCAGGAATCCTGAATTTGAAAACTCTTAACTCACCTAAGTATTCCAAAGCAGAAACCAAATCAGTGGTTGATACGATTCCCGTATGGTTATCCACTGTTTTTTTCTTTTTAAATATTCATGAAGTCTTGGGTACAACTGGCAGTCAGGCCAGCTGGATGAGCTTTGACCAGGCTAGTAAGCCTTTCTAAATGTCTTCCACTCCCTTTTTTATAGAAGCTCTCAAAGTTATTCCCATATTTCTTCTAAGGTAGTAGGCTGCTGGTGGTGTACTAACTTGGTAGACCAAGGCAAAAAGTTATTATCTACTCATACTTCAAAGCTCGTACACAGATCAAAAATCTCTTTGCCTTTGCTGGGGGAATGAAAGGAGTTGACCCAATAGTAGATTTTTCAGCCTTCCCGTATTAGTCTTTTCCCCACCACAAACATGCAGAAAAGACACTGTGCTGGACACTGCTTTTTCTGGAAAATGCATCGCTATGGCACTGCTGGAGTCAGACTTTGAGCTTTAGGAAGTGAATACAGCTGGTTTGTATCCTAACTCATGCCTGACTGTACTGCTATCAGAAACTTACTTTTCCCTTCTAACTTCTTTCGGTGAATTTTATCTTCAGAAAAACAACGCAGGGATCTGTCTTTCATTGGATGCTACTTTCTCTGTATTTTAATAACTTCTGCTATCTCTCCGCCAATAACTGAGCATCTCCTGATCTATTTCTATTCACTTGGTATAAACATAGTAATGATGCCCATGTATCTTCTTAGTCAAGAGCTTTATATACCTTTTACATACATAGAAAACAAATTTTCCAGAAAGGCAGTGATAAGGGTCGTTTTGTGCTGTATGCTATTTAATCTTCCCCGTGTCAGCTCTGACCCTTGCCGAGGAATTGAAAAGACGTAAAACAGCAAAAAGTAATTTACCTTCTATTGTTTAGTCCATTCAGCTTTCAGAATCAGATTTAAATGGTTTGCATTAATTACTGTGAAACCTCATGAGACTTGGAGATCTATCTTTAAGGGGTTGGAAAAGATAGAGGCTGTCTCAGCAGAATAAGGGTAGAATTTTTTTTATTTGCCTTTTGGTTACAAACCTATTCTATTAAAATATTATAAATAAGTAAAACTTTTTTTCCAATCAGCAAAAATTGTTTTAAGTTGCAATGGAGGGAAAAAAAAAGAGAAATATATTTGAAGTTTTAGCCTAATTCTGGTGAACTTGGAAAGGACTAGTGGTTAAAATACAGAATTTCTGTCTATGTATCTGCATAGACCAATTTTTATTGCCAGAGCAGTCGTCATAGACAACGCTGATTTCTGTTTCTAAGCTATACTCAATGCGTTTAGACACAGCTCCATATTTTGGGAAAGTTTTCTGAAGACTAATGAAACTGGCAAGCAGTTCAGCATCGGCAAAGTGATTACATTTTAAATGAAATGGACTTTCAGTGATGCACTGCTCAAAGTTAGTGGAGACAACTGGCAAATTGAGGGTGGGAGAAGATCAATACACAGAATCTACAGGACTTTGGATCTGTTATCCGAATTATTGATTGAGTGGAGAATTAAAGCAGAGATGCAGTGAGTTTAATTCTGCTGTGTGACAGGTGGAAAATGGGTACATTAATTAGGGAGCCCCAGCAGGAACGTTCTCAGCAGTACTTGTGGTTGCTCCAGGGAATCCTTTAGTAATCCTGCCTCATTTTGTGGTGTGTTTGATGATGTCATTCTTAAGTCCCATTTTTCTGTGCACTGCACTCTTCAATCTTTAAACATTCTGTCTTGCAGAGCCAGGCAATAATTGCATATAGTGAACATAAGCAAGGAATGCAGGCAGAACCATTCTGGATGTTTTAGGATGGTTCTGTCAGAGTTCATTGTTCAAAAATCATGTATTTTGATAAAAGCAAACTGTTACCTTTGCTGTGCTTAACAAGCAACAGGCAATCTCCTCTGTAAGTCCTTTTTCTCACATTTCAGAGTTGTCTGGCTTTTCCTCTTACGTGGCAATTGAGTGTTCACTTACAGAACCTTTGCCACTCGCTTGATTTATTGCTTTCTTAATCTGAAAAAAATATAACAACTTAAAATAGCCTGTTGCTTTTTGCGTAAGGCAAAATATAGCAGTTTGCATGATTGACTACAGGACTCAGGAAGGGGAAGTGACAGAACAAGTGCAGCCCACTACCCAAATGTAGCTCGCGGATCCACACAATGTATTGTGATTGCTCTCTTCCCTGGTACAGATTATCTAGAGATTTTGGCATGAAGTGTGCCATCTGGGTCTGTGGCAAGTGCTGTGCTCGAAGTTGTGCCTTTTCATGAAAGAAGGAAACATCCTGTCCAGCACCAATTGTCGCTGGTTTCCAGCAGATCAGAGGCAAGCTGTCAATAAGGCTCTGGCTTAGGGAGAATTTGGACCTAACTGTGACAAGAAATGCAAACAAAAATGAAAATTAACACCTAAAACTGTCATGTAATACAAAACTGACAGAACCAATTCTAAAGCCATCAGACTCTACATTCATTTAGACTATTTCAAGCACTTTGTGGATATTTTTCCCTTGACTACATTCTTGGTTTCATCAGTAAGATTGGTGTCTCAGTTAGGAGACAGGGAGAGGTAAACATAAAGACCTTTGAAGTAAATTACTCCCCAGATTTATTTCTGTCTCACCTCTGCAGGAGGTAACATTGCTTCTATTTTTCATCATGATGTTTGAAACATTAAAGTCTTAAAGTAGGCATTTAGTTCCCTATTTTCAAAATGCTTACTCACAGAGGACTGGGGATTCATGTTTACTACCTGAACAAGCTAGCCTTCTTTCACAAGGTTCAAAAAGTGAGGGGGAGAAAATTCCCCACCATTCTCGGTGCAACTCTCAGGTGAAGTGGCCCAGCAGCCATGCCTAATGAAAGTACTTTGTATTTGGTATAGGAAGAGTGGGCTGCCTAGGAAGGTGCTTTCAGGATCTGTAGCTCCAGGCTTGCTGCTCTGAAGCTGTGAAAGCCATGGCAGCTGCAGCTCAGACCAGGTCTCTTAAGGTTCATGGACTCCCTTGTGCAGAGCAGGCATTCAAAGCCTACAAATCTGTGCTTTAATTCTTGACTTGTCCTAGAGCCACGTACTCTGGAAATTTTGGGGTTGACCTGAGCAGCCCGCATTGGGGTTGATCTAAGCAGTCCCCACACAGTGTGGCTGTAGGAAGGTTAGAGATGCTAGCGTTTCCAGGGCTTGCAGCTCTAGTGCAGCCTTGCAGGGCTTCCAGGCACCCTCCTGCAACGTCATAGGGACCTCTGCTTAACCCCCAGCCTAGCCCCACAGCAGAGAGTATGAAAACTCTGCTTAGGAGGGCAACCTACCAGAGGTATGACCTGCAACTTGGGGCCTGGAGTCCTTTGAGGTGCTCCCCGTCTGCAGTTGCAGGGCAGCTTTTTCATATAGGTCAGTTCACCTTGAATTTTACTTTGGGACCAAGCAAAAGGATGGCTCAGGGCTCTCTAGAAGCCCAGACAACCTGTCCCAAAGCAGAAGGCTATGAAAGCACTGAGCTGAATGACACTGAACAGGACCAAGGGCCATTCTTGTCCCTTTCATGTTGCCGGTTCTAGGGATGTTTCCCAGTAAATCTGGGAAATATCATGTTTCAGTCCTTTCAAAATGCAATTTTTTTGAATGTCTCAAATCTTCATTTCAATCTAGTATGGAGCAAAACCTTAAAAGACATATTTTTGCCAGTTGCACTTTCTTTACTTTGGCTAGCTCTATTAATTGTAGCAAATGATCCATAGCACTGCAGTATATCCAGGTAGCTACCATATGCTGTCTAAATGGAAACTACCCTGGTGTGTCCGTTATTTCAAGTTCATAAACAGTGTGCTCCTACAGACTCGTAATAGGTGCAGGCGATCTTTAACAAAAACTTTGTGAAGTGTGGTTATAAATATAAAATGCTGAGTAGAGAGAATTAGTATTTTCAGAATGCAATGCAAACCTTTGAAAGACAGGGACAAACTTACTTTATATAAGCAATGTCTCTAAACAAAAAAATTTAGAGAAGCAGTCATGCAAGTAAGGAGAGGAGAATGATTAGCACTAAAGTCCATTATTATTAGTCCTATTCATCCAGCGTAATATATTCCTAGCAGTGCCTGCTGTCTTGTACAACATAGGCTAATATTTTTTGCATTAAAACGGTGAAGATACTTTAACTGATCACAAATGAGCATGAATGATCATCTGAGTACACATATGGCAAAGTTATTTAGCTCATCGGCAAAGTACAGCAAAAGTCAGCAACAAAGTCAGAGTTACTACAACTTCCAAGGATTTTCTTATGTGTCTACTGGAGTGGGCCAAGTATGTGCTTTCAAAGATATCTCAGTACAAGCAATTAACTGTTTTAAAAAAGGCTTACTGCCTCCAGTGTTGCCACCAGAGTGATATGATTTCATCATGCATGCTATGTCATGCATCTAGAGCTATTATCTAGTCCTACAAAATCTCAACATTTCTATGTCCAATTAGGTAATGTGGCATTGTGTTACGATTAGTGACCCCAGCCATTTTGGTTTAAATACTTTGGTTGAAAAGTTACTGTCCCTTTGGAACAGAGTTTGTTCCTCCATGCTTTATATTTTTGTGTAACAGTTTTGTATATGAATAACATTAAGCAGAGAGTAAAACTGAATTACATTATGTGTGACCCAAGTACAAAAGTTCAAATCAGATTTTTCTTAAACATTGCGTTTGTGATTATGTTCATGATAATACAGTCTTTTAATAAAATGAAATGACTGGGATATGACATATTCAAAGCAGAGGTCAGATAATTAATTCACACATCAGACTGTTTTCTCTTGCAGCTTTCTAAAATTCTTCTGAGTTTGGTATGTCTCTCTAATTCGTTGTAATCTGTACATTTGTGAAATGGTATTAATTATGTCTGAATTCTTGTATCCTGTCATACAGATTATTTTCCAGACTGTATGCACTATACAGTACATATTTTAGCCATGGGTGTCTACCTTCATAGTCTATGGACTGATTCTTCTCTGTGGTATACGTGTTTCAACGGATGAACCTCAGGACATGTGATAGCTATTAAAATTTTGCATATAAATTATCCAGAGTCTTTATTAAAAAAGTTTCTATCATGCAGTCAGTTGAAAAAACCTCTCCTAAGGATCAGGAAAGAATAAGTAGAAAATTGACGTGATTAAATTCAAAAAGTCTGTGGCTGATAAATGAAGAGGAGGTGTCAAAGAACAATGGATCCAACAGTTAGCTCTCTGCTACAATATAGAGCATCTATTTGAGGCCCCTTATTTAAACAGGAGGGAAATTTAATCTTTAGGTAACCAACAAACTACAGCAATAAATCCAAGTCCAAACAGAAGTCTGCTTGTCACAGTGGATGATTAGGGCCATCATGAACAGGGCCCCAAAGCACTATGGTATTAGGCATGATATATAAATAATAAGGTGATGTATTGTAGCCAGAGTTATTAGATAAGTTTTTATTAGGGAAAAAAAATTACTTCCTTTAAGTGATGTGACTGTAAGAAGTAGAGACATCATGTGGTCTTTGGTGATCTGTTCTGCTCTGAATATTGTCAATATAAAGAAATAATTTTATAAAATTTGTGGGTCAGTGTAGTATTGAGAATCATTCTTAAAGGTGGTCTTCTCTGTAGTTTGGTGCTCATTACAGTTCAAATAGGAAAAACAAAACATACAAACATCTGAAGAACTAAAGTATGCAAAGAATTCACTGACTTTTGACCTTCTTACTTCTGGAGATGAATACTCTCAGTTGTCAGTTGAAAAACCACCAGAGTAGCCTGCTCTATGATTACGAACGCATTCTGCTGTCAGGGAACCGGCAGTTTTCAGCATCTAAACAAGGGCTTGTATCAGCAGAGTAAGTGCACATTCTCATGTTATTTTGATGGTACTTTTACTTCTTATGTGGTGGGTATTATATCAGTCTCTTTCCTCCTACTCTTACTAATAGCATCCTGGTAGTGTCTGTACATTTCTGCAATTGCCGATCCATGCTTACTGTCTTTATGATGGTTAAAATCCTTGCAGAACCCTATTCATAATAACCCACTTGAGCTATTCTTGATAGGTACATCAAGGTCTTCTGGTCTTCTACTGCATTTTTGCTTTTTTATTACCTTGGATGAGATGCATATAAAAATTTCAAAGGCATTTCTTTGCCTTGTGTTAAAACTGAATGAACTAATTCCCTTCTGGTCCATTGACCATGTTACTATGAGCGGACACAATGCCACCAATGAAAATTGAAACCTTTATCTCTAATGCTTCAGCATTAAACTTTCTCTGTCTGAAAATGTGCTGTCTTCCTTTCAGCTAACTGTTCACCAACCATTAGTTTTTCTAATACATTAGGCATATTTTTGGGAAGGCTTGGACTCCCTCCTTCTTGTGTTCTGTTGCTGCATATTCGTTTGGTAATTTTCTTTGCAGAAATCATGACCTAAATGGACTTCACTTAAAACCTGGCTTAATTGTAACCTCCTGTATATGAGTAGAATTGTTTTCCAATACCATAACTGTATCTTCTCCTTCCTTTTCTCCGCCCATTTATTTGATTGATTTTGCTGTCTTTCCACTGTGTGTAATTTTCAGGAGAGAACTTTTATAAGTGCACAAAATCATGACCTAAATGGACTTCACTTAAAACCTGGCTTAATTGTAACCTCCTGTATATGAGTAGAATTGTTTTCCAATACCATAACTGTATCTTCTCCTTCCTTTTCTCCGCCCATTTATTTGATTGATTTTGCTGTCTTTCCACTGTGTGTAATTTTCAGGAGAGAACTTTTACTTATAAGTGCACAAATAACACCACCAGTATGTTACAGGAGCTGAGGATGAAAAGAAACTTTCTCATAAGACATAAACTTTTATTTTACTTTTTTTTTTTTAAATTGCCTGGCTTGTTCTGAAATTTTGCAACCTGAGATGAAGTAAAACTGTAAGCAGTAACATTTGGTAAAACACAGGGGTATGATGCCAAACCCTTCCTTGCTTGCATCCACTTAAATCCAATGCAAAGGAAGATATTTTAGTTAAGGAGTACCTGCTTTAAGCTAACCTATGCTTTTAATGTACTTTTTTGTTATGGTACTTGATCAGTGTAAAATTTATATTCTTATCAAAATAATCTGACAGTTTGGTTTTATGTGAAATGAAGTTAATGATCTTAGCATCCAAGCAAAACCAAAACTAAAGAACCAATTGTCATCTTAGTGGGCTGTAAGACTCCCCTTGGCTCTGAAATGATAAGTACAACAGACGTGCCGCCTCATGTCTGTCTTTCTTGCTAGTGCACTTGAGGTGCTTTTTGTTGGTATGAAGGTTCTTAGGGGAATGTTTATGTAATTGATAACTAAAATCATGTGAACAGGATGACAAATGGGAACAAAGTAAGTGGAGGCAAAGAAGAAATTTCTGCTATTTCAAGCAGACCCTGAAGTGTGAGATGGAGTCGTTTTTTAGCAAAGGAAGCTACAGTTAGCAAACCAGTAGGCATCTTCTCAACAGAAGGCAGCAAGCCTCGTTGATAAAATACACAGGTATTATCTCACAGTTAAATGATTGCTATGTGCATGATGACCATATTGTTTACCATTGTAGTTATTCATGGCCATGTTTATTTTAGGTGGGATGGTGCCTATTTAAATGCGCTTAAAATTATTTTAGTTTTGATTCCTACAACTATCTGAAATTGATTCTACCTGCAGATGGTAACATGACTCAGAGGATCTGATTTGATAGAGTATTCTCTAAGACAATTGATAATCACTATTTTCCATCTACCAAAGATGTGCTCCCCAACCCGTATTTTGTAAGGCCTAAATTAAAGTAAAAAGGTTTGCTGATATAGCTATAGTGCCAAGTCCTCCTGGTGGACACATGGCCCATAACATAATTAGCAAAGTCACAGGTGTGCCAGTATAAGCCAAGACTATATTAGAGCTTTAACTTACTCAAAAATGTAAAAAAAAAAAAGTCATGGACTTAACTGACATTACCTATGATACAGCACAGGTACAAGTTTCTATCCTAGACCTGGCCTGAGGGAAGATGCAGGCTTCATCACTGGCTGTAGGTAAATTGCCATGGAAACAGAAATGCCTATTTCTATTTTTCAGAAAACTGACCCAGGTACTCCCTGTGTCTCCTCCCTTGGTCCTGCCCCTACCAGGTCAGCTCTTCCCTACCTCTCCTTCTAACTTTTTGCCGCCTTCATTTTCATTCAAATGTATGAAGAGTAAATTGTCCAATAGGGGAATGAAAGAAGCAGAAGTTGGACCAAAAATTTCCCAAAGACATACCACAGTTCCACTCCATTCCACAGCTGCAAATCCTCATTGTCTTTGATGATGCTGAGGAAAGACTGAATTTGACCCTACTTTTCAATACTTCTCTTTTCAGCATTTGCTTCCTTTTTGGCTTTGTAGAGAACTCGGCTGGAAATCTCTGCATCGCTTAGTCTTTCCTAAATTTGTAGTGACATCACTGTTAGTTTCTTCACTTTTTTGTTCATGTACATCCTATCAAATCTGGACTGAGGGTTTGAAACATCTATCTTCCCAGCCTTCTTTCTCAGCTCTAGAAAGCTAACAGCAGTTAGGTTTCCAGGTATTGAGAAAGCAACTTAGAGACCTGTCTTCATTCAGTTCTGTTCTGCTGCAAGCTCCGTGACCATGGGCAAATAAATTGGACGCTTAGTGACATTTCTCATCTCCAAGGGGTACAGATCTGTTAAAGATGCTCTGAGACTGTAGGATGACAAAAGTATAAGGTGCAGTGAAGATATGAGGTTCAAGGGGTATTATGAAAAAAAAATTATCAGAGCTTTGTAATGCATCTGCAGTCAGCAAGAAACAGTTAATACATTTCCTGAATCCTGACATGATGAACTTTAAACTTTTATCTATGGACAACGACATATCCCGCTTTTTTCTCCCCTATCACTTTAGCTTTAGGATACAGCCTGGGTGAAAATCAAGAAACTGCAGAATTTATGAGGAGAAGTAAACAATGCTTGGTAATTACTTGGATTAATGTTTCTTTTACAGGCATGACTTTTCTTGTATACAGGATTTTTAAAAAGACCAGAAGTCACAACATGTACTGATCATCCATGCAATTAAAGAGTATTCTGTGCCATGAGATAGACTTTCCTTTGTGATATTTTTGTATAGCTGGAGTTAATGCTGAATATAATCTACATCCAATCAATGGTATTGTGCATCATCAGATGAAAAACATATTCAACATAACTGCTGTTAGTTCCTGTTTAAAGCCCTAATCAGAGTCTATGCCAACATGTAATCACATTGCAGAATAAATTGTTATAATATAAAGTATGTGGAACAGATACTAAGACATGCTAAAAGACTGCTTTCCATCTCCAGAAATAATTGCTGAGAGGTTTCCTTGGAAATGCCTCAAACCACATGACCAAGTGACTATAACAGCTATTACAGTAAAAAGTGCAGGGTAAGAATCTGTCCAGCATAGGAGCCAATAAATACAGGAAGGGAGAAGGTGACCAGGAGGTCAGTATCACATAAGTCCCCTCTGTGCATAGGCCACCATAAGGTTTGGCTACCACTGATATCACTATAAATTTAAGAAAGACTAAGTGACACAGAGATTTCCAGCTGAGTTCTCTGCAAGTACATAAATGGCATGACTATAAAAGTATTTTCAGTGAAGTTAATGATTGTTTGTGCCTTTAAGCACCTCCTTGATTGTGAATGGTTTATCCCAGGAAACCTATCTGGTCAGAGTTATCCTTTGGATGCACAATCCTCTCCTTGCTTCGGTCTTGTTCTGCACAGATATTTGTTGGTAACGTTGCAAGTTTTGTATCAGGCAGCCACAGCGTGGTGCTCCAAGTCTCTCTCCCCCCCTGCCCTCAGCAGGAGCTAAGCAGCAGAGCAGCCTTTATATGGCATTTTGTTCCTCCAGTCCAGCTTCTGGATTGCCCATCCAGGTGTACAAAAATCGCACTGTCTTCATATGTGCTCTTCTTGTTGAAGGTATGCCAGTCTAAAAAGTTTCTCTTTACCATACAGCCCAGCTTGACTTAAATGGGGTAAATAGTACATCTTTACTAGTCTGGCTTTTTTGGGCTGAAACAGCACTGAGCGTAGCCAACCTGACAAACTAGAGAAGGGAGTAATGTCTGGCAGGGGTTGGTGTGGAGGGCCTGTGAGCTAAGCCCGTTAGAAGAGGTGTGCAGCCTAGCTAGGGATATGCCTCTTTGTATGGACGAGGAGATTGAACATTGTGTAGCTCCTATGGCATTAATGTGGAAGGAGAGTTTCATTCTAGCGCACAGCTTTGTGAACTGCAGTGACAGCTGCAGGACAAGGAGGTGATTTACAAAAGGGCTCAATTAATTTTATGTGTTCCTAATGTGTTCCCTTTCTCTTGTGCCTCTCCTAAATCCAATTGCTCCAAAAACTCATTCTGGGTGAGACCTTTGTAACAGCCCAGAAGGCATTAAGCCTTGGAGGGAGTCGAGACAATGAGTGCCACATACTGTTTCTTAAGGCCTGACTGTTCATATATGCAAACATCTGCGTCCAGCATTTGAAGTCTCTGTGAATGATACTGCTAAGTAGAACTATTATGTGGTAATTCTTTGGCAATTTTCTTCTTACGGTTGCTGGTATGTAATTGCCAGGGCCTCGGTACGCAGTAAGTAGTGGGGTGGGTCTCTGCTGGGTTGCCCTGCCTCAGATCCATGTCTCCGGAGCCAGGTAGCACTGTCAGGCACATGATTCCAACCCAGTGTCCGCTTTGTCCAAGAGGCTGAAAAGCCTTAAGGCCAGCACTGCTGGTGACCTGGTAAGGCATAATGTGTCTTAGGACTTATCACCCACTGTGCAGAGGATCTTTTACTCACCTATGTCTAGTCCTTTCCTATCACGTTCTGGTTGGCTCAGCTCTCCAAAATTGGAGATGTATGGATCTGTCTTGCTTTTCCCAGAAAGTCTCTGCACTGCTTTAGAGAGAGCTATCAAGCATGTCCAGTGACTGTCACTCTCCCTTGTCTGCTGGAGCCTCTGGACCCATCTAATTAAGATGCTATGCTTTGCTCTTGGTGTGTGTGCACACAGAGCACTCAACACAAAAGAAATCTGTCTCCCCTTCACTGCTTCTCTCCTGTTTGGACAAAATGAAAATCAAATGCTGCAGTATAAACATGAGGGTTACAAAAGTGTTTCCAGTTTCTTTGAATGTTGTTACTATGGAATATATAGGCCACTAACAGAATTATGATTTAAACATTCTCCCCACCATGAATCTGCTATTACACAGTTTTTAATAAAATAATTTGCAGCCGCTCCCAATCAGTTGTGTCAGCAGATTTAGTTCATCTTTGAGGCCCAGCAGGGATGACAGTCTATTTGTTATTAGAGTAATAAATAAACAAGGAACTTGTCAGAGGCAAAAGTGGTATGTGTGCCTTTGTAAGATAAATGCTGCCTTTGAATAGACAAATATTTACAGTCTTACAGACCAAAATTCTCATCCTAGCTAAAGGCCTTGTATTGTGAAATTAAAGAAAAAAATGTTCATGATTTCTGGATCTTTCCAGTGAAGGCAAAGATAACTCTACCTAATGAAAATGTATCAATAGATTTCATGATAATGAGTAGGCCATTTTAGTAAAGCTATAACCCTGTAATCCTGTATCTTTCTACAGAGAAATTTGTGTTGGATATTTATGTCAGCATGCTGTTGGTATAGCAAATATTAAATTTTTTTAACATCACCTCCAATTTCATGTCCCTGAGACTGCACTACATTTGTTCTCTGAGGCTTGTGGCAGGGGGTTTTCTGAAATGCTTTAGAGGAATTAGGAGAAAAGATTTACTGAAAATCAATGTGATTCCTGATTCGAGTGCTGGAGAGCCTTTGAAAATCTTCAGAGGAGAATGCAGGAGGCTGGTTTGTTTATTCCAGCCTAGCCAATATGAAGTTGTATGTTTGGGGAATAACTGTATTCTATACAGAACTGTAAAGAAATGTTAAGTTTTAAAGTTTATTATACAGCAAGTGATCTCTTATATGACTATTCTTCTGTGCTGGTAAACCAGTCACCGCATCAACAGACGGAAGTATAGAGTTGAAGGGTCAAAACAAGATTGGCAAGGCTCTTAAGAATGAAAAGATGCGAAGCGTGAAAGCAAAAGGATGCCAGCTGTTATCAACTTTTAGGAGTTGAAGTTCCTGCATTTCATTAAAAGTTGGGGAGGAAATAAAAGATTCATCAAAGTAAAGTGAAAATTCTCCTGCTCCTGAAAGAATTCCCAGGAGTTCTCAGACACTCTGAAAAGGAGTTAACACCTCTCGGCCCATGCATTGTTGTACACTTAATTCAGTTTTATACAGAACATGTTATGCACAGAATGCTTCTTGTGGTGTTCAGATCCATCAATGTGTTTATTTGCTTGAGTAAAATGCAACAACCATGGGCAGAAACAGAAGTTTGGACAGTTCCAATATGAAGGGTAGCCACAGCTCCCAATTCCTTGATATAAACACTGGGTTTTGTTGGAAGAAGGACTCTAAATGATAAATGACATCAGTAGTCATGGATAGTGCTGCTTTTTGGCGTGAGGTATATTAGACAGGAGATGTTGAGGAAGGATGTGATACCAGTATTACCTCTCCTTGTGCTTTGATATAAGGAATCCGTAACTCTAGCCAGCAAGTTTCTTTAGAAAATTATGATTCTCTTAACTCATGCTACCTCTTATGATCTTCATGCTATAATTATATATTTAAAAAAGTGTTCAGAGGGAAATCACAGCTGGGGGTTGACTTTAAGTTACTTTGTGAGCTGAATCAAATCTCATTTAGAAGCAGATGAGACTTACTGGGGACTACCTCAGAGTTTCTCTTCAGGCAAAACTTTGATTTGTGTCCTGTGTTGTTACGGTGTGATGACAGCCTACATGTAAGTCCAATTCTGATCTCACTTGCCTTAATTTGTCAGTCTTCTGTGACTATCGACTTTACCTTGTTTATACCTATGTAAGTGAAATGAGAATCATTCCTTTTGCATTTCACAGGAACTACAATGCAGAACTTACTGCTATTACTTTAGTAGTATTTTTATAAGCTGGATCCATCTTTTGGTGCTGTCATTATAACAGAGTTTATTATGATCTGCAAGCTAAATAGTCTAAGCAGCAATAAGAAGCAAATTAAAAACCCCAGAGCAGTATGATTTCATTCTTCTTCACTGTGATCTAACTGTAATGTAAAGCTTGCTTTTTTTTTTCAAGGGGAAATAAAATTTGCTCTTCCATCACCTTGTTTCTCTTTTAAGAGACCTCCTCATTGCCCAATTCACCAAAAATAATTTCCTAAGCCCATTCTTTGTGCTGTATCCTGATGTACACACAATTTGCTGAGATCATTTTTTCTGACTGCCATCCAGCAAGCCACACTACAACAGTGTGTGTGCCCCACATGGGACACAGAGAAGCAAGATTAACCACCATCTAATTTCTACTTTTGTCATAAATGTTGCCTATAACACATGGCAGACAAAGTGTGCTCTCTGAGGAGTTTGACACAGCCACTGTCTGGCAGCCTGGGTGGTAGAGAATATATTATTTATCATACTCAATGGGATGAGGCGGGCACTGAAGCTACTTATTGGAGCAGCTGTGAACCCCCAATCTCCTTAATTTTCAAAACAGGTAATTAACTGGAAAGTCATTTATAATAACTACTGACATCTCCAGAAATCACAGAATGGGTTGTTAACTTTGCAGCTTTATTGTACTGATATTTTTGTTGACAGTTCAGTACTGAAGTCTGTCAGGAAATTGCATATTCTTTATACTGAAGGAGAAATATATCTTAACATTTCTGACATGTCAATATTAGCCTTGGACACCAGAAGAAATGGTTGGAAGCTGGGTGATTTGGAGGACAGAGCAGTAGGATGTTCTTGTCTGTGCTTGTTTTAACCACTGTGTGAAAAGAAGAGACCAGAATCTGAACAAATAGCATTTCATACAGTAAGAGTTTTGCCACTTACTGTATTTGGATGCTGAATTGAATCCTAAGATAACAATATGCATCTATGTAAAGGCTGACACATCGGCAAGGGCAGTGTACCAGTGGGCATAAGACTGCTGCAAACAAAAATCTGCTGTCCTTCACTCTAGCTTAAGTAAAGGGCCAAGGTCCAGGACACTAAGAAGAATGAATTGGTTCTAACAGGGCTGTCATTCCAGATAAGCAATCAGATATTTAAAGTGGTAATGTGGAGAATCATGTTATGAGTCCATGTATCAAAACTGACTAGTAAATGGAGTCAGTTGTGGCATCTAGGTGCAGTGATAAGGGTCTGGCAAATGCATTAGACAGATGAGATGCATCAGTTGGGTGTCCTTACTTTACACTCTACTTGCCTATAGTAAAACCTTCCATCTTCAGATGACTATCAGGGAGTCTTAGGCTGAATTTTCTGCTCTTCTCAAGAAGGTTGTTAAAGGTGAAAGACAGCTGATTTAAGCAAATGTTTCTGTTGAACATTTCTGAGCTGTGAGGTGTCTTTATTATACAGTTTGATTCTTGTGAACAAAAAGCAGAATTCAGCAGAAACCTGGTCTTTGCTAACTGAATATCATTTGTCAAAATATGCTTGATACTAATAAGCTAACCCCTGAGTATGTGGTAGTAAGCGGCATTATAGACTGTCTATCGGGAGGTGTTTTTCTTTAAAACTTGGCAGTATTGTACTGGAGTTTGGGTTTACCTTAGAAAACTACTATCTGTGGCTGTTAGACAATGAGAGAAGTTCTTTGTAACCTCACAAACCACAGATTTGTGACCCTTGCAGTAACAGCAGCTTGTTGGTAAGAGTGGTAACAGAAAATATGGGGCAGGATTTTGCAGGATTTTGCAGGATTTTCAAAGGCACTCAGCAATGAATAATTCTGTATCTGCTGAAATGTGTCCTTTACTTTAGTGGGAACAGAGTTAGGCAAAGGGGGAGTGCTTTGAAAAATTCATCCTGTTGCATAGGGCATATGTACGAAGAAAGCATGTTGAGATGATGTCTTTTGAGCAGTATTCCCCAAATGCTATTTTTTTCTTAATTTAAAAAACATTCAAGGTTGAAAAAGAGAAACGGAAATAGTGAGACAGGAAAAAGAAAATACATACTTTGCATGAAAAGTCTATCTGAAAACTTGAATCTTTGAGGCAGATTCTCCTGTCGACTGCCCCCATTCTTCATATGCACTGAATACTGTTCCCCAGAATCTCTAACTAATTTTATGAATGTGAAATGGACAACAGAATTCAACTCTGAAATTTTATTTACTAAATTAAATTTTGTTTCTGTGTTTTTACGTTTGCCTAATTTAATTGGATTTTGTCTATTGTAGTGGGAAGCACATCTTCCTTCTCTGCTGAACATAAAATTAGCTTTCATTGGTGATTTGGGTTTGTTTGGATCTATATAAGCTTTTCCTCTAAATGAGTTTGTTCTTTCTAAAGCAAATATCACTCTCATATTTTGGAGGTGCAGAAAATTTGTAATCTTGTTTCTTCGTTTTTCTTATTATGTTGTGTTAATTTATGTATACATTAACATGTATTTGCATGATTTATTCATTTAAAGCTGTACATGTTTATTTGAAAAGAGGCTCAAAGAGCTTTATCACAAAAATGCTAAATTCAACACCATTGACAGAGTATGTGTTTCTGGACTTTAGCCACAAGAATAAAAAATGGGTCTATCATTTCATTTGATTAAAAAAACTTTCTGAAGCAAGATTTTCTATTATTTTAGTGACTGAGGGTGAAAATCTGAAAGCAGTATGAGATTAGGGAGAAAATGTTTAGTTCAAAGGCCCTGCTGCATAACACATTGTCTGGAGTATTTTCTTCTGGTCCTTGTGTAAGTCTGGCAGACTTAGAGGAGGCAACAGTAGATCAGGGTAGAGCTAATGATTGTAAAGTGTCAGCAGCCACTAACCATTGTGAAAAGGAATTCACAAAATCCATCTGCAGCAAATCAGGAAAATACATTTTTTTCTCTAAAAAGTTGATAAAAAAATGAAGATGTCTTCATTTTCATCAGCAAAATGGAAATGTAGCATTTGTTGATGTTCAAAAAACTGGAAGTTCCTTTCCATTAACTGTAACAATGAAATCCATTTTATTGAAAGAAAGTAAACATTCAGAAAATTTTCAGATGGCGCTGGTCCTTCTTCAACCTTGAGCAAGTTAGACCAGAGCTAACAAGAATTAACTCTTTCTGGAATCACTCCTTGGATCCAGTCTTCACTGCACATCAGAGCTCTGACCTTGATCCCGCAATCAAGCAATCTTCAAGGTGTAGCATTTACTACCATCAAGAGAGAAAGCAGTCCTGAGATCTCAAATTTGCCACCTTGTCACAGGAAGAGTACAATGTAAGAAGCTTGTATTTGTAGCATAAAAAAGCCATACGTCCATTCCAGTATAATACAGCCCTGTCTTGGATTTTCTGTTACGAATATTGGCATTCCCTAAGTTAAAATCAAAATCAGAGAGACAATGGTGCATCCTTCTTATTCTTTTGTTTATGTAGTTCCTGCTGCTCTAATAGTTGGGCCTTTTCAATTATCTTTTGCCAAAAAAGATGAAATCACCACTTCAGCCTCTTGTTTCGAATGGTTGAAAATTATGAAACTAAACTAAAAAATAAAAATTATATACAGTAGCTGAGTGGAAAATTGAAAAATCTGTAGCAGTCCATGGTGCTGTGTAAAATAATTGGCATTAATTGCTGTTTGGAGCAGGAAATAAATGATTTTCAGTTGATGTTACATAGAAAATAACTTAATGACAATTGCTATTAAATGGGTGCAATTGTAAAAAAGTAGTCAATGAAAAGTATTGAGCATGGAAAATTTTTCTATTAAGGGAAATTTTTCATTAAATGCCTTGGTATTCAGCATATGGACCATTTATCCACAGTCATCTCACATTTTCTGATAGGTCATCTCAACCTGATTAAAGAGCACTGTTAGAGCACTCCTGCACTTTAGAATTGTATTAACGTGCTCTCACTGAGACGGAGTCCCTCAGGCGCTCAGTTAATTGTAGTCAATGCCCACTTTCAAGCCTCACCCACTGTGCACACTGTAAATCTTCACACTTGCACTAAAGAGGCTGCCTTAGCTCCAGCTCCAGGACTCACTGGAGGAGAGGTGGGGAGCAGCTTGACCTTGTTCGCTGTGGTACTGTGGTACTAGGTTCTTCACCATGTCACCAGAGTGGCTGACCTGAGACAGCTGAGCTTCAGGGCTGGAATGAAACTGCCAGTCTTCTGGCACACATTCTCCAGCTCTTCCTCCACACTAGCTTCTGGCTTGCTCTATTGCCTACAGAGTGGATAGGAGATGTTCAGAGTTTTCATCTTGTGCCCAGTGGGCTCTCCATGCTCTGTTTCACCTGTCAATGGAGGTGAAGCCAACTGAGGCTGGCCAGGACTTCTAAACCAAAAATGCCCTCTCGTTTCAGTTTTAAGATTCTTTGCTTGTAGTTGTTCTCTGAGATACCATAATTACTGTTCACTGCGAAGCTAATACAGGCCTTTGCTGGGAAGAAAGAGCATTTAAAATCTTTACAGTTTTTCTTTCCAAGCCACAGTGCTTCTCTGACCACCCTTTATTCCAGGTAAGCATTAGATGAGAGGCTTTCAAATCCCCAGGGTTGCAGAAACCAGCAGAACTAGACCGGATCAGCTGCGTGGGGCTGTAGTCTTTAGAGATGTTTCCCTCACAGTGTTTCCTGCTTCAGTACAGTCCTTACCACATTTGGTGAAATAGAGGGTGGGCAAGAAATTTAGCAAGTGGGTATCAGACTGACTACAGATAATGCAGATACAAGGATACCCCAACAGCTACAGGGCTGCAGTGCAGAACAGTGTTTCTGGTGCCCTTTGGCTTGGGAAAGGAGAACCTGCTCCTATAACCAGCTGAAGATCCCCTCCTCTTCAAATTCAGTTTTCTCTGCTTTACCTTGAGGTCAGGATTCAGTCCTGAATAATTTTGAACAGGAAAAGAGTGTTTTTTGCTCAAGCAATCCAATTTTAAGCTGCTCAGTCTGCAGTTCTTTTCACACATACCCACTCTTCACATGCTCTTGATGATCTGCAAATAAACAAACAAAAAAATCAACAGCCACCAGTTGTGAGTTGGCCAGCCCACTCTGTTGGATTGCACTGGAATTGTGTAGGCACAGGGATATTAAAAGAACTGTGTTGAAAAGGTTTTGTGTATAAGGCTGAACCTAGTACAGAAAACGTATGTGATTGTTATTGCACAGAACTGGATTGCACAATTAGCTTAGACAGAAATAACAGAGCCTTTTAAAAATTCACTTCAGTTTCATTTACTTTATTCTATGAATCAGAGAGATTCAAGGCCAAATAATCAAAATGGGAAGAAGTACCAGGTCCTGTGATGAGCACCAGGCTCAATCTGCTGTACATGTGCTGGTGTCTTCCTTAGCCTCATATCTAGGTCTGTATCTAGATAGATAACCATTTGTATATTCATACATATGGTACAGTCAGAGAATTTATCTTTTGAACCCATTGTTTAACACTGTACAAAAATACAAGGTCAAAAGATCACTGCACATGTAATCTTTGACTTGAACTCAAAGTCAAGTCAGAGTCAGAACCAAGAGTCTCAAGTTCCTGTCACCACACAGAACTCCTTACAGGCTCAAAGACAAAACACAGACCTGTAATCTGAAGGTTTAAAATTCAAGGCACTAATTAGAGGCCAGATCTCAATTCATTATGCGATCTTGGCTTACCCTCGTTGCCTTTGGAAATCTTGGGTTCTGCTTATAGTATTGTGGTATGAGGCTTCAGCAAAAGCTCCAGCACAGATGTTGATGTGTAAAGGTGAATTCAGATTACATTTGGACTGGGATCAGAATTCAAACTTCATGAAGCTGAGGTATGTAAGGTTCCAGTGTTGTGGTTTTTAGCTTTCTTTGCTCATGAAACTAATATTGTTGGATTGTACCTTTTCTGGATAAGCATCCAAATCAATGTGTACATTACTGATGTAGAAAACATGAAAGACAGGTTTTCTAAAGTGCTCTACAGCCACGTTTTGAAAGATGTTAGTATGTCCGTAGCTGCCGAACCAGAATTGCAGAAGTGCCTGGCCATCCTCTTCTCACCAATTTCCACTGAGCTTTTTGAATTTCATTAAGCATTAGCTAACTTGTTCAAGTTGCTAGAGAACTTTAAAAAACAGGCTCTGCTTGAGTTGGGAGGGCAAGTTTCACCCATCTGCATTGGGCATAAATTTGTAAGTCAGATCTTTCTGAAAATCCTATGTGTGGGATTTCCTGAGAGAGATATCTGCACAGCATTTGTAGCAACACTGGAGCTGGCTTCAGTGCAAGTGAGGGTGAAGCTGGAAACAGCACAGTTTAGTGAATGAGTCTCTACTGTTTGGGTCACGTATGGGCTTGGGTCAAGGCCAGCCTTGGGGTCTCTGGTGCAAATTCTGATAATGAGCAGTGTGTGAGTGTGTGTGTGTGTATCTCTTCAGGAGTGTGATGAGATTAGTAATCTGATAGAAAGTCACTCAAGAAGGCTAGTGCTTGCTACATTTTGAGCAGGGCAGAAATTCTGAGAAATAAATCCTGTGATATTTCTGTTTTCCAGCTGCTCCTTTCAAGTATATGGTAGAAGGCCAGGCAGGTTCTGATTTTATTGGAGGCCATTCACCTATCCCTAGGAACTGTTGCCTATTAATTTGAATGTGGCTACGATAACTATCGGACTAAAAACAGTGCTTTCTTTTCTATTTAATTTTCTCTGCATTTTCCTGTGGTGCAGTATCACTGTAATTCACATATGAATGTTAGTTTGAATGGTGTTATTGTTGCAAAAAAGTTTAATAGGAACCCGAGGGTGTATAATATTATTGAAATGAAAGTTTTTTTGAAACTCGTATTTCAGAGCTCATTAACTCACACAGTTCTATGGGGGGTAAGGATCAGTAAATGAACAGCAATTATCTATAATCTGCTGTACATGTGCTGGTGTCTTCCTTAGCCTCATATCTAGGTCTGTATCTAGATAGATAACCATTTGTATATTCATACATATGGTACAGTCAGAGAATTTATCTTTTGAACCCATTGTTTAACACTGTACAAAAATACAAGGTCAAAAGGTCACTGCACATGTAATCTTTGACTTGAACTCAAAGTCAAGTCAGAGTCAGAACCAGGAGTCTCAAAGCTCAAGAGCTGGGCTACACGGGTAACCTTAACTCTGCCCTGTAGTGAACCTGCCAGTGCGGCTGGCGTACTCTTTACTCAATCACAAACTCCATGTCTGTTCTGTCGCTACAGATCTTCAGCCAGGAGTTTGTTAGTTTAGGCCTACAACAACATTTATCAGTGGCAGCATAGACCTTTGCATGACTTGTGCAACCCGTCCAAGGAGTCAAGTGGATTGTCAGGCCTGTACTGCACCCTGTGCTGCCGAGGCTTCACTGTCAGCAATATTCATGTCAGCTAATTTATAGCTGTTTCAGGATGATGACATATGTCACTCTTTGGCTGCTATCCTAAGTTAGCCAGTTGTGGTAAAATGGATTCTGCCTTAACACCTAGTTTTAAAGGGTTAGTAAAGAGGCAGACTAAACATGCTTTATAGTATAATAGGCCTATAACTTGGTCAAATCAAAGCCAGTGTTGGCCTGAATACTTAAAGATACTTCTCCCTAGCAAAGTTAATTTTCAGTTCAGAATTCATCTTTCTTTGGTGATTAGTTTGGTTCCACATCTGTTTAAAAAAACCTAAAGGCTGGATTTTTTTTCTTCTTATAGATACATATATACATTTCTTTCTGCCTTTTCTTAGAAGAACTTGAATCATTTCTGCTGAAGCTTCCAAAACCAGTGATCTTTATACAGAGACAAACCTTAGAAAACAACAGCTCAAAAGAGGAAAGTTTGAGAAAACTGGGTAGATGCAAATAGGGAGTGAAATAGGAACTTTTGCTGCTCTGATCCAGGAGTAGCTGCTCAATTTAGTTCTGACCTGTGGTGGCCCAGATACCAGTGGTGGGCATGGTACAAGAACCTGGTGAATATTATACATAGACACTGAAGGATACCTAGACACAGTAGACTGTGATTCTCAACACCAAGAGTGAATCTCAAGTAGTTTGTGATGGTACTGCAGCTCTGACATATGGAAAAGTCTGTCTTAGAAATTTTTCCTGATTGTAAACTTCATATTGTAATTTATTAGATATAACCTTCCCTCAGATTCACTGCATTTATGTTACTCTCCTTTTACAGCAATTTTGATTCTAGCATTTCAAGAGCTATCTACAGATTTGGCCCTATGGCTCTGCCACTCTGCGCTTTCCTCTGCTATGCCTCACCTCTCTCGCTAGTCTGTTTTCCCATAAGACTTTCCCCTCTGCTGCCGTTCTGCTTCCTTAACCCAGAATCTCTTCCTCTGATGTTTTGTTCTTCTTGCTCCCTTGGAATTCATCATCCTCTTGTCCTACAGGACCTCTGCTCCCGTTGTTTTACCCTGGATGTTTCCTTGCCCCCACTCCAACTCCTGGCAGGATTAGGAAGCACTGTCTGCAAGAATGCCTTCCATCTGCAAGTTTCAGCAGTGTATGCCCAAGGCAGCTTGGAAGGGATTGGTTTTTATTTTAAACACTATTTGGGAGTAATAAAAATTCCTGATTAAGTTTTTCAAATAAAAAATAAGAGTTGTTAAAGGGATAACCCTAGGGTTTCATTATTTCTCTTTTTTTAACATACAGTATTTCACAGTGAAGATGTTATACCCATTCAAACTTCACATTCCCACATCACCACTCCCAGGGCAGGTAGTTCCATACAGTCCTACAGGCATCTGCAGTGCACAGCACAGATCACTCACACTGCTCTGTGTTGTATGAGCTGCTGTGAGGGGTGAGAAAGGAAAAAGCAAGACTGATTTCTGAGATCAGGCTGGAATTTCTTCCTTTAGCTGGCATCCCAGTGGCAATGTTGATAGAGGGTATCTCTGTGGTTTTCTCGGGGCACTGGAATTGGGACAATCCATTTACACCCTTGGAGGGTACAAGGGCTGCCAGAATTTGCTCACTTGAGTGTACTGGTGTTAGCAGTATTACTGTATATACAAGTGGCACTCAACGTGCTGGTAACTACGTATGTCCTCTAACAACAACAAACTGAACAAGTCCCTCTCTTTTTCTTCTTGACACTTTGCCCACTCCAGGTTTTCTGTTTTTTTTCCCTTCCCTTTTTCTCATTTTCTTCCCACTGCTGCTGGAAATTTAACAAGAAAATTTCCTTTCTCCAGACTTGTAGCCAACTGTAGTTCTTTCGATTGCTTTTACTCAGGGCTATGACAACTCTTTACTTTGAATTTTTATTAAAAAACTTAAAGTGGGATGGGGAGTTTATACTCCTGATCTAACTTTTTAAAATAAAACTGTTACAGTTCAAAGCCAGGACAGCTGCTGGTAACTGCCATTCAGAGTGCTGGCTGTCAGTCTGATTTTTAAAATGACTGCCTCCCTCTTCCCCACCCACTGTAATAACTTCACGTTCAACATTGAACCTCAAAGCTGTGATGTCACCCGGGGGCTGTATGTACAGCAAGTGCCGACTTAAACATTACTAGGCTTTTGAAACCAAATAATTGAAAAATCAGTTCTTTCTTACTTTTCTGTCAGTAAGACAGCAACACCAGTGCTGAAAAAGATCTGCCTGTTGTCAAATCCGTGCCAAGGACGTGAAATTAGGGCCTTCTGGTGTTTTTTTTTTTTTGCTATAGTTTCTGGTCTGCTTAAAACCAGTGTAATAAATTCACATCCAATCTGAGTCAAGTGTTGGAGCTCACCAATTGCTGTAGGATGCACACTGAGTTCTTGGACTAGGAGGAAAAAAGCCTTTCTAGCCTTTGTGTAGGTATATATGTACTATTTGCATGCTTATGCACATACGTATCAGGTGCCAAAAACTGCCAAATGTTACAAATTCCAGGCTTACTCTCTTACTGGTGAGCTTAGCAGTGCTCATAGTAGTTTGAATAATCTCCTTGGTATATAGCTCACTCAATAGATTTGGCCAGGAATACAAGCCTCAAATCAGACTCAGATTTCCCCAGACATGATGATGGAGGGAGACAATGATTAAAAATAATACTGGAAGCTTGCTTTGAAGTTTTGGTCTGTAGTAGCCTGTAACGCTCGTGACCTTGGGCAGCCCTGAACAGTATAAAGAACCATTCTTGCAAACTTCCATCTTCACAGGGTCAGCCCTTGCCTAGAGGTAATGCGATCACTCTCCTTGTACATGCAGTGATAAATGAACAGGAGTTTGGTGTTATTTAACCAAGTTTCTCTGCCAAATACTTGAAGGAAAAATGGAGTTGTCTTCCTCTGAGATAATGAAAGGGTTAATTTTTTTTGTTTTGTGAGCACCTGATGTAGCTGCTGCTGCAATTATAAAACCAAATAGTCTCCTTTTGGAGAACTGTTAGCATTGGCAATGACATCAAGCACCAATTCATCAGGAGCCACAGTGTCAACTTCAGTTTGGTAGTGCAAAACAAACAGAAAGCTGAGATGCTGTTCTGGGGAGAGGAAAGAACTGCTCTGGGGAAGGCATTACATTATGGGAACCTTTTTCTTTTAAGAATAACATTTAATAGCCTTTTAAAGAGCATTTTCCCCATTCCCCCAAGTAATTTCTTGGCAGGCAGTTAAGAGAAAGGAAGAGGTTTTTTTCTAAGGGCTTTTATATGATACTAAATAAATCTAGCAGCCTTCTGAACAACAAACCCCTCCCCTGTGCTGCCCAGACTGTCTCTTAGCACCGGCCCCAGAGTGGCCTGATGGTGTCTGACTGGTAAGTGCTGAGAGCATTACCAAACCACACTGAGGGCTAAGCTCTCCAGCGGATGCCAGATGGAACCAGCATCAAGTTATTATTATTATTTATTAATTATGCACCTGACTAATGTGCAGAGCAATTTAAAGCTGTTAAAATGCACATCACAAATGGAAAAGAGGAGGCCTTTTCTTGAAGAATGTGCCTATTCTCCAGGGATAGACACCTTCTTCTAAACGGAGAAGTTTTGCCTACGTCAAGGCAGAAGGTGATGGACTCCTGGTCACCTCAACAGTGTGTCTCTCCTGGTCCCCTCGTTCTACACTGACCTTACAAGCCCTGCTGTCATATATGGCATGTGGTGGAGGGTTGGAGACTGCTGAGTTTGCCCTGTTCCTTTACAAATCATGTCCCACAGTTACAAGGGACCCCCACTGGCTTTTCTTTCTGGATTCCCTTGGTTCTTGCAGGGGAGCAGGCAGAATTTGTCCCTGAATATGGAATCTGGTTCTATAGCTGAAAGGAGGTGGTAGAGGCTGGAGCTGCAGATCAACATTGTGCATATGAATGTGTTTTTTAGGAGCATGCCCAATGAAAAAAGAAATATGAGCAGCTGTTCACAGAGTGACTCAGAGGTGGCAGAGAAAGAGAAAAGGCCTTTTCTTGCAACCAGAGGTAGCATTAAACTTGTAGGGTTCAAGGGCTAAGATGTGGGTCCTTTTTCCTTCCTCTATCATGTTGTGGCTTGTGTAGCTATATAATTTGGGACCTCTCATGGTGCGGTGCTTAATATTGTTTGCCCCTAAAGTCAGCTTTCCCTGCAAGCTGGGAGTACTCATGTGAGCAAGGAATAAGTAATGGTTACAGGGAGAGCTGGGATGAGGAACAAGACATGCCAGGAGTCAGAAGAAATCGGATCAGAGAAACAAGCAATAGTAAAAATGTGGAACTTCTGCCCCGCCTTCCACATTTTTTTCCTGAAAATTTCTGCTCTGCTGTTTATTTTCCCTCCCTGAGCCCTCATGTGGGCAGGAGTGCAGTTGCTGAGGGATTTGAAAGGATCTAGGAGTGGCTGGTATGTAGCAGAAAAGCCAATGCAGAAGTTTGTGGAGCTGTTAGCAGCAGCTTTGGGAAACATGAGTAAGGAGTCAGAAAGAAAGAAGTAAATCTACTTGTCTGCTCAACATTAGTCTTGGTGAGACAGACAGCTTTATACTGGAGCCAGAATTCCTTGGCCCAGCTGGGACTGACCCTGGTTTGGCTCCTGAAGGTAGTGGGTATTCCTTACTGTTTTGACCTTAACTGTTAGCTTGCCTGAGGGACATTTTTGATATTGAATTAAAAAAATAAACAACAGCACCTAATACTATATTCAGCCTGTGAACTGGACTGAATATTGTGCTGACGATCCAGTTCTTGACATTTGCATGCCATGGAGCTATGTAGTGCAATGTGATATATATTATTCATGCTTTCATGTACCTCATTTTCACTCTGTGTGACAGCACTTCAAGGACCAAGGTTCAGCACACTTCAGTGGACCTGGAGGCTTTATGGTTCTGATGCCTGGAAGCAAAACAGAAAAGAAACATTTGGGATGTGAGGTATCTTTTGCCCAATGGATTTTCCTTGGATCATGCCGGTTAACCAGGTCTTTGGTCAGCGTGCAAATAGACAATATCTTTGGCTCAAGCATGCACCTTAATTAAAAGGATTCCATTAATGTAGATTCATTTAAGATTCAATTTAAAAAGACCTTAGTTAAAGCAATGTGGATAGCTGTGTAGACACTTTGCTCTTTCTAAACTAGACTTTTTTAGCTGAGTTTAAGACATTTAGGCCAGTGTGAAACAAGGTGCTTGCCAATTAGTAACAGGGGCTTAGCTCATCCTAGATAAACTGCTTTAAGTAAATCAGAATAAGCTTGTGGGCAGATAAGGACTAAATAGGTCAGAGACAACTGGTGTTGACTTAATAGATTTGCATTTCCCTCTGAGTTGGTTTAGAGCTGATGCCCTCACACTGTAGGGTGCCTTTGCTGATAGTGCTGTTTTTCAGAGGAGCTATAAAGCTGAGTTCCTGACCAACTATAAAACCCCACAAAATACTCCTTTCTCTTTATGTTGGCCTGCTTCTATTTTGAATAAAATTTGTGTTTGAGATGTCTAAGTTTTAAATCAGTGAATCTGCCTTGTGCTTGTGGCCCTGATCCTGGGTGCTGATCAACAAGTGCACATCACAAATCAAGAGGATGTTGAAAGGATGGCTTTAAGACGCTTTCGTGGTGCTCTGCCCCACCCTAGGGATAGCACGGTGTTGACTCCTGCGTAATATCCCTCCAGGTAGCTCTAAATTATGCAGGTTGCCAACAGCCCTTTGCAGCTAGAGAACATGAACCTCCTCATCCTCTTCAGCAGGCTGAATCTGCTTTAGGGGAGGAGCACATGTAAAGGTGCTGCGCTAATTCCATGCCCCCTGACAGTCCTCCTGTAGTGGATGACTCATTATCGTGGCTGTGGGATTGCCCCCACTGTTGCTGTAGTTGCAGAGTGTGCTCAGGGAAAGCCTGTACTGACGGTCACTGGGAGCATTGCATGGTACTGATGCCAGTGAGGTTGGGATATTTTTGTGGGCTAAATTGACAGTGCGTGACAGAGATTCAGATCCCATGTTTTTCATTTTCTTTTTATATCAAGTACGTATTTTGCTGTTCTCTGTTAAGCAGACTCTGGAATGGCTGTTTCAGCGGTGACAAATACGTGCTCAGCAGTTATTTAGTACCTTGTTTTTCAGAAGTGCCTGTCAAAGAAAATGAGCGGATGGACCCTCTCCTCCTGCCCCAGACAATCTCTTAAAGAGACCAACCATGGTGTCACACTGCTGCCCAAATATCAACTAATCATCGATAAGACTTCTGAAAAGCAACTGTATATCATTATCCTCGTTATATACACGAGAAAATTGAGGCAGAGAGAAGCTAGGTCATTTGCCTAAATCTGTACATTAAGTAAGTGTCAGCCAGGGGTGTGAACTCAGAGCTGCTGGGAATAGGAGCCCATGACCTGTCTCTTAGACAATTTTACTTCTGTTGAAAAGGTTAGTTGACATTTGCATTCAGCTTGCAAAATGCTTTGGTTCCTGACAGATTTAAAGCAATATGTAGAACATTAGGCTGAGATCATAGAATCATAGAATAGTTTAGGTTGGAAAAGACCTTTAAGATCATCGAGTCCAACCGTTAACCTAGCACTGCCAAGTCCACTACTAAACACCCTAAGCACCACATCTACACGTCTTTTAAATACCTCCAGGGATGGTGACTCAACCACTTCCCTGCACAGCCTGGGAAGGCTTGACAACCCTTTTGGTGAAGAAATTTTTCCTAATATCCAATCTAAACCTCCCCTGGTGCAACTTGAGGCTGTTTCCTCTTGTCCTATTGCTTGTTACTTGGGAGAAGAGACCGACACCCACCTTGCTACAACCTCCTTTCAGGTAGTTGTAGAGTGATAAGGTCTCCCCTTTGAGAGAGAGGGGAGCTCTCTGAGCCTCCTTTTCTCCAGGCTAAACAACCCCAGTTCCCTCAGCTGCTCCTCATAGGACTTGTACTCTAGACCCTTCACCAACTTTGTTGCCCTTCTCTGGACACCAGCACCTCAATGTCTTTCTTGTAGTGAGATGTAAACAAGAGATATTAAACTCCTCCACCCAGGGCCAAAATGGGCTAGTCTGGGTAGGCAAAATAACACACTGCAAGCAATGAAAACAAACCCTTGGTTTTTGGAGACGCTGACTTTTTATGATGCATATATAAGAAAAGAGCATCGGGGTCTGTAGGAGGCCAGACACTCAGAGAGATTTGGGCTTATGCCTTTCTCTCATTGTGATCCCCATACTGTGGTTCTTTGTACACTGCTGTGAAGATGGAAAGCTACACCCAGTGGTCATTTTTAGTTAAGAATAGTTGCTATTATTTAGCATAGTGACATGGACAGCATATCAAGGGAATTTCTAACTTTATAAGACAGAATTGATGACAGAAGTCTTTCTCGAAAGCTAATTGTTTCAAGCATATCCAAAATTGTGCTTACTTTGCCTGTGCTATTAATCAGAGGGTGGAAGCCAGTCAAGTAGGAAACACCAGGTGCAGCGTGCTGAGCTTCAGGGGCAGATTTGTTAGCCCAAATTGGTTTTGCTGAAGTTTTGGGCAGTGACTGAAGTAGAGCACAAGATTTCACTCTATTCAGAAGCAGCTGTCATCATTGTCACAGGGACAAGGGTCCAGTCCTGAGACATGGGCTCTGCCAGGTCCCTTTTCTGTTTGTCCCAGACATGTTCTCTGAGGGTCCATGACATACCCCATAGGGCACTTGAATAGGGGCACCCCACCTGACACTTGAATAATGGGGTGCTCTTGTGCAGAAGGCAGCATTTCTGTTGGTCACTTTATACTGATGGTGATTTACAGGGGAATCAGTACTGGGTATTTCTCATTGCTATGAGTTCAGTCCTACCAAAGCATGAGGTGGGGCTATCGGGTGCTTGTTGTCTGATCCTGGTGAACCACTTGGCTTTCACAGTGAGATGTTGCAACGTGCTGTGTAATTGTGCTTTTACTGGCTGCATTTCCTTTTCACGTTCGTAGTTCTGACACATTACTGGGTGTCAGGATGAGGCCTCTGTGCACTCTGTTCTGTTGCATCCAGTCAAATTTGCAGGCTGTGGTGTGTGCCACTGGAATACCCAAGGTAGTTTTGTGCCTGTAAGTAGTCATGGTGCTTTCTATGTGATAGTGTGACTAAAGTTATCCTTCAGTGTTACCATCTACACGTAAAAATTCAGCTACCATTTCCACACTGAATCTTGTCACATACTCCAAACGGTCCCTTTTCATCCACCCATCGCTTTAAAATGTCAGAAGTCATTCCAACCAGCGAGGCTGCTGCTGTACTGGGACACTTCTAGTCTTGTGAGCCAACACCTGTCCATTTTCCTCTGTTTATATCTATTACAATCTTTTTTTGTAATTGTAAAAATTGTAAAATTTGTAAAAGTTTTAAGTTCTCTGTAACAGTTCTGTGTTTCTACCATGCTTAGGAAGAAAGGATCCATATTTATGAATAGAGATTATAGGATGTAAAAGAATAATAGTAAAACCCCACAATAGTAAAAATCCTTGTAAGAATCTGGGCCATGCTGATAGTCATGTCATAGGATGCAATTGCAGTTTATCTTTTCTTTCCTTGTTATGAGTAATATTGGAATATTTCTAGGAATAACATATAAGAAAAAAAGCATGTCAATGAGGGGTTAAAAATATTGACTTTTGGTACTTCTAATAGGAAAACTTTTCTTAGTTCTGCAGGCAGGCTTGTATCAACTTTGAATTCAATTTAGGGATTGAATTTAACATGCGTAACCCACTGGGTTTGAAACTATAAAGGGACTTAAAAATGTACAAGAGATAGGACCTTAGAAGTCTAAAGGATCCTTCACAAGATGAAAAGTATTTTATGTTGTTTGAGATACAGTAGTCTCTGAATTACACTTCAAAAAGCTTAACACGTCCTTAAAATACATTTACAAGGGAGGATAATAATGTACAGTTTTAAATTTAGGCAGTACATGTTCACCAATAAAGTCTTGTCATCTTGAATAATTTAAGCTAGTGTGGATATTATCATTGAACTTAAAGAGAAAACTGAAAAATGTGGAGACCCCTGCTTAGTGCTGATGACTCTGTAATGCTGTGAATGGTTGTAAATTCTTTGGGGAATCCACTGATGCATTCTTCTTGTATATTTATAAGAAAACTGTGGTATTAAAGTTTCATTTTCTTCTGTTTTAAACCTAAGCAAAAACAGGAGTATAAAAGCCATCGAGGAATGCAGAAGTATTACTAATGTTTCAGAAAATGGAATTATTAACCATAACACAATAATGCTCAAGGCCTGCTAGATGTTGCCTACTGATCAGCCCGCCTTGAAATTATGTTTATTTGCTTAAGTGAGTTTTTGGTTTATATTCTGTGAAAACATTTTTTTTTTTCCTGTGCGTGAACCCAAAATTGCTTAGTCTGTGTCCTTTTCCCTCAGATGCGATACCATAGCAGCAGCAGCAGAAGCACACGCAGTTGCTAGCTAGGTAGCTTATTATTATGGTCACACTCCAGCACACAGCATACTTGTTGGAAGTTTCCAGAAATATTGCACTGCAGTCATTTTCCTTGCCGTTATGCTAATGGAATCAGGAAAATCAATTGTCCTTAAGGAACAGGGGAATGAGATGTGCTGTAAATGCCACAGGATGAGTGATTGGTTGATTGCAGGGATGGTGATTCAAACGCGCCTCATCTCTACATTATCCTGATGAATTTTTATGGCCCTGCCTTTTTTTCTTCTATAGCTGTGGAGGAAGGTTTATGGCTTGCAGCTTTTTAGTTGATTGAATGCAGCTGGCATTGTTGCAGTGCAGAACAAATAGGTACTTTTTCTTTACAGCCTTAAAAGTAGATTGAAGAAATTGCACACCAACATTTTTGCAACAAAAGCATTCTTAAAAATGCAGATATTTTATGAAATTACTTTGCTCTCCTTCTCTACTGTCAGTAATCTTTCTATCAGAATAAAGGACAGAAATTGCTTGAGATTCTAGAGGAACGTAGCTCCAATTTTTTATTCTTATCACAAAGAAAGCTAACTAAGGAGTTTCATTAGTATTCATTTTAGCCCAATGTAATTTTCTCCTTCCTGGTAACAAAAAAAGAAAAAAATGTACGCCTGTAACACCACTGAACCAAAGAAGGTCATCCTAAGTATATCAGCATTTTCTGTAACTCTCAGATTGTAAAACATTTTTTTTTTTCCTGTGCGTGAACCCAAAATTGCTTAGTCTGTGTCCTTTTCCCTCAGATGCGATACCATAGCAGCAGCAGCAGAAGCACACGCAGTTGCTAGCTAGGTAGCTTATTATTATGGTCACACTCCAGCACACAGCATACTTGTTGGAAGTTTCCAGAAATATTGCACTGCAGTCATTTTCCTTGCCGTTATGCTAATGGAATCAGGAAAATCAATTGTCCTTAAGGAACAGGGGAATGAGATGTGCTGTAAATGCCACAGGATGAGTGATTGGTTGATTGCAGGGATGGTGATTCAAACGCGCCTCATCTCTACATTATCCTGATGAATTTTTATGGCCCTGCCTTTTTTTCTTCTATAGCTGTGGAGGAAGGTTTATGGCTTGCAGCTTTTTAGTTGATTGAATGCAGCTGGCATTGTTGCAGTGCAGAACAAATAGGTACTTTTTCTTTACAGCCTTAAAAGTAGATTGAAGAAATTGCACACCAACATTTTTGCAACAAAAGCATTCTTAAAAATGCAGATATTTTATGAAATTACTTTGCTCTCCTTCTCTACTGTCAGTAATCTTTCTATCAGAATAAAGGACAGAAATTGCTTGAGATTCTAGAGGAACGTAGCTCCAATTTTTTATTCTTATCACAAAGAAAGCTAACTAAGGAGTTTCATTAGTATTCATTTTAGCCCAATGTAATTTTCTCCTTCCTGGTAACAAAAAAAGAAAAAAATGTACGCCTGTAACACCACTGAACCAAAGAAGGTCATCCTAAGTATATCAGCATTTTCTGTAACTCTTTCAGATTGTATTCACAAGGTAGTAAAGATAACTGCTTCAGCTCAAATTATAATAGTTCTAGTTACAGAATATAGAACACTATATAATATAAAGGGTCTTATTTGATTGAATAAAACAACACCCATGACCAGACCTGAGTGCTGAGCTGCTGACAGCTAAAACCAAACACATAAGAGCATTCTATTTATGTCCAATTAATTTGCTGATCATTTATTCTTCCACTATACAGTTTCACGTTACAGACAATGTTCATGTTACATAGGGAACCTTTTTATGAAGTGTCTTTTTCAGAGTTGGAAACTCTGCTTGTTTTCCCCTTTGAATTAGCAGTCTTTAAGAGGCATTAAAACTTGGGGTTACAGTATTTCCTTATGGATTTATGTGGTTACACCGTCATGACTTTTTGAATATTTTTCCATTACATTTTGCATATATTTAATATTTTCAAAACCAAGAGATCTATAATAGCTATGCACTGTGACATCTTTCTGACACAGCCATGCCTGTGCATTTCTAGCCTGATTTATAACAACTTCGTTATTCTTGGGTTGCTCCTAAACAGTGCCTTCCAGCCACATGATTACTTGGTAATAGTTACAGGAATCCATGAGAATTTGAGATGAGCTCAAAATGTTATTTCCATCCGTGCCTAGATCTGGTGATGGTACCTGTAGGTGAAAGAGTGCGCTATTGTTTTAAATACAGAAGGCCTGATTCACCACTGTGTTTAATCTCATATAATAAATTGCATCTGTGCCAAGCGGGTGCAAAATACCACTGCTGATGTGATTGGGGAATTGTGATTTGATCACATTTTACACTCAGTTTGTACAGGTGTTAATATCAGCATGAGTGTAAGGAAATGAGGAACACTAAAATTAAAAGAAATCCCTCTGTATGGAAAATTAAATTCATATTTATGGTATTGTAAGGTTTCACTTTTACATGCGCATCACTGAAATCATAAAATGCCTCTAAGATTTGGATCAAAATCATGTTTAACAAAATACCGATGTTCTAAAGAATCATTTATATGTAACAGATTATAGTACGCACCCCGAGTAAACGTAGGCTTAAGTAGGACATAAGTAACACGCAGTCCTTGTCCTGTGAATTTCACCTACTGACAACATTATAATGAGAAACAGAGGTGCCAGATCGTAGGGCTTACCTTAACAGAGGAAATGAAATATGATTTTTTTTGGATTGTGATGACTTTATTCACAGATGTCATGGATATTGATGACACTGTGTTTTAGTTTTTGACGCCAGGTTACTGGAAGCAATTTTATTTTTATTCTTTTCATCCTGTTACCTCTGTTATCAACACTTCCCTATAAAATCTTCTCTTGTGTTTTCTTCTCGTTTCAGATACATACCCAGATAAAATTATTGTGAATTGCCAATGCCCATTATTGGAAATACATACTTTCTGGGTTTATTGTCTGTCAGATAGATTTGCTAGAATTTAATTTTATATGTATAATATTGCTCTTTCCAGTGTCCTGGTTTCACAATGAAACAATTTCCTCAAAATAATTTATTAGTAATTCATTAATGTGAAATGGTAATGACCTTCTTGGCTTATTTGTTAGCGATGTTTCTTTTTTAATCTGAAGCACATAAATGTAGTTTCATTAGCACATTTATAGTTAAAGTTGCAAAAGTTATTTGTGTTCTCTTTGGTTGTAATGGATTTAATGTGATCTGTGTCAGCCACAGGGAAGCAGAAGAGCAATAGCTGTGTCACGAGGGTTCGCCAGAACAGATTCATGTCTTCCGAAGCGCGTGTGGATTCCAAGGCGGCTTACATTGATAATGCTTTAAGAATGGCTTATTATCATAGTTACACAGGCAGCGAGCCAGTCAGCTTTCTCTGACTAATACGAATGGTCTTTCTTGTTTATGTTTTGGTCAACCATCAAAGGGGGATGCAAGGAAGTAGAAAGAAACCACTTTGAATGTTAACGAATGGGGGAAAATCACCGCTCATCAGATTACAAAGCCTGCGCTCATTCTGGTGAGCAGCAACCAGAAGATGCTCCTGTATCTGCTTAGGCAGTAGATAGATATTCCTGGTGGAAGTAACAGGGCTCTAACAGCTCTGTCTCCTGTGGACGTTCGCATTTTCAGTGCATTTATTTACATTAGGGTTGTTTGTGCTGTATTATGCCTGATTGAACCAAAGTCTCTTGGAGAGCAAAGCACTTTTATTTTGACATTTTCACATGGAAGTCAGCCATCACCCCTATAAGGAGAGTAAGCAAGATTTATGATGGGAATATTGATTTCCTTTATACGCTGTTATAAAATACATCTAAGCACAAAAGATAAGCTAGACCTCTTTGTTTGCTCCTTCTTGCCATCTGATGTCAGGACTTGCTGGAAGTGGCTTGATATTTTAAATCATAATGCAGTGAGGAAGGCAATTTGGGATCGTCTATACATCTTTATATGTGTATTTAAAAACCTTAGAAGGTGAGAGCTTTAGCAAGACTGAACAGAACTTCCAGCCTGCGGGAAGGGGGAGATGCCTTTCCAGCGGCCCTGTGGTACCTGTCTCTAGTCACTCACCTACACCAGCTCTCTAGTCTGCCCTTAACATGTCTAGGCCAGGGCAGGTGTCTCCAGTGAAGGGAAAGTTGTCTGTGCTCCTCTGCTCCAGTGCTGGGAGAATAGCCAGATCTGAGGTTTTGAGGACGTGTTTGTGCCTCTCTACTTCTGTATCTGCCATGAGGAAGCTGGAGCAAGGATGAAGCTCTCAGCTGTTGTTACCAGACCTATATGCTATCAAGGTGTAGCTGATCTGAACACACCACTTGGGCCTGTTTTCCCAAATGCTTTATGTATGTGGTTTGTCTGAAGTGTTAGTAGTGGTCACACTGAATCTGTGAGCTGTGTCTGGCTCCTGCTAATGTGACTGACAAATATCTCTTTGCAATGAGAACACGATCAGCCCAACAGCCAAAGGTAAGTAAATTAAATCTTTCCAGGATTTGAGTCCTGGTAATTCTGTTCCTTCACCTTTTGCTTCATTTATTATGGGTCTGATTTTTTCCGGGGTAAGTTCTTTGAGGTAGGAACAACATGGACACAAAGTCAAATAATGATGTTAATAATACGGTGACTTTTTGCCATTTGCCAATTTGCAAAAACTTACTGAACACATCTAAGATAGCTAGCATTAATAATGCACAAAACCCACATTTTCTCCTCCTCTCTTTGGATCTCTCCTTATTACACATATGGCTTGACCTTAAAAAAAGAATGAGTAATTTTTTCTTGGAATGGAAAATCTTTCTACTCTGGGTTTAAACTGAAAATAGAGTCTAGCTTAAAAAACAGAAACTGAAATTCATGATTGTTTCAAACGTGTATGTATATCAGAGTGCTACGTGCCTTACTATTCCTTATTGGAAACCACCATCAAAAAAGAGAAATGTCAGTTAACCTTGAAGTAAATGAATTTGGGAACCTAAGTATAGCCTTTTGTGAATCTCCTTAGTTAACATGTGTACTATGAATAGAAAAATAACAAAATCGGGAGAATCTGATTACTATAAAGTAATCCCACTAGGGGGTGCAACAGAGTAAATTATTTCTTGCATGAAAATGTGTTAAACTTGATGAGAATCAGAATTATTCCTTGTAACAGAGCCAGCTCCAAGAGCGACTGAAGCTCGAAATGTGAAGTATTGTCTGCCTGCTACTCCTCGGTCATCAAGGCTAAGACATCAAGGCAATTCTTTTAGTAACTAGGCACTACCTGAAGTAGAGATCTTTATTCTGAATTGTTCACTTACAGCCTTTCTAGAGAAGTCTGTGTTCTGTGCGACAAGGGGAAGACAGGAATTTGCTTTGGAATTAGATATGTATACAGTTTTAATATGGAAATATCTGGTATGTCTATTCTTCTGAAACAGACATGGCTCTTCTAGTCTTTTTTTAATTTGGAGATGCTATGAGTGGCAGACATATCAAGTAAGAGCCATTTGATGTTTCAGTTTCTTCCTGTTCTGTTTTTATCATGCTTAATTTCCATGCTATGCTTTGATGCTGTGCACCCATTTTTTAGCTGTAAACGCAGATTTCACATATTGTGTGTATTCCAACAGAGAAAGAAAGATTTACTGGTATCTCGTGCAAAAAAAAAAAATTAAATTAAAAAATCCAGATATAATTATGCAGTGGCATTCTATTTTAATGAAAGTTACAGATGGATACAGCTTCTGCTATCCAATAACAGCTGATGTGCAGCCAAGGTGTATACTGTACAAACATGCTAACAGTGCTGAACCATTTCTGTAAAAATTAGCTTTTTTCCTGCAGCAGTTATCTGTAAAGTAAGTCTGTCTATTTTTCCTTTTGTTATTATTCTGTGCTTCGAGAAAGTCAGTCTCATAACTACATCAGGGTTCATATACAATTTAGCCAATATTTTCTGTACAATTGTTGAACAGAGCTATTTGGAAAACAGTGCATTAAAAATGCAAAAAAATCCCTCAAAACGCTATTTATAAGTGAAGTGACTTGCAATTGCTTGCTGGATTTACAAAATTATTGACTCTTCTTAATGGTGCAGCGTCAGACCAATCCAGGTGTTTTGGCTGCATGTTTGCTGCCAGGATTCCTTGGTCAAGGGTTGCAAAGGGGTCCTGTGTGGAAAAGAGCAGTTCTTGCAAGTCTTTCTGAATACAAATATTTAATGAGAGATTGTGCAGATAATTTTGTAATACAATAATTGATCGATGTGTGTATGTGCATGTTTATGTGTGTGTGTATGAATAACAGTTTCTGAACCTCTAGCTTTGTATGCTGTCAGAGAAAAGATAAGTTGAAATAACATAAGGGTCTGGCGTAAATTGAAGAAATGTGGGAAATTCAGTTAAAGGCTGAAATGTCATCTTCAATTCACCCCTGCTGTACTTAGTTATTGCAGCACACTTGGTACATAAGGTCACCCACTGTTCAGAGTCTCGTCTAAGAGAAGGCACTATTATCTGTGATGCACAGGTACAAAAGGATAAGTGAAAGATGATGTTTCGGCCCAAGTTTGGAGTTTTCCTGATTTCACTCAGTTTAAGTGAGTTTTCTAATGTAACTTTGGCAGGTTTGTCCTATAACTGAGCCTCTCTTTTGGATTTTTTTTGTTTACATTAGTTTGCAAGCTTTTTATTTTGTGTGTTTATTACATCCATGTATTTATGAGTCTGGGTTATCAGGGTCATTCTGATGACTGGCCCTAAGTGCTACAGAGGGGCCATTCTTTCCCTGAAGTACTTTAATGAAGATTTGGAATAACCATGGGCTAGTGTTAAACATGCAGCTGGGGTTTCACTGTCATTTGAGCAGGTATTTATTACATTTTTAGAAGGATTCCTTTATCCCGCTGGGCTTGATCCATGCAATGTTAGCTTATCCAGTGTTCGGTCTGTGAAAACTCCTTGCAGTCCACTCTGTCCAGTGGCTGCAAAGCCAAGCATGATGTAGTCCAGAGGGAGATCTTTCATCCACAACTGCATAATGTCTGGTTGAGCCAAGGCCCTCTGTCAGCATTCTTAAGAGTGAAGTTGCTGGGATCAGTTGAGGTGCTTGGAGATCCCAGTTTAACCCCGTATCCTCACACTGGGATATACAAATTCCTTCCTGATTGTATCAGTGAAGACTTTAAAGAACCTTTGTCCTATGATTCTGGAGGCTCTGAGTGATGGGCAGTTCTGCGTTAAAGGCCGGATTGGGGTGGCTGACCTTGTTTCCCTTAATTGATGAGAAAGGAAAGGCCAGTGGCTGGGATAAATGCCTTGCCCTTGCTTACAGCAGAAATGATCTGAGAAGCCAGGAGCATCAGCGGAAAGCCCAGCAGCAGCACTTCATATATGCATACAGAACATCTGTGCTCAACACTAAGACTTTTAAATTATGTCTGCTTTTTCATTTACCAATTTCACACTTGATAATTAGTTTATCTTTTCATTTCTGTTTTAAGAAAGCCTGGCCTCCCACGTTCCTGGCAGCCTTTGTTCATTCATGCCCTTCCCTGCCCTCTCCCCCATTACCGTCCTTCAGTTAGAGCAAGGTCAGGGAGGCAGGTTTGGTGTGCCACATAACTGAGTAGCTAGAGGAGTGTAAGATCAGGAGTGGAATGGGAAGGTCCTAAAATAGATCTGCTGCCAATGAAACACAACATTTTTCCTTCACGATGTTCATTTTGGGGCCCTTACTCCCCCTTAAGCTTTGCTAGTTCAGCTACACATGGGCTGTACAAAACAGGGACAGAAGCAAAACAAATCCAAACAAATAATATAATTACCATTTTCCCATACTGGTCACAGGTTATGCTTACAACACAAAATTAATACCTCTGCTCTGTAATATAAAAAGGGATCTAGTAGGCTTGTCATTTCTGCATGTTGTGATCGAGCCAAAGCATGATTTCAGGGGAAGCTGCAGAAATCTATGATCTTGAACTACCTGGTATTCTGAATTTTCAAGCAACTATTACTTCAGATGACATATTGCTGTGCAGCTATCATGGTCAGGGCTACAAAAAATCAGTTTGAAAGCTCTTCCAGCTTTTGGCACCTAAATCCTTTGGCATGTGGATTCATTTAGAATAAATTGACAGTCAGATCAGCAGACCCAATATGTGCTTCATTAAGTGTTTGACAAAGACATGTTAGGCAGTAATCAGTGCATGAGACTGTTGATGTTTTCTTAGTAGTAAGTAGTACAGTGTGGTACATGGATACACTGTTACTGGACATCCCAAAAGGTTAACATCTGTCATCAGAATTACTATGCAGAATATCCTGCTGTAGATATTGGAGAGGCAGCTGCATTATCTCAGATGTGGCCATGCGGTAACCAAAGGCATAAGCTTACATTTTAGTAGAGATCTTTGAAACAGAATGGTATGGCATGGAGCCAGCATGTTTGATTTTTGTAGAACTATATTCCTGTTATAATAATGGTGCTCTGTGGTTATGTAGAAGGTGAACACAAGTATCATGGCACATATTTCAAATTGCTTTGCGTGTCTATGAGAGAATTTTTCTGTATGCAAATACCTACTGAGGTCATTGGGAGCTTGTTTGCACGTGGTCTGGTTACGTACCCTCGGGATTTGACCTTTCTACATCAGTCACCATTGAAACGTAAGCACCTCCAGAAGAAGGTATGGCAACCTCCTCTGGAATAGCTCACTTCACAGTGGAAATGCAGAAGGATTCAAAACATCTTTCAGTGGGTAAGCAAATCCCACCCTAACCAGAGGCAGGTAAAGGTTATACGCCTTTGCCCGTAACTAAGAATAGCCGCACTTGGAAAACAATGTGTGGGCAAGTGTTTTTTCAGTAATTTTTAATGAAATAAAAAGGTGGGAAGAGGTTGAATTTTGACAATATGTGAGCTGTACGGGCTGTATTATATATCTGCTGGGACATCATCCGTGCAGGATAGTCACTTGCAGCTGTGACCTTGGCTTTGGGGGACTTGGCTGTAACTCTCCCAGGCAGTGTGTTCACCTCATAAGGAAGGAAGTCTGAACTAGATGTTTAGTGAAGTATTCTGTAAACACTCTAAATACATGTCAGTCAAATGGGTGCATTGATAGGCCACTGTCTAGATAGTGTCCTCTGTGATCCATTTCTGTACTGAAACTGTGCATAGTATCACTGAAGGACAGGGAAGGGCTATTTATTAGACATGTAGCATCTAAATAAGAAAACATTGCAGTTTTGAAGTTCAGTGCCTTGTACTGCCTATGATTTGTAGGACAAAGCCAAGGCACAGATGGAAGATAGACTTGCAGAAAAATTTTCAGGATGGAAAAGCCAGCTTTGTCTTGAATAAACTGCATTAAATGCTGTTTCCTTTGAGATAAAGTCCGGGACCAAACGGCTGCTTTGCACATCTGAGAACTCCTAGTTTACTTACATTGCAAAATTCTAGTATTATTTAGGGTTATTATTATTAGATTTTTTTTTTTAATAAATAATCCTAGAAAATTTTTGTAGGTAAAGAACTCAGCTGTAGTAATTGGCAGTGGAAACTCTTCATTAATTAGCAGATTTTTTTTTTAATTCTTTTTTTCCTAAGTATAGTATCAATTTTCAGGGAACACATGGCAATCACTTGTATGTTGACATTTCCTAGAAAAAGCAGTTGGATACAGTGTAAAAGGAACATTGTCTAATATGCAGAAAATTATTTGTGATTCTCTAAAATTTTAGCTCATTCTCCTACTGCCCAATCTTTCTTCCTGCTTTTTTATTTTTCTTAAAAACCACTATTTAAAATACTCTTACAGTACAGAGTTTATGGGGTCTGTGACAGTATAGAATACAAATTTGCCCACTGTGGCCATTTTTTGTAGTTCCTCCTGGGAGAGTGGCAGATGATTTGTTATCTCCACTGTGCAAAAGTTCTGGCTAAGACGTGTGGCTGAGGTTCCTGACACGTTTGTAACAAGTGAAGAGAACCGCATGGCACACCTGTGTGCAAACAATTGTGTGAAGAGATGCTCACTAGTATCTAAATATCAACTTGGTCTGCCAGAAGTGCAGCATGAATTGGCAGGTTGAGATAAGGAGAGTACGATTACATATCTGGATGGGAACACACTGATTGACTTAGGAAAACTGGCTTAGTTCAGGGAATGGGGTCTGTGACAGTATTGAATACAAATTTGCCCACTGTGGCCATTTTTTGTAGTTCCTCCTGGGAGAGTGGCAGATGATTTGTTATCTCCACTGTGCAAAAGTTCTGGCTAAGACGTGTGGCTGAGGTTCCTGACACGTTTGTAACAAGTGAAGAGAACCGCATGGCACACCTGTGTGCAAACAATTGTGTGAAGAGATGCTCACTAGTATCTAAATATCAACTTGGTCTGCCAGAAGTGCAGCATGAATTGGCAGGTTGAGATAAGGAGAGTACGATTACATATCTGGATGGGAACACACTGATTGACTTAGGAAAACTGGCTTAGTTCAGGGAAATAATTGGCAGGTGTTTTGCCCTGTTTGCTGACTTGAGCAATGTAAGAAATGTTGAGAGCTTGTGAGATACCTATAAAAAATCTGTATGTCACAGACTACATGACTAGCGCTCAATTCAAAGATAAATAAGAAAATGGCTTAGAAAGAAGAGCCTGTACAAGTTAAGGGGCTGTTAAGGAAGAAAAGTTGTTCATGATGGGAGGAAGAAACTGAAGAAGAAAATGCAAGGCTGTACTTGAGTACACAAAGATGAAATCAGATGAAATGCCACATGTGAACATTTGCAGGGTGGCTGAAGGAAGCCCCATTCAGTCAGGAGTGGCAAGAAGTCTTTGTTCAGTGCCAAATTCACTTGTTGAAAACCTGTGCTGTGGGAAAATGAATATGAAGAAGAGATGAAGAGATGTTTTGGCCTTGTGATGACAATATGCACATTTGAATTGTTTGACAAATTGCATGTAAATCAAGAACAGTGAAAGGGATATAGGCTCAGTTTCAAAAATTATCTGCCTCTGAAAATTAGGTCTTCACACCCAGAAATAGAAATCTAAGGCAGAGCCCATCGAAGCCAGTGCACAGGCTGTCAGCCCCGTCGTTCCATTTGGAACGCCTTTGAAAACGGGAAAATTATGGTAGGGAAGCAATAAAGAGCTCAGTTATCCACTGCCTTTCACTTTGTCTTGTTGCCTACACAGATGCAGAATGCCAAATTTCTGCTGTTTCTCTGGCGGTGGCTTGCGTGGGTACACCTGCTGCTTCCTTTTGCTCAGGAGACCATAGGACACAGGAGAATCAGGCCCATGGCTGCTTTTGGGGTGTGCTGTGCACAGAGGATGTCATGTAGCAAACAGGGACGCGTGTCAGCAAAAGGCAGTGTCTGGCACTCTGTTGAGCTGGGCGTTGTAGCAGAGAAGACCTCATCAAATCAAGGATTTTGTTAAGCGAGAATGTTAAGTGAGCCAAAAGCTACAAGAACGTTGCTGTGGGCCCCATCTGGGAAAATGCCACAGATGAGATATTGTGGGAGTATGTAAGAGGATAAGTGGTAGGAAAAATGATATCTCAACATATATAAAGCCTCAAAAATACATGAGGGTATAAAGTCTTAATATTAATTTCAGTGATATTCAGGGAAATTTTTTTAAAGTGGTACCTCTAGGGGCTGAAGTAAATAGTCCCCCTTAGTATAAACGTTTGATTGAATTCCCAGTGTGCCAAAGTCATTGGGTATCACTAGTAGTCTGGAGTTACATGAACTGAAATAATGACTAGTGTAATTGAATCCAGCCCAGCGCTTTGAGGCATAAGCTGATCATTTGTGGACATCAGGAAGGAAATTTTCCATCCCTGCGCAGGGTTGCTTAGTGGGTGAGGTACATCACAGAAAGTTTTGTTTTGTTTTGTTTGGTTTTTCATTTCTTTCACAGATCACTCAGGCGTGACTACCAAGTCGTGGGCTCATCTATTGAGGGGAGTCATTACAAACAATCCTCAGGAGATCTCGCTAATGAAAAATTAGTGAAAGAAGGTGAGAAAGATCTCACCTGTGTTAGCTTCCTAAAAACTAACTAAGGGCAACATTGTAGCTCAGCCTGTATCCCTGGTCAAGGGAATAGGGATGCACTAGAATCACTCTTACGCCTCCGCATGAAGTATGTGTACACCAACATCTGGGCATAACACGGGCTGTTCAGACCGACCTCAGAGGACTAGAGGGGACCTTGGCTGAAACCTCTTCCCAGTTTGTGCTGTTGGACAGCAACCAGGAGCTTAAATTGGTATGGGCCAGCAATAAAGAAACATTCAGGGGAAAGCAGGGAAGGAACTATGGCTCTGAGACACTGTGTTTGGGCAGCAATTTCTAATTAATACAGTAATTGTATTAATTTGGTCAGGGGAGCTAGGCCATGGTGCATCACTTGCACTGTAGTGACTTTTCCTGTCGCTCATGAAGGGCAGCTCCACTGGAGCCGGCCAGACAGCATGGAGCCACTGTGCACTAAGAACAGCCACGCAGGGAGATTGTGGCCAGCTAATATACGTTCTCATCATGCCTTCCTTTCTACTGATTTTCACAGAGGGCAAAACCTTGGAAGCTAGTCTTGAAAATGCTGTAGACAGCTCAAGATGCTGACCCAACACGAGAGATATTTCCTCAGGTTGTCAGAAAGGAAAAAATAAAACCCTCTCTGAAAGCCTTGGCAAAGAGAAGGAGAGGATCTGAGAGAAATGTATTTCGACTAGAGCCCCTAATTTTAACACTGGAGTGTCACGTACATAATCCAGAAGGACATCTCTTCTACCCAAAAGGGCTTCACATTCCTCCTTTTTTAAAGTCACATTCTTAGGTGGGTTATTTACAGCCTTTGCCTCCATGAATGACATTATTGATAAATTCCGTAGCCACTGCCAGTAAGGAAATGTGTAAGTTAAGAGAAACATTTTACACTGAGCCATGAAAGACTTATATATGAAACTTCCCTCCCTCCCCCCTTTTTTAAACCAGAGGTACAGAATTCCTCAGGCACAGGTCTTCACCGGAAATTTTCCAGCCTGGGCCTCATTATGTGGACCATTACGGCATTACTGTAAAATCTCCTATTGATTTCAGCCATTGTGATCTGCTGGGAAAAATACCCTGTTCAAGGTTTTAATCACAGCTGTAACCTCCAAGCAGACCGGAAGGGGACACAGAGCTAGTGAAGAACACAGATCATTCACCTAAAATGATCCCATTAGCGCACCCGTACCAGGCGGGTGGACAGCTATGTTTCCATCCTAGAATGCCTTTGAGGCAGGAGAGAGGGGGTTTATAATGCGCATTCCTGAGCCAGCTGGTGATCCGCGTTTCAGGAGAGCCGCAGCTTGCTAACACAAGAGGATTGCTGTTCTGGCTATTCTGAAATGAGTGTCAGGAAGTGGATATATTTAAAAAAGTGACTTGCGCTCTTTCCTGAGCCTGTAATGAGAGCAATCAGAAAAGCAAGATGACTCGTCAGAAAACATGTACTGCTAGATACTGAAGGAACAAATCTAAGCCTTGCATTTATTAATCTCAGTTGCATGAGACAGACTAATGGATTAAACGCATTTGTAATGTATTTGCCAGTTAAATTTTTCACTGACTCTGAAGATGATTGGAAGTTTTCCAAATCTTCCTTGTTTAAATGCACATTTAAACCAAAAATGACATTTCAGAGGGTAAGAAGTGATGGACTGGGGACAGGTGTGTTTGTGTATCATTTCTCAATATGCAGATGCTGAAGTGTTTGTCAGCAGTGAAACCTATGGGATGGAGGGTAGAAAAGAGTACCCTCACCACTGTAATGTATAGAGTGAAGGAGAGGGATGTTAACGTCCGACTGGCTATGGATTCAGCTCTCAGCAAGTGCTTTTCTCAAGGAGTTTTGGTGCCCGATTCACAGATTGTAGCTGTCATGGAGCACACATCACAAAGCCATGCATTATGAATGTGTCTGTCTTTTAACTCGAGGCGCAGGAGAAGTAAAAAGATAAATTAGGCCCTCCCTAAATGAAGGAATGAATGACTTTCTAAAGTCATACAAGACAAATCTCAGGCATGCAAAGCACAGGCACAACCTCTGGTGAAAGGCATGTGGCCTTGGTCTCTGCACTGGATCATCTGGAAAATCATGGAGTTATATTGCAGACCTTTCTGCAGTTTTGACTGCACAGATTATATGCTGGGAAGAAGTAGGGCTCTTGCGCTTCTGATGTATCTAAGTAAGACACCCAGAGCGTGTTAATGCTCCTGAATGAGTCCAGAATCCAAGACCCACCTGCAAGCTGCCTTTTGCTAATGCAGCCTTAGTGTGAGTGCACTGATGATTGAAACTACCAACCAGAGCAGATCTGGGAGCAAAGGTGTGAAGAGTACTAATAGATCTGCAGAAAACAGCATTTAATTAGCTGACTGTGGTTTCTGCAACTTCTGGTTGTTCTTAACCTGTAGCAACCTTATGAGCCTTTCTCTTATTAAGAGGTGACAAGGTCATCACCCTTGTAGGTATTTTGATGACTTGATTTCTGTGGGAGTTAGGTGGCTCAATACTTTTGAGACTCTGAGTCATAGTTCCTTCAGTTAATGGATTTCAGCTGCAAAACTTCTAGTCAGTTGTGAATCAGGTGACTATGTTGGTATTGGTTATAAATGAAACACCTCATCTTGGTCAAAAGCAATGTTTTTCTTCATGCATAGTACCTCTAAAAACTACCTGTGGCTTATTCCAGTCCTCTTAAAGTTATTTATTCTGTACTGCAGGGCCTGTAACATGGAGAAACATCCCTACTTCTATTAGTGGTGATGAGGAGTAATTAAGTCTGTAGCACAGAGTGACACATTCTTGCAAGTCTAGGAAAATGGTGAAATATATTCTCCTTTCCAGGCTCAGAACAGGGCCTAGAAATTGGGTAAACTCTCAGATTTCAAAAGCATTCACCTTTGCTTAAACTCTAGATGTGACATCAATTTTAATAAGGTACTTCCAGACCTAAAATGAAAGTAGCATTACTGTGATTGTTGGCTTTTGTTTAAATCTCTATGGAATTACTCAGATGCAGAAAGATTCCCTTATAGTAAAGGACATGTCAGACATCATTTTTGTTTGTGAAAACCTGAAAGTGGTATTGACTGGAACCCATGTACAAACAAAGGTGAACCTGTCTAATCAGCTCCGTTTTCAAGCCAAAGGAAAAACTAAAAGAAGACAGCTAATACGTTAATATTTTATTTTTAAGATCAGCATTTTATGCATAACTGATTTGATGTAAAAATAAATACATCACTTTTTACTTGAAATACTTCTCTTTGCTTTTCTGTGGCAGGGTCACCATTTGTAGAACAGAGAGACTATAAACTCTGAGATGTTTTTTGTTCTGGGCTTGTATGGCAAAAATACAATGTAATGTTAGTCCGTGACTAAGGCTGTTATGTATGATGATAATGTAAGTAACAACATTCATCTATTCCTCGCAGAGGACAGTGTACACAATATAGTGGGTATCACTACATGCTCTATCATGTTAACAAAATTAAGAAGACAACTTTTCATTCCCAAATTTTAGTGAAGCTGTCTTTAAAGCAGAAGTAAACACAGATGTAAGATTTTCCTTGTAACCACAAGGTTTATTTATACACCAGGAAACTTGTTAATGTTTAATATTTGTTCAAAAGCCTTCACTAGTAATTTCTACCAGCTAGAAAGGGGCAAAACGGAACTCAGCCAACAGGCAATTTATGACTTTTCTGTGTTTCTGCTTTCTACGGGTAACAGCAAATGTCAGTGTGGACACACAGGAAACTCATCACTTGACATCAGAAAGAAGAGTGACCCGCCCCTAATAGAAATCCTCTCCTTGCTACTGAGAAGTGGTTCAAGAAGTCACTGGACTTCATCTTGGCATTTTGAACACATTTACCTTTGCTGAAACAGTCGGGCCGGGGGGAGGGAGGGTGGTTGCCACAAGCCACCACACAATGCCGTATCTATCATGTTTGGAGGGGGTGGTAAGGTTTTGTTCTTTGGGCACGGAAGAATAAAACTCCTTTGGCAGCAGAGGAGTTGAGTCTGGACAGTCTTATGAACAACTTACTGGGGCAGAAGGTAGGATCAAAATAAAGTGACTTCAGGGGCCTGAGTGCAGACATTGTTCTCCTGAAGTGAGACTGTTTGCCACTGATAGCTTCTGCTGCCTGCTGATGCTGCCGGGCCCCAGGCAAGAAGTATATTCATAAAAGAATGTAAATTGAATCTCTCAGTATATTCAAGTATTTAACTCTCTGCCTGTGCTGGTCAAAGTTGCAGGCTTGGGCAAGGACTACTAGGAACTGCTGCTTGAAAACACTTTCATATAAAAACACTGTAATAAGCGATTGCTTTTGTTGAGAACTTGAGTCTTGGCTATATTTTTGGTTTGCATGGATCTATTCAGTCAGGACTGGCCTTGAGCAGCCTTCCAGGGGCGAGGGATCCAAGCTGGAGTCAAGTTTTAAGTGAGCTAGACAGTGTTGTTTGTGAATAGAAGCTGTTTTAAGCTATTTTAAGGAGTTACAGGGAGTTCAAGGAAGGGTTAAGCTTTTGCATACACAGAGCTAGAGACAGGATTATGTAGTTCTTGAATGACTGGTTTGATCAGCAATGCTTTACTCTCATGTTCTTTTGCTTGTTTTTCAGAGAACAGAACAAAATGCTTTATAAACATTTGCTTAATATTTCTTACAACATTTTTTAACTTGGCCTTTTTTAGTATTTGAACTTAAAAAACAAGCGCACTGAACTATAATTTGGTTATAAACTTTACTGTATCACTTCACCACTATGAGAAAATATTCCCTACATATGAATACTAATTAGTCCACAGTTGTTTATAAAGTGCATAATGGCTGGAGTAGGTTAATACATTTAACAAATAAATGAACCACAAGGCAACCTGGCAAATATGGGATAAAGAAAATATGACAGTTTAGATTCTTTATAGGGGCATAAACCCCAACTCCCAACAAGATAATCATAAATAATAAACTTCTCATTTTAATAAAAATGTGTTTTTGGAGAGATAAGAAAATATATGAATTTATGTTAATGCTCCTTTTAGCAGACATAACTATGAATATTAAGAAAGTGCAGCTTATATTTTAATCAGAGTTGTAATTTACATTCAGAAAATATTTTGTTCCCTATGGTCAATTAGAAGGGTAAAGATTTTACTTTAATTTTTCTAAATAAATAACTGAAATGAAATGGGTTTGTAAATTGCTATGTTGTTGATCTTCCTCTAGGAAGTATTACCATTTTCAGGTAATTTGCAGATTCTTGTCTGGAATGGTTATTTAGACACACTGACATTCCTCCTGTGTCTGGCCATGCCTTGATATCAGAGGAATATTTTAGATTACGACTATCCAGGTGCTCTGCTGCAAGGTAGTACCTCTCACTCAAATCTTTCTAAAAGAACATTGCTGCTTCATGAAGGGCGGGAGGGAGATGGTGAAAACCTTATAAAACCTGGTCTCTGAATCTTCACTGTATCGGCACAGAAATTTTTCTTGACAGGCAGTTTCTTGGCATTGACTGGCTGTCAGCAGGAGCAGCATATCTCCTGAAAATGTGAGTCCAGTTCCTCAAACGGAATGGAGGAGGCTGTACTGAGACTTCTTGCATGACATTTTATACAAATAGTTATGAATTCATTCTAAACCTATTTTTAGTCAAAACATGTTTAGCATTGTAACGTGATGAACGCAAAGGTGCAGTTCAACTAAGTATGGGGCAGTACGTGAAGTCCGTTAAGTCCTTGCTGATGAAATAATCGTTCATTCTTGCAAGTAAGTGCTAGTGAAGTTGGTTACTGGTCCAGAAGATGAAAGCCTGTGCTCTCCTTAGCTTCATGCCTATGATTCTAGAATCTTAGTTTGATTTTTACTTAGGGGATTAAAAAAACCCCCAAAACTGCCAATCTACTGTGTACCGTATCTTTTTAGGTTCACTTAATATTGTCCTGTGTTTCTGACCCACTAAAACAAACTCAAATGAACATGCCAAGAATTACAAACTGTTCAGCTGCAGATAAGAACGTGTGCACCGCACTTTTTGATTGTAAAGTCTGTGTGATTTAAATGTGTGCTTAAGCACTTTACTGAATTTTGACTTAAATATTTACTCATGCAGTAACTGAAATAATTTTTATAAATGGATACTTTAATCACCATACTGTAGGACCATTTTCTGCCCAGGCCAAACAATATGTCATTATTTTATGCTATGGTGGATTAAGATTTTGCCTTGTCCTATTAAAATGTCCCCTTGATAGGCTATTAAGAGGAAAGAGATATGGTTACTTAATTACTGTTTTAAAGAAAAGAGGAGTCTTTTTTCTGGATATTTTGTGAAAGAAACTTAAATTTATAACACTTTTCTGACATTTCCGTCTACAGGCCTAGGTGTCCCCAGGTGAACTAGGGCAGAGACATGCTTCTTTGGGTCTAGCAGTATGTCTGGGTAGGAAATAGATGGCTCTTAGGGTGTCTGGAAGCAGATTTAGGAGTTGAGGACAATAACATGCCAGACTTACGGGATAGGTCCCAAAAGAGACTAGGGTTCTTGGTGCTCAGTGTTGCACTGCTTAAAATTATGTCCTTAGCTCTGGGAATGGAGTTCAAAAGTAAAAGGCAGGTGCTTGAGTTTTCTGTACACAGGCTAAAGAGGGTTAAAACAACAAACATAGTAATAGGAGGGAACTTAAACTAGGCAATATGCAGTGCCAGTGGAAACATCCAAAACCCTGGCTCTTTTGTATTTAAGGAGTTCTTTGAGGTCTGCAGTTGGTGAACTCTGTGAACAAGGATCCAAAGATGGTAATACTTCCTACATTTAAAATGCACAAGGGGCATGGGAGGGAACAGGACAAAGCAGCAAAAGACTTGTGACGAGAATGTTCTCAGAATGAAGGAATTTAGGTTAAATTTTGCTCCAGCTGAGGAGATTCAAACATCCACCTCCAACCTTCAATGACAGTATTCTTCCTATCAGCAAATTGGCTATTTTACAGTGGTAGCAAGGGATACCTTCTACATCTCCAATTGAAAGTGGGCCAATGTAAAACCAATTATGCAAGAGTCATGGGGACAGAGAGAGAACAAGCAAGAGGAAGTCTATGACCTAATGGTTAGAACTGAAAAACAAGGGCATAAGGACAATATTAGTGTTTGAAAGGGTGGCCACAGACATACAACTCGTTTGCCACTTGACACGCAGATACTTAAAGCTTTGCATTGATATAGTAAAATAAAATTAAAAAAGTATCAGGGTATGAAGATGCAATAAATGAAGTCATCCCGGCATAGTAGCGTTATATTATTATAGTGATTAGTTTTCTGGACATCAAAAGAGACAACAGTGGAGCATAACCAAGGGAACTTTATTAACGCAAATCTGCAAACATCTCCATAGGAGGACTATGCTCCAGAGTTCTCAACAACCCTAAATATGTATCAGGTAAGTCAAACCTATGCTTTCTGTGTGCCAGGGGAAGTCCAAAAGTTCCTGACCTCATTGCTGGAAGCAAGAACAAATAGGCACTGATTAGACTCAAGTTAAGTGTATTTCACCTGAGGGCTCATTAACTATAAGAGAAAGGGAATTGGGATGCCTTTTGAATGTAATAAAACACAGTGCTTGTACTGTGAAAAAATACTGCCTTGATGGCAAAAAATGTATATAATGAGTTTTGTGCTAAAATTATAAAGATACAGTTTAAGAAACGAATTTCCAACAAATAACAAGTAACAACTACAAGAGTTAATGTTAAGAAAGTTTGCAATTGCTAATATAGATACCACAAAATGTAGTACAAAGCAAAAATGTAGCATAGTTCCAATGTATAGTTTAAAGTTATGCTATGATTGGGTATGATGTTGAATATAATCAGAAGAAGTCTGATTAGCAGATATGGAGATACAAAAAACCCCCACAAGCATAAGGGGGAAATACTACTAAATAAAGATAAAGCTTGAAATTGATATTAAGTATGGAAAGAGTAAAAAAAGGAAATTGGCATACCAGATTTTAAATATGGAGCAAAAGCAAGTTATTAAAAGATACCCTTTATTAAAAAAAAACAAAACCAAACCACACACCAAAAAAAATTAAAAAAGAGAAATGTGGCTAGTGATTCATCAGGAAACTCACCTGAAGGAAAAAAATTAATGACACCAAAAGGCCATTGGGAGCTCTCTATAGAAGGAGTGTTTTGCTCCTATTAAAAGCTATGTGTTTATTAATGCCTACACAAGTAGTTCAGGATTGTAAAGGGATCAGACCCGATCCAGAAGGAAGATGACTTTGTCACTGATGTTCACCCATATAAAATTTTTACTGAAATGAGGAGGTTCTTGCCACTTTTAGTGTTTGATTAGTGCTTGCAACAGCCCTGGATTCACAGATAATAGTTGACTCATCAGCCCAATACAAGATACGTAAACAAGTATCCCAGAAGCTTCACTGAAAAAGCTTAAATGTTGGAATCAGTTTATAAAACCCAGAGTTGATGGACATTGGAAGATTTCTACATTTTAAGGGAAGATACTTTATTTATTTCTCTGAATCTCTCAAAACACACACTCCAGGTGATTTTAATTTTGATATCAATAAGTCTATTATGTGAAATTCTCAATTTTAGAATTAGAACAACAATATCTCTGACTGTGCACTGGTATTCATAAAAATAAAGTCCATGTCAGAAGAAAAGATAGAGATTAAGTAGCACTGAAAGAAAGTGTGAATAGAACACAAAATCATACAATAAACATATGCTGGGCAATCCCTTACAGAATTTATCTTCAGAATCCTAGGAGGGAGGCCTTTAAAGCAATTATAAAGGGATATATATTAGCTTGCATGGTGGATTTAGGAAAGACATGACATAGACACAAACATGTAGACTTAGAGCAACAAGTTTGCACTTTGCGGGAGCAATAATGAGATAGACTTTCATGAGAGAAAAAAAGTGAAACGTCCGTTCTCAGATAGAACAACTACTGACAAAAACAAGAGCCAAAGCCCAGAAAGGTTTTCTATTTGCAAACAAGTGGTCTTTGGCATTTTTTTCTTCCCAATGGCGAAGAAATTAGACACATTAGCAGTCAGACTTATTTTTAATAGGTGATCTGAGATAGCCATAAGAACAAGAAGGAGTGCTCAGGAACAAGGTCAGGCGAAATAAAGGGATTCATAAAATGCAAGTGTCATATCTCTGCAAAAATGCATATTAATAAATATGCAAACATGGAAGATCTGCTGATATATTGCAGGTTTCAAAATATCTGGCTGTGTAACAGAGGTACATAGTCTGGTGACACATGCATAGAGAGGACAAATTTATCATTAAAAATAGGGAAGAGTCATATACCCTCTGGATGCCTCTCCGAAATATTTGGGACCCAAGTATCTTCCTTCTTCAGGAGGGCTCTTCCCTGGTTGGAAACTGAATAGTTACTTAGCAGACAACTTTCCACACTTACAAGTAGTTTTGAAACTCCTTCCAAACAGGATGAACCAAATCAACCTCTGTCTTGGTTTCGGCTGGGATAGAGTTAATTTTCTTCCTAGTAGCTGGTACAGTGTTGTGGTTTGGATTTAGCATGAGAATAATGTTGATAACACACTGATGATTTAGTTGTTGCTAGGTAATGCTTACACTAGTCAAGGACACTGGGGAAAGCTGGCCGGGGGGGCCACTGCTCGGGGACTGGCTGGGCATCGATTGGCAGGTGGTGAGCAACTGTACTGTGCATCACTTGCTTTGTATATTATTATTATTCTTGTTACTATTATTATTATGATTTTATTTTATTTCAATTATTAAATTGTTTTTATCTCAACCCACGAGTTTTCTCACTTTTACTCTCCTGATTCTCTCCCCCATCCCACCGGGGCAGGGGACAGTGAGCGAGCAGCTGTGTGGTGCTCAGTTGCCAACTGAGGTTAAACCACGACAACCTCTCTCCTGAGTCAATAGAAAGCAGTATTTTCCACTAAGTCCTGGTGGAGTTAGACACAAGAAAGCTTACGCTGATGTAAACCAAACTGTGTTTTAGAAAAAGAAGTCCCTTAGGTAAGTACAAGAAAATTCCTCTGTGACATTTAGCACATCATAGAGTCTAAAAAAGAGGCTTGTTCTCAATGTATAGGTACAGAGAAAGTGTTTTTCTTGGTAGAATCTCTGTGTTTATTTGGGATGTTGGAGAAATATGAAAAATGCTTTCAGAATTGAATTAGCATGTGAAACGACTTTCCTCATGCATTGGGTTCAAGTGCTTCAAAAACAAGGAACAAGACAAGACTGTTCATTATAATTTGTTTAATTATTGAACCATTAGTGCCAAAGATTAGGGACACTGAAGAAGTTTAGTAAATAAATGTACTGGGAATAGACATTATATGCTGATTACTTCATGCTGGCTATACAAAATACCAATTTAATGTAATGGAAGCTTTCATTTGGGAACCAGTTTACAGACAATGCATAAGTCTGAAAAGAGGATAACTGCCTACTGAAAGCAATGTCAAAAGGGTTGGATAAGTAGGTATAAATACCAAAATAGAAGAGCTGTATAAGTTAACATATTAGGTTTATGTTATCAAATTTATCTGTAGTGACGTAAACAGATAGATATTACCATAGATAGAATTAATATATTTTGCCTCGACCTGCATCCTTTTCCAGTGATCCCAACTTTTTTTTCCCAAGAAAATTAAGATGTTAATAAGTATTTTTTTTTGTGATCAGCATGAAAAACAATAGGAACATTGGAATTGCATAGATCATTCATAGATCAGTCTGGAGCTATAATGCATTTTTACTGGAGAGAATCTATTATGGATTAAAGCAGAATAGAGATGGGCATATATTTCATGATAGAACCGTGTATTAGGGTGTATTCCAAAATTATGGTCCCAAGAAAGCGCATTTAATAATGGCCTCTTTGTGAGGTCTAATGAAAAAAGAATCTTTGGCTGAAAAAAGAACATTTAGACTACTAAAATAAATAGAAAGATCTCTTCAGGGATGAATGATGCTGAAAATAAGCTATATTACATTAAAATGCATACACAATAAGTTAATACTTGCTTAATTGAAACACTTCTGGAAGAAAATAGCAACAGTAACTGCATAAAAGCGTTTCAGACATGGGATAGCATTTTGGTAATTAAGATTATGTCTAGACCATCTAGTTATGACTGTTTTTTTCAGAGGTAAACCACATTAAGCTATTTAGTTATGAAGTGCAGATTGTAAATATGAAACAACAGGGAAAGAATAAAATGTAAAGAATGAAATGAGCAGAAGTAGGTGATAAATATCGGCTTTGCTACTAATCAGGTAGTGTAAGTTCTGTGCTGCCTGGTTCACAGAATATTTTTCTCTCTGTATAATAAAGTACATTTTGTTGTGTTAGATGTCTGTCTAAAATGCCAAACAAACTGTCTTTCAGAAAAATTATATGGCACTGTTGCATTTCAATGTGTACTGGAAATCTGACAGGAATAATAAAAAACCCCCTAAGACAGGGAACTCAGCTAGGTCTTAAAGGTATGCAGTGGGAATTGGTGTGCTAACAAGATTTCAGTTGCCCTTTGTATATAACCTCTTTTAAGCCTGAACCTGTGCTCTTTATTAATATTTTTTAAAATCCACTTAGAAAAAATAGTAAAATACCTAATAGGAGAGACTTCCAATTGTTTGGGTATTAAAAAGAAGAGTAAAAGTAATAATGTATCTTGCCTAGGAAAACAAGGCATCAACAAAAGAAGAAATTAAGAAGATGCTATGGTCTGGTACTTAGAAGAAAAATAGTAGGAAGAAATGCACTTGTAAGGGAAGATCATTTAAATGTCCATCTTCAGTTGTCCATACTTGTCCTGTCCCAAATGTCTCGTTCCCTGCATTGCTGAAAATGTTCAGCTTTTCCTTCAAATCTAAATTCTCATGATGAAGGTGAAAGATTAACTGTATAATTAAGCCATATTTTTTTAATTTATAAAAAAGTTTAGGGGTTTTCTCTGACAGTATAAGATCAATATATAATATTTTTCTCTACAAGTCCCAGTCAGAGGAGGCTGCATTATAGTTTCTGCCAAAGAGACAGCATCAGAGAATATCTAAACTCGCCAACACAGGCAAAGGATAAGGTAAACAAAAGTTTCATGGAAGCAAGTGTTCATTCAGACCATGCGTATACTAATTCTGGGGAGGTCAAAATTTGACTTCTGCCTACATTGGCAGTATCTTTTTAATATCCAGCTGCAAGTGTCTTTTCAGCACTAAAATTATTTTTAATGTAAATGTTTCCTACCCTGGATGAAAATAGTTTTTATAATCTAAAGTGGGACTTGAGCCCAGTATCCCAATATATAAAGCCATTACATTAGCCAGCTGAGGTGCTCCATCATAAAAAGATAACTACCTTTACATAAATAACTCCTGACTATGCAAGCAGGGCTTGTCTTTGAAGGTGAGAGAGAACATTGTAGTTTATTGTATTATGTGAATGATAAAAATGGTATTTATAGACCAGACTACAATGACCCTAGTGATGAGCACTGAGAGATTTACACTTTAAGGGGAAAAAAACTTTAAGAACTGACATCATCATCAAACAATTTCTGTTTCTCGGTGAATCCACAAGCTAAGCCTGGTGTTTTAATGACTAGAAATCATGAATATTAAACTGGAGAAAAGTTGACAGTATTTAAATGAGCATCATTAAGAGACACATAAATTAACAGGATTTTTAGTTCTTGTGGAACCTCTATTTCAATGTTAATTAAACAACTGGAGTGCTCTTGTGCATTCCCAGCAAACTGTCCCTAATGTGTTCTGCTGAATATCATTATGGGTGGCTGCCTTGCTGTTTAATTATTTTCAAGCTGATTTTTTTTTCCTGTTGCTGCAGTGGTTTTATGCTTGTCTTGCATTCAGAAGGTGATGGGGCTTAATCCCAAAGGAGTCTGTCAGTTTGATCTACATGTGGTGCTTATACTGAAATACCCATTTTTGTAACTAATAAAACATGCACATATAGTGTTGCTGCCTAACCCTGCTGAAAAAGCCCCACTATTGACTGCATTATCTTTGTACGTAACAACCATTTGATGACTTACTGGGATTTTAGCAGTAGTTCTCTATCACAGTGGTAATCATTATTTATTCCATTCTGCACACGCAGGTGGTAAAGAATATGAATTTAGATATAGAGAAGGGAAGCAAAATAAGCATGAGATCTAGTTATTTTATAAATGTGAAGAGAAATGCTACACAGAGCACTGTGTGTTGTATCTGTTTAGCAAATTCACTGTTCAGCTGTTCCTTTACTTCTATCTGCATTATGTATGTGTATATCAGGAATTAAAGTAGTGTTTCTTTTCAGTCTTGGACATTCACCTACCCCTCTCAGTACCAGGTCTGTAGGAGGACAGACTCTGATTCTCCTTTAAGAGACCTTGCCTTGCCAATCTCCTGTAACTGGCTCTGCACCCTTCCCTTCCCATGGCAGCCGGCACTCCGCCTGCCTCGCAGGAGTCCCCACGCCATGTTTGAAGGAGACACTCCTTCAGACTTTCACATTTATCCAGACTCCATGTTAGGCTGCCTGCTCACCCAGAGGCCAGCCACAAGGCTGTACGGACTCTAAGGATCCAAGACCACCTCTGCTGCTTAGGTGTTTGTCCATGTTACCTCTTCTCTTGCCAGGTGGTCCCCCATACTGTCTGTTCTCTCCAAGCCCAGGCAGATTTCTACATCTAGCACATACAGGCAAACATCCCAGCTAAGCTTATCGGGGATATTACAGTGTGCACTCTAATCGTGATGCTAATGCAATGCCAGGTGTCTACGTAGGCTCCATATAAAGGGGCCACTGAGGATTGCTCCAGCTCCAGCCTACGCAGTGAAGAGGATGTGGCTATTTTGTGTCCTTTCTGGGCTGCCTAGGCAGAACAGAGCAAAGACTCTAAATATTGAGCAAATGTCTATTAAGTCATATGCTATTGCCCTGCTTCCTTCTCTGCTACCCTGCAGCATCATTAGGACCAGAGGACACTGCCTTCAAGCTATGGCTATGTATTACTGAAACCCGTCAAATCTAAATCTTTCCTTAGAGGCTGTTAACGCATTCCTACACCATTTAACCTCAATTGACCTACAGCCTGACCTGCAGAATAGAAACGTGGATGGCAATATGACAAATTGCTGGCTGGCCAGCCTGAGTATCGGAAAAGGTCTTTCTAAATTTGTGAGTTGAGGGAAGAAAAAAAAATCCTGGTTTTCTCTCTGGGAGAAGTCAGACTCAGTAGTTGGCGATGTTTCCATACTCTGTACTATTACCCTGTAACTAAGTAAGGCCAAGGAGCGCAAGTGTTAAAAAGCTCTACCATCCTACACATTTGTAATGCCTATAACCATGTGTACACACCTCTTACTAGTAGCGACAGTGGCTTTCTCCATGGAGTTCAGCAATCCATAGAGATAATATACTTAGTGTCACTGTGTTGAAGTTATGAGAAATAAAGTAGATGGAAATTAAAAGTCTGATACTATCCTCAGCTTTCGGATTATCTTTCACTCTGAAAAAAAACTTTTTAGCCAATTTTCTGGGAAATATGACTGAACATTTGTTGATGGGGGAAAAGTATTTTGCATCCAGACCTCAATTTAATTAACTGAAAGTTGTTTCTGAAGGTTTTTCCTTCCTACTTACTTACTCACAGTTGCCTGTATTAATAGAAACAGTTGATAGATGTCTTCAGGGGAACTTCCTATCTAATTAGTGGATTTTTTCATACTGCATCTTGCCAATAAAAACAAAATTAAAATAACCAAACAAAGCAAATTATGTGGTGCTTTCACATACCTGTCACATTGTTGAATATACATTTCCTCCTCCCCTTATTGTACATTACATCAGTTAATAGGTATTTATACATGATGTATTTCACTTTTTGCTGGAATGCTGTTGTGACATGTTTGTTTAGGAGGTGATATCCAGGTCCCCTATGAACTGTTCCTGACTGGAGCAACAAGAAATGAGGTAGTTGTAGTTCACAGAGTAAGCGATCATGACATGCAAACAAGTTCTTGGCTTTATTTGTTTAGACTCATATCCTTGGAGATCCTCCCCCTGCCCCAAATCTCCAAATAGTTGGTGACTAGAGATGTGAGTATTGAATGTAGATCTGAAATAGCATAGAGTTCTGGGTGTCTGGATGTGAGATCTAACCTGGGTTAGATTTGGTGCATGATTTAGCCTCACTTTGGTTTGAGACAATGAGAAATGATGCTCTTCGCATGCCATCTCTTAGGAGGTGTAAAATAGTCCTTGGTTCAGGACTTCAGTACAGATTTAATAAAATATATTTCCTATATTCTCTCCAGATTTGTCCAGACTTAATCAAAATTTAACGTAACATAATATTGTTTCAATTTGGCTCAAGTTAATAACAGAGTTTATTTGGAGGTAGATCAGCTCTTCGATGAGTCACCTACTTAATGAACTTTTACCAACTTTGACCACTCACTTAGGATTTCCTGACTACAGGGAGGTGGTCAGAGGCAGAAGTATGTGCAGTTAGATTCTGTACTGCATTGGGTAATATGAAGCTCATTGAATACATACTGGATATAGCTGCCAGAGCAGACAATTATATTTAAGCAATTTGCGTTGTTTCAGATTCTATACTACAAGAAGCTGGCAGAACTGCAGACAGTACTGTGTTTTATTATTTTGAAATACTTGTCTAAGGAGGGATGTGCGTGTCAATTCCTATGGCTATTTACACCACTAGGAAGTTGTAAATGCAAGCAGCAAATGCAGACAGTTGCATGGTGCTGCTAGGTCAAAGCCAAAGAGAACTGTACTGGATGAAAATCTTGGCTACAGGTTTCAGGAAGGAGAATGACAAACCTAAGCAGAAACAAAAACTCCCATCAGGTTAGCCAGCCAGCAACACCCACAATAATTTAGTAATCAGAGCAGGAGACAGGCTTTACTTTACACAGAAATTCGTAGGAGGAACAATTTAAAGTCCATAAACTGAAAACAATGTCTCAAGGATCACGCCAAATGCAAATTCCTACTACTGTTGAAGGCTGCAACTTACTTATGTTGAAGGGCAATGATCTCTCTCATTTACGTATATTACAATGGTCACACTGATATGATTCTGATTCATTAAACCAACTTTTACCTTTGCCTCACTTGAATTTCTTGGAAATATCTAGTATAGTCTATAAATTCCTGCCTTTCTTTTGTATGAAAGAAGAAATATGAACTTTCAAAAAAATGCATTTCATAATGAAGACAACTGTGTCATCTTATTCTTCCTCACTGACTCCCTTGTGTTTAACTTCCCTAGTAAATACCACAGAGCACAAACTGTTATTCCTGAACACAAGGCTGTATACAAAACAATAATTTTGCTGGGCCTGTAGCCTAGGATCAAGTACTGTTGTTGAGGTGCTAAGTGTTTTACAGAGATTTTCAGTGTTTCTGTGTCATTTAAGTATTGCAAATTGCAACCATTGTGTTGTCAATAAGGCATTATACAGGTGAATGGCTTTGTAAAAGTCATCACAGTAACAAAAACATTTACATGCCTATGTCTCCCTATTTTGGATTTTCTTCTTTGCTATCTTTGAAGCTTTAATTTATCACCAGCACCTGAAAATCGTTCTGAAGACACCTGCAGGTTTTCCAGTAGAATCCCATATCCTAATTCTTGCATCAGCAAAGATAAGCCCATGTACATTTCTACTACTTTCCCTTCAGTCAATGATATCTTTGCTATCTGTAATCTTTAGGCATTAAAAAGTATGGCTAGATTTTAAATATATTTTGTATACTTATATATATATTTTATATATTTATATATATTTTTTTATATATATATTTACTGTAGATAGATACTTACACTACTTGGCTTTCTGGCTCTATGACTAAAATAGATGTCATGAGTCCTGTGTTGAAAATCCTGAGCACTATTGCATGTAGGGGTCTGGGGATATGTTCGGTAGATGAATCCTTCTTTGAGTAGATTTTAAGACTGGCCTGCTTGCTTGAACCAGCTGCTGATACAAGTTTTGGTTACTGAACAGGGAAAGTCTGGGCTACATTGTCAGCCCCACAGCATATGTGTTCCTTTATATCCATATAAATTCTGATTCTGTGTCCTATTTTACATTCTCCATACAGGTGTCAGTGATGTAACAAAGTGTTGGAAACCTGGCCTAAACTCACCATCTCTTTTTTTTTGGCCTTCCCCAGCAGACTTTAACAAGGTAATAAAATTGGGTTTTGGTACCCTTGCTCTTCTGAAAGGATCTGGGGTAGCGTACCGTAGGCAAACTGGTCCTTGGACATCACCATTTGCAGCTCTGTGCAGTTTATGATGCACAGGTACAAGCTACGCACGCTTACTGTCTCTGGCATACTGGGCAAGCCAGGTCAAATTTTCCTCAGTGTGTAAGAGGAAAGGAGAAGGTTGCAATTCCATTACTTAGAAAGTCGTTGCAAGCCTATAGTGCAGTGAGATGGAAAGCGGGGAATGCACAAAAGAGAAAAGCCAGCAAGCAATACAAAGGCTTGAAGACAGTCTAAGGAATAGGAAATGTTCTAGGGACGGGAAACCAGAGACTCGGGCAAGAGCGGAACTCTTCCTTTAGTGCTTGGTTTTGCTGATCTCTACTTCTGGACACGAAAATCCTGGAACTAAATGCAAGCTCAACTAAACCAAACTAAACTAAACGCATGCTCAAATCAAACCCGTATCTCACCTCTGAACTTCTTGCAGTGATGTGCTAATGACCTCACTCACGAGCCTGTGCTATGCAGGTGCACTTCTGCATGGAGCTACACAACTGAGCCTGCAGTCCCCACGGGCAGGCGGCACCTTTGAGGCAGTGTCAGGTGCCTGGCCATGCTGGGTACTGCGCATCCAGGAGAGCTCTAGTTATTTGCAGGAGGTTTGTAATTACAGTGTTTTAAGACAAAAGGCTCCTGAGCAGGAGCGTATAGCCGGCTCTCTGTCAATTGAAATTCGGGTTTTCAACCAGCAGTAATCTGATACTCTTTGCTTCTGCAATTCCAAGCTGCTCCAGCACGCACATCAGAGCCGTACACACAAAATCAGATATAAAACAGCTTTTAAAAAATCTTTCTTTGTTCAGAGCTTTTTATGTTTATTTTTCTTGTACACAATGATGATTTTAGTTAAAATAACATTGCATCATTTGGATCAGGTTACTAGATAATTGGGGATTCTTTAAAGTGGATTTTCAAGTTGAGAGTAATGGAGACAATTTATAGTAGAACAGATGGTTGGCCTTCATTTGCCTGTTGACAGGTAGCATGTTGTCAGCACTTCAGGTTGTTATCATACAGAGAACAGCAGTTCAGAATCTTAATTGGGACCCAAAAGGATATACTCTACAGCTTTTTCTGGGCATTTGCAGGCACAGGAAGAAGTACAAAAGAAAATGGGGGGGAAGAAAGAAAGCTGATGTATGAATATGATTCAAATGCAAAAACGTTGAGTTTGTGCATGATGATTTCAGCATACAAATCTTTTGATGAGAAGAATACAAAAATTGAGAGGATGAAAGAGGTCAAAAGAGTACTTCTTCCCATGCACGAGGTATTGCCACGGTGTTCGCATCCTCCCACAAGTGCTTCCCGTTGTAGCAACAACAAACAGTTAAAGCAGGCAGAATAAACTGTGCGAGCAGCTATGCAGAGCACCTGGAAGAAATTTAGGAAAATTGAGAGGTTTCTGATTGAAATTTTTTCCACTGCGATTCGGATGTTCAGTATATCGAGCAGGAAGCAGCTGAAATCACGTTCTCTGAGGCAGCAACACTGTGATTACTTATAATGCACTTGTCCTAGCAGGAAGAATGTATAACAAAATCTGTAGCACTTTTTAAATAGCAAGGTTCGCATTAAGTGTTACAAATCAATCTCTGGCTTTGTTATCCTCACAGTTGATTTTATTATATTTAATTACTTTTTTTTATTTGGGGTGCTAAATTCCTTCTGGGAGTCTGTGTTTTCAAAAAGTCAATGGTTCCTAAGGGTTTGAAGAAGAAATGCTTGTTTGGATAACGGCTGGAAAACTAAAGTGTGTGCTGGCAGCAAGAAAGCTGGTGGTGTGGTCCATAGGGGACAAATTCCTCTCATACATGCTGCTTAGAGAGATTCCCCTGAAATAATGCCATTATCCCCAAGAATATTGTCAACCTTTGCTCTTCAAATATTCTTTACCTCACACATCCAGTTATGAACTCCTTTCACAACTTATTATTATTGAGGCCTAACATTGTGCTTGGCCCGAGTCAGTAACACGTAATTCCTGCCTAAAGGGCTAACAAGCTATGGTGGACTGCTCTCTTTCAGAAATGAAATCAAAGTCTAGAAGCAGGTCACATCCCAGCTGTGATATTTTCCCAAGGAAAGCAGCTCAGTTAAGCATACAGCCAAAACGTGATCTCCATCTGAGAGGCACATGATGCTGTATTATTTAAGAGTGGAGTATTTTAAAAAGCCAAAATCAATTTCTAGCAGCTGCCTTTTCAAATCTTGAAACAAAAAGGAAAGAAAGCAAACACTTCTAACACAACTTTGTTTTTAAGAGTAATGAGACATCAGAGGAGACGCTATTATAAAACTATTTGAGATTCCATACAGCAGTACAACAAACACCTATTGCTGCAGAAATTTCAGGAACATGTGGGAGATGCATGCAAGCTGGATTAGAAACAGAATGTCCTCTAGCAAGCTTCATTTTTTTTGCAGCAAGCCACAAATGCTACTTTCATTCTCAAAAAGAAAAGGCGAGAGAACTTTACATTGGCTGAGAAGTGTGAGAAATTCACACCACTGTACCTTGCCTTGAGGATAAATAGCTGACCTCTGCTTTCAGCAAGCACTGCTTCCTCAGCTGGGCAAAACAACTGGACTTTTTTGCATATTCATTCTACAGCAAGGTTTGGACACTCACTGTTTCACCCTTGCAAAAGAATATTTTGGCCAAATCATGATTAAAAGGATATTTTTAGCTGGCTTCTACAGACAAAATGTCAGAGGATTTGTTTCTGAGTCAGAGATATAGCTTCTGTTCAGAGTGTTTCTGGAGCACTTCTGAGTCCCTCCAATATTACAGTGCAGTGTTACTGAGTTTACCATTCTGTGCAAAATTAAGTGGGTGCTAAATATTGGACTGAGGGCCATAGTATCCATGCATGGGATCAGTGACACTCAGCTTTAGGCAGATGAGATGTACCATGAAATTAGCAGGCTTAGTCATGCTGAAAGCCATACATGCTTTGGTGCTTTGAAAGATTGGAACCAAAGTTGTCTTTTGATGCACAGTACAGGTGTAATGCAGGTAGCAACACTAACAACTGGCCTACTTCTCCCCACTGCTGCACTCGTGTATGTACCTGGAAGGTCATGAATAGGATAAAAGCACCATTTATTTACGCTCTTTACTCATTCAGATCTTGGAGACTTTGCCGAACCTGAACTACAGAAATTAGCTGAGCTCAGGTGATACAAACACATTCTCACCAGGAAGCAAACAAAGGCCTCCTGACCATGTCTATGAAAAATTGGGTCGAGATGAATTTCAAAAGTGCTGTTGATTTTAGGGCCTTTATTGGCCTTTGTGCCGTTACTACTCTCATTGGGTGTGCCTAATAATATCAACCTCCTACACAGTCCTCCCCATCTGACAGAAAAGTGTGTACTTTGCAATCTTTGCCAAAAACTTGTTTAATCTTAGGCATCTCTAACAACTATATGCACAATGTGATGAGGTGAACATCTGTAGAAGTGAGATGTATGGGAAAAAGACTAATTTCTCTTTTATGGCCAAGAATGGGATGAAGGATCTGTGCTAATACTAAACATAGTTATACTATACCTCTGTCTGCTTTGTCTGCTTTTAAGCATTTATTCTCTATCTGGTGTTTTATCCTTTAAATTAATCTGCCTCAGCTGCAGAGGTATGAGCAGATGCTTGAAGACTACCTTGCTGAGAGGGATAAAAACACAGAGCTGGTGATATTTGACAGATATTTCACATTTAGCTCACCAAGAGTGTACCATATTAATTTGCTGCTGAACCTCAGGGAGAGCATGGAGCTCACAAGTATGCCAGGGCCCCTCATTTTGTCAGGGGTAGAATCATAATACCCTGTCTGTAACCTCCCAACCCCTCCCTGCCAGTGTACAAGGGCCCCTGGCTCCCAGCTTCTTTGGGGAGCAATGTATGGCACCTGCCAGGGATGTCTGGGGTCAGAGAGCCAAGGGCAATGGTTCATAGGCCCTTGTTTTCCATCCTGCACTCTGGGTGAGTCAGGCACATTCTGCCCCTAATTATCCCCAATTAATAATTAAGCAATTTTATTTCTTTGTGTTTTTTTTTTTTTTTTTAAAAAGGTTTCTCTTTCCCTGCCATTTTCTTTCCTTACTGTAACATTTTCTTGTAATACTGGAAAGCATTTCTTCATTGTTTGGACTAATTTCCAAACAGATTTAAAACTGTTGTAGCAGTCAAGCTTCAGTTCCTTCGTTTATTAGATTCAGAAGACGGCAAATTCCTTAAAACACAGATATAAACAATTATGGTAATGCATTCTGATTTTATAATTAGTTTTCATCACATGAAACATATAAGTTTGGGCTTCAGATTCTTTTATATCCTCCTCTCCTCCCAGCTCTGAGTTTGAAGTTCATGCATTTCTGTTCATGCCTTGCTCTCAGTCCTTGGCGGGCCATGTAGTAGGGGATAGAAACTTAACTCTCAGAGACACCAAAATATAAGAGAGAAGGTCACAAATGCTGAAATAGGAAATATTTTACTGTAAAATGTATGTAGTATATCTGGTCATTGTTTTCATTATTAAAAAAAAAGGAAGTTGCATAAACCTTGGGATGCTGTCTCAAAATTTCCATTCCCATCTCACAGTGAGATCAGAGCAAGAACCAGGTAACTCACACAAGCATTCAGAGTCCAGGTGAAATAATTCACAAATGGTGCTAATCTCTGGAGTAGGAGAAAGTTGCTCTTTTCACAGTGAGAGATAGAGGGGAAGTTTTTGCCTATGGGTATAAATATGAAACTCTCAGCTGCTTCATGGTAAGCCTGACCTTGCCCAGCTAGAGTCAGTGAGATATTTTCCAGTGACTTTTTTGGGCACAGAATCAAGCTGTCGGAGCTTTGCTGAAAGCTGAATTTGGACCCTTGTTGTTATTACATACAACAAGAGCTTCTTAATTTTTGTTTTAATTACTTTTGTCTTGCATATCCAGAAGGGTAGGAAATGAGTTTTATTAATACATTGAGAGTGTAATGATCATTAAAGAATAAAGAAAGGATTATAGTATTCTGGTGCAGTCCTCCCACACAGAACCCCAAAACCTAATTGTAGCCCTTGAGGGTTTGAGCATTGCCCTGCTTAATGATAATTTGTGTCACTCTCCAAAAAAAGAAGTGTGTTAGGGCAGAAAAAAAGCTCTGATGAACAATAGGAGAGATTAAATTAACATGAATGGGCAGAAGCCCCATATGTAATCGCAGGATCCGTTAAGAGAGGTATTTCCAGGAGAAACAGGGAAGTATTAAGACCATTGTACAAAACACTGATGAGTTTTGAACAATCTCATCTGTATAATTCTCACCACTTACCTTCAAGGAAAACAAAGTCAAGCTGAAACAGGTGCTGGAAAGGACAGTGGGGTGACAAGGGGGAACTGGAGAGCCTGCCTGATAAGTGGGGACATATCTATTCTGTATTGAAGTACAGCAAAGAAAGCCTTGAACTAGCACCGGCCCAAGCTAGTACATCCAGATGGTGCACTCAAGTGTGGAAACAGCAGCATCAGTGTAGCCCTGAACCTCAACTGAAGTACCCTGCAATGCAGCAGTGCTTCTTTGCTTAGGTGGAATGCTGTGCTGAAGCACCTTTACGGCTTTCTAGAACAGGAGCTGCCTCCTGTGGAGGCCAGCTTGCACAGCTGGCTTGTAGCACATCCTAAAAGCTTGCCGAACGTACTTAAGTAAAGACTGAATGGATATAATTTCTCTCTTTATAAGGATATATACTGAATTGTATGCACACATGCTATGGGAAGGGTGGGTGAAGAAGGGAGAGAGAGAAGAACTAGTCAAACCCAGGGCAAGAACAAATGTACTTAAACTGATCATGAAAACAGTAGGAGCTCTAACTGGCAGAGGAGCAGTTTTGCAGTGGCTTTACATTAAGAGTATTGAACCTGGTTCTTAGCAGATGTTTGCTGCCTTCATTAGCAAGTTAAAGGATGCAGTGGCCAACAACTGAAGCTGCATGGATTCGTTGACCTTCCAGTTCTGTACCCTTGCATTTGGACCTTTGCTGGATAAAATAGTTCACTTGGAGGTGAGAGTTGTACAAAAGATGTCACATTTCCTGGGTAAATCCATGTCCCCAGTGAATGCCAGAATGCTCAGTAAATTCCTTGGGGCCAAGAATTCACAGGGTCTCCTGGGTTGAATAGTGGGGTCTAACATTTCCATTTGTTTTTTTTTCAACTAAACACAAATAACACCTAGCTCTTTTTTAACATGTTTAACAAGTAGATCTCAATGCAACCTAGAAAGAATATCAGCATCTCGTAGATAAAAGAAATATTTTAACCAGGAGTCACGGAGAAGTGAAATGACACAGCTGTGGTTGCAGAGCAGGCAGGGGACAAAGCGGGAAAGAGAATCCAAGTTTCTTGTGTTCCAGTTATGAGAGGCCAATTGAAGCCAGTGGCTGATTTACACCAACTGGTGCTTGAGGGTGTAAATAAGGGCCCTGCACGTCTGTGCCTTTTAAACATGTGTCTGCACATGTAGGAGACAAATACAGTATTACCAACTACAGTTGTGCAGCTACTTCTGGGTGAGAACTCTGAGGTGGCAACTAATTTACAGCACATGGTGACCTCTGTGAAGCCTGGACATTGAAAGTAAGGATCTACCTAAAACTACAGTGTGTTTTGTAGACCAAGTTCCAATCACCAGATTGTGGTTCTGTGGTACAAAGGTTGCTTCACACAGTCAATGTATATGGCAAAAAAATACAATGTGACATTCTAAAAGCTTCGTTGAACTTATCCAATGCATAATGTTCTCACTGGCTGATGTCTGCTGATACCCTGAGGTCTGTGCTAGGCACTGGTTCAGTACGGACTAAGTATCTCCTGTATGAGTATGAACTGAACTCCTACCTCCCAAGTTCTCACTGGTCCTACATCTGATCTTGATTCATTTGTGATGGGTCTGAATAAAAGTTCTACAAGTACAGAACATGATAGCTCCTTATATGTGGCAGTAGATAATCCTGCACAAAAGGCTGTTAGTGTAACATTGCAAAGAACTGAAGCTCAGCTGATACGAAGAACTTTGTATGCATGTGTAGGGCAAGGCTTACAAGGTGAAGCACTGTTGTGCTGATGTGCATGGGGCAATGATCAGGCTGGGGGGGGCAGGACCCATCTGAGATCAGCGTGAAGTTATGCTGAATATATGCTGTGTATGCTTAAGCACTACACCAAAGGCAGTATATATGCATTTGTTTATTTCGCTCTTCAATGCAATTTGTACAGACTAGAAGAGACAGAGACAATGGAGGTTAAATATTCAGGGTGGGGATTTAGCTGCGTGGATCCTATTAAGGTTAATGGAAGTTGTACCACTAAGTCCCTTTGCATCACTCAGTGAATAGTCAGCAACCCTTGTACTGTATGCGTTAACAAGAGTTTAGTCATAAACAGCAGCAGCACTAGAAATAAAACTCATCTGATGAGCTAAATGAAATGTTTATTTTAAGGACAGCAAGTTCTGATGTAGTTGCTATTATGTTTAGAAGCTGAGACAAACAAAGAGTTAAGGAAGACATTAAGATTTTTTAAGAAGTAACTTCTGTTTTCCTAGCTGAGATGCTTTTATAAGCCTTATGATGCATCAGTTTTCAGTATTATCCCCATGAAGATGTCATCAAATTCTCATACTGTCCTGTTGCAAATACCTCCTGAGAAATTTGAGCCACCTTATCTACATTGAGAGCTAAGCATGTTGAGCCCTTGGCACAAACTGGGTTGTAGTCAAAGTGCAGCCAAGATATGGCTCTAACCTTGGATGTGCTACTCTGAGGTCTTAGAACTGAGATGCTGTTTCTGTAACAACTGGGTGCAAAGTATTCTGACACATGTAGCACTGCATGCTGGATTGTTAGATTTCTTTCTGGTGCACCACAATAGAAAACAGGAGGGCACGGGAAACCTGTCTTTTATGCAATAAATCGAATCTCACTGTAAATCGAATCAACTGTAGTGAAGTTGCAGACACCCTCGATTGGGCAAATTTGAATCCTCCAACACTGGAGCAGCTGTAATTCTCCTGAAAATGCTTCACGTTATAAAACCCTTGCCACTTCAAAAGAGGCTTTTGAAGTCAGTTTTTCCAGTGACTCTGTTCACCTGTGACAAGACAAGGGTTAAAAAGCCTTTCTAGCTCTAGGAGAAAACAGTAGATTATCAGCCTTATCCTCCTCAGAAACATCCAGGATAGAGGTCAGCTGAACCTTTATGTGAGTCAGGACTCATTTTCTCTAATAAAATCATATGTTTGGTGATGGATTCAAAGAAAATTGCCCAGTACTTGCGGGGTTAAATCACTAATAATGATGTTAGTAGTGATCCGGCTGGCAAAATATAATTCCCCTGAGATCACTTTCTCCGAGAAACACAGCAGTGTGCTGTGGTGCTTTTTGAGTGGAAGGCATTATACCCAGGTTTCCATGTGGATTAGGTGACCGCTTTCACATCTAACTCTTTTTTGACACTTAAAGGTCATATGGCTTATCAGTGAGGTGATAAGAGGGTGACATTCACTGTTGTCTGACCATCTTTTGTCTTTATTTGTCTTCATTACCAGTTTTTGGTAACCTTGGAGAAACAAGTTACAGCAACTATCAGCCCAGATGACAAATTTGCAAGCAGGCCAGGGCGAGAGCTGAAGAACCTCATCTGAGGTGAGTCCCTGTTCCTCTTCAGTAATGCCCCTTCGCAGACTTCACTCTTCAGGATGATTTGGTGTAGCAAAAAGGTGTGAAACAGGGAAATCCAGACCCAGGTAATTCAGCTCATGTTTAAAAAGAGGTTTTGCTTGTTGATTAGGTAATCCTTCTCTAGGAAATGCACGGCACCAACTGCTTTTCATGCTAGATTAGTGCTCCTGTGGTCAATTTGCTTTTACTAATGTCAGGGCCCCACGGAGCAGGTTCATCTGTCGCATAGCAACTGCTTCAGCAGCAGTGGAGGTAGCCATGCATAAAAGATTACACATGATGGCAGGGCACAAGTGTGAAGATTTTCAAAATTAGATACAGTCTCAGCATGAATATGAACTGCAGAATTGACATGGAAGGATTTTTTCAAGTCATCAAGTTTTCATATTTATCAGAAAAAGTGGTTTAACTGCAGTGCATGTAAAATGAAGAAAATGCAGAAGGGCAGTAATTTAGAAAAAGCAGCAAACAAGCCAATGTCTGTATACAAATAAATGTAAACAGAAAGCCTCACACGGTTTCTGCCAACTGTGAGGCTGCCTTCAGTTTCATGCTACAGATGCCCTCAGGAGAGGAGATGATCTACAGTATTTTATGTACATTTCAAAAGGTCACACTCTAAAATGTCCCACAATCACTAGTAAGAGCAGGTGAGATAGCTTACGTGACTTCATTTAAAGTGGACCTCTGAGCAAACTGTAAAGCTCCCACACCCTGCTCCGGGACTCTGCCTCCCTTGCTACCTTGTTCGGAGGAGCAGGGACATCTTCAGCTTTTACTGTTTGCATTAGATCTGGCCACTGCTTTGTCACACAGCTTTTTGATATTTCTTTTCAAATGACATTCAATCTTTTCTCTTAAAAGATGGACAGAGGGAGAGAGATATTGATTAATTAGTTATTTTAAAGGTGGTATGTCAAGGACTGTGTTTTGTTGCTAGACAAGGTTTTTCTTCTCTATCTCTAAAAGAGAGCAAAAGTGAGAATTTGAAGATCTTTGTATTTGAAATGTCCTGCTAATTTGACAGGATACTTTTGCAGGGAAGGTTTGTTTTTGTTTTGTACTCTTCTGTATTCCCTCTTGCTGGGAGGACAAAAGACTCACGCTGCAGAGTACTGTGGCTGATCCTTTTGTATGCAAGACTAGCAGACTTGTCTGAAACAGGAACCTTGGAGGTAAATCAGGCTAATGAAGCAGCTCAGAGAGGCGATGTGTATTATTTTGTATCCCACAATGATTTTAAAGTCAACACACATACAGTACCAAGTATTTTGTAGCCTAAGATACCTGTAGGAGATCCAAGAGAAAGCTGTTCATCTAGTCTCCTCAGTGCTTTCGTTTAACTGATAGCAATTAATTCTTTTTTCATAGTAAGGAATGTAGGAACCATTTCACTCTCTGGATAAATTTTATCTAGGCAAGAAATTATATTATGACAGTTGCTATCCGTGATGCTAAAATGCTTTTACTAGGACAGTTACAGCTCTTTTTACTCTAGTCTGAAAGAGAAAGTGAAGAGCTAGCTTTGCTAGAGAGAAAGCAGTTTGTTAGCAATGGCCTTTTGCTGCAAAGAGATTGGGGTCTTCTGGATTAATCTTCGGATTATATAGATTTTCCGAGGATAAGACAGCTAAGTCATCCTCCGTCTCTAAGGAAGACAGCATTGTAGCTGCTTTGGCTAATCTAAGACAACAGCTTTTCCCTTGGAGGGTGTCAGTAATCCAAAAGATTGGTAGATAAAATAATTGAAGTTCTCAGGGGTTAAGTTTAGAGACTGCAGCCATTTTTGCAAGAGCAGCAGCTTATTAAACTGACAAAACCACACTTCAGTACCCGCTGGCCCTCCCTCAGCTGCCATCACAGTGTTATTTCCTCGGCACATGTTTGGGGCATTCTGAGTGGAAGGGAAGGCAGGAGGAAAAGGTTAGGGCCTTGTAACAGCCAAAATTCTTCCTTGCCACATGTAAGATTGATGATACTGTACAGTTCAGCTGTGTTTCCCTACTTGAGATATCAAAGCACACTCTAGCCTGTAATGATGAGTGTTATCCTACTCTGCACAATAGGAATGCTTTACTATCCTCATTTGTAAGTGGGAAACTGAGGCACAGAGTGTTTAGCTGGCATGCTTCCCATCGTGCTATAGGTTAATGGCATAGGAGGGAGGAGAATCCCCAAACCTCATATCCCATTTTATACTTTAACCAGCCACAGCATGTTCTCTTGGACCTAACACAGGACTTCTAAGTCCAGTAGCTGGTATCACATCATAGGCAAGGTGATGTCATAGATATGAGTAACTAAGGGTGAGCTTGTGCTCGTAGCCTGACACACAACATAAAGCACACTTGGCCCATGGACCCAAGGGTCCTCCATCCCTCCCTGCTTCACAGTCTTTGTGAATGAGTGTGCACAACTTTGTAAGCCACAGCGGCATTTCATGTGATGTCTCCAGTTCTTGGCCCTCCCCTTGCATGCTTCTCCAGAAGGCATGGAGCAATTGGGCTGGGGAATAGAAAACTATTACTAAATCAACACTTTATTCAGGTTTGGTCCCGTGAAAGATGAAAGAGACAGACTCTTCCAGGGGCCACCCAACCATGAGTCTTTTTGTGTTTGAAGAGCCCCAACATTAGCCCCCACTGTTTGCAGATATTTAACACATTCAGACAACATTTCTGATAAAACATATAAAATAATTTTCAGCCTCTCCTTACATGATATTGCCAAGAGCTCATTTTCTATCTTGCACTTGGACTGCCAGCTTTATAAGACCAACCCTAGCTTTACTTAGAGCACATTTGGCCACCCCTATTTTTTCAAGCAGTCAAGTCCTTCCCTGTCAGAGTGTGAGCAGAAACATGCTGCCATTTTTCTGGAACTATTAATAGGAGATGGATCATCATCCTTCTTCTCTGATAGGAAGGCAAAGGTAAGGATAGGAGTCATGTCTCTCTGTCTAGATATATTTAAGTTCATAATAATTATGTTTCCACAACAAAACCCAAGTGTTTCTTAAATTTATATACATTGTACAAACACACACATATGCGCATTGTAGTACTTACAATATGGATGGATTCTTTAATTTCTTTTTAAACTGTCCTTTATTCTCTTCTAAACCACACACACAAAGCAGAAAAATAAGAACTGTCCACTTTGATTAATATATGGATTTACATTGTCCAATCCTGCCTCTAACAACAATCTGTGCCAATTCCTGCAGGCAAAGGTGCAGTTATCCTGGAGCTATGGGATAACTGTGGCCAGTCATCCTTTCCTACCAATCCTGCTAGGTGAAGGCTGGTGCAGGCTCTGAAGCAAGGTACTTCAAAACCATTTAAAAAAAAAAATTTACTGCTGTCACCTTGTATACTGTCTATTTACTGCAGTGCATCTTCAGAGTCTTGATTAGGTAGCAGTACCAGAGAAAGCAAAATTATCAAGTTATTATTATTATTATTATTATTATTATTATTATTATTATTATCAATGTTTTTGAATTTGCAACCGTTCAGTCTCTTTGTGTCTTCTTTGTACTTATGGAAGGACAAACATAGTCATAAAGAACCGAGTAGGGCTGTTAAGCTGCTTTTTTGACTTTTATCATAACCTCTCTTCATCTTTTTAAAATGTAAATAGTCCCAATACCTGCAATTTCTCTTCACATTCAATTTTTGTTTCCACCCAGTAAAATCAAACCATTTTATGTTACCTTAAAAAAAACATCAATAGATCGGGTATGGCGCAGACACTAATGTTAATGTTTTTTCCAGCATTTGTGGCTACTCCTGTTTGTGATTTTATGCTTCAGCAAAACTGTATTCAGCTTCCAAACTCTTCAGCTGCAATCTGGTGGGCTCTGATGGAATTAATTTTGATTTTATCATCTTTATCCGTTCTTAAATATTTACCAGTACACCATAATCTCTTTTCTGTCAAATATTTTATTCAAGACGTTTTAAAAATTCGTTCTATGTTCTTTAAAAGCCTGACTGTAATAAGAGCGCTACATGACACTACTACCTTTTCCTTACAAATAGTTCAGATCTAATGGTATGATCACTGAATCCTAATTGTGCAGCAACTTGTATTTTATTGATCAGCCTGGTTAATTTTTTTGAAACAAAGTCCAGGAGAATTATGATCCTCTTGCATCTCACGCAGGTGCTATGTAAAACCAATGGGTTCTGAAAGAGAGCGAGTTCATCAGAAAGTATGTTTTTACTATTAATTTTTTCCAATTAATGCCAAAGTAGTTTTAAAAGTGTAAAACTTGATCATCCTGTTTGATACTTTTTTTTATCTGCTGACCTATTTACATATTTATCTTCTGTTCTGGACATCTAGTTATACATATAACTCTTTAGTTCTTTCCTCCCACGTTCCCCTTCCCCTTTTTCATCCTGCTTATGTCACTGCTGTGGAATCCATCACTTTTCTATAGTGTTTTTGCTGCTTTACTGGATTTCCATGATTTACTCAAGTCCATATTATTTTGGAAAATTAATATTGTTCATTTTTAGGCTTCTTAATGCAAAAAAATATAGTTCAAGCAGTATACATAATGTATAAAATTTGTTTTTGGCACAGAAAAAATAGGCTCCACTTAATTTTTTTATTGATAATAACACTTTCTTGCTGGAAGGAACAATCAGCCTTTCCATTTTCTCTTACTTTGTTTTCCTCATTATACCTTTTCAGATTAATAGTATTTTGCCATCACCTACTTTCACCTAAGATTCGATGTTTCCATTCCACTGTATATCCAGTCCTACAATTAGCATCTGCTAATTAAAAACATCATATTTCACTGTTAATAGCCACTGTATCCTCTTCCTTTCTTTGTTCAGGTACAGTTTATTTTTCTTAGTTTGCATTGTTTAAGTACCATGTCAGGACTGACTCAATACAGATTCAGAGCCTTCATCCATCAGTGACAAAATGAACTGTTTGTTCATCAAAAATTTTTGCTTAACTCCCAGATTCCTGAATGACTATAAGTGAGCATGAACTCTTTACCTTTCCTCATCATCTCTCTCACTTTACCCTGGGGACTTAAATCTTGTCTTCAATGCCATCTACCTGGTCTAAAGTATGGCCCCCTACTTCTCTGTAGTTTCTGTTTTTTCTGTATGCTCATGGACTCTAGTATTCATTTCATAACTCAGAGGCATCATGGTAATGGTTGCCAAAAAGGTACCTAGCACTGGGATTCACGCCTAGTTAGATGTGAGGCTGCCAGTAGAGACAATGGAAAGAGAAAGACACCTCCAGAGAGCAATTAACTTTGCCTATCTTAGGCACATGGCTTAGGATGGGCATGAACCACTGCATTGGCAGTATCTCTTCTCTCCAGTGACTGCAGCGGGAGCTCAAGTGACTAGCTTAGAGTTGGTGCCCTGCTTTACCTTAGATGGCTAAAGCTAGGTGAGATGAATCCCACCCTCAGGTTCAGAGCATGACATCCAAAGATGATGCTGAACATGTTACCTCATAAATCAGTCCTGTTGGCAGGGAACTACCTGGTCCATTTGGGAACCAGATATTTAGCCACTGTGTAGGTATGAAAAGAAGCAGGCAGCCCCATCTCCGAGTGGATGGATGTGATCTGGATAGAGCAGTCTCTACTCACCCAGACGACTTCTGCTAGTGAGGGATTTTGCTGCTGATGCTGTAGATGATCAAGCTTTCAGCTCCCACCGGTTATGTCAGGTTATTCAAAGACTCTGTGTACCTATATGTTGTAGCACAAAGACTGTACTGCAGTTTGCAAATGCAGGCATCTCATGCCTTGTGCATTGTGGTACTTGTGTACCACAGTGACCTGTGAGAATAATGTATTTAATCCTGCATCCCTTATTTCTGGTCTGTCAAGAAACTTCAAATTGATCTTCATGCTTAATTTTATAATAACCCATAGGTAGTTTAAATATTTCAGTCAGTTCACCTCCTAATCACCTTTCCTTGAGGCTAAATAATTCCCATTTCATCATTCTCTCAGCTACTGTGTTAGCCTTCTCCAGTACATTAATCATTTTGGTTGCCCTCTGCTGTACTTTCTCCATTTTATCTACATCTGTCTTCCACTCTTATGACCAAAATTGGACATTATATTCCAAATTTGGTCTACCACCACAGGGTCTTATAAAGTAAAAATATAATTTTATTGGCTTTGTTACAGATATGCCTCTTTCTTAATGTATACTAGCATCTTACTAACCTTCTTCATTGCTGCTGCCTGTTGAACTGAGAGTGCATGAGCTGGATTAGTGACATACACTCAGGGCTTTTTCCTCTTTCATGTTAACTACTTCATTACCAACTCATCTATTTTTAGTTTTAGTGCACCTTTTTGTTAATATCAGCGTTTTTTACTGTGTGTATACTAGTTTTCTGTGAAGAGGAAAGAAGAGGAGGACATTGCAATATGAAGTGAAGATACCGGCACTATTCAGTGAAATTTTTCTTGAAAACCTGCATGATTTCACTGGAATTTATCTTTTTCTCTTCTGCTTTATATTTCATATTTCCTTTATGCCCTTCACATTTCCATTAGTGCTACCAAAACTATTCTATAAACACCTATATCCTTCAGAGTTTCAATGATCAGCCCTATTTTAGTGTCATTTGTATTATTTAATAAATATAGAGAAAAATCTTAAAAGGGACAGTCTGAGAATAACACAGTAGGTATACAGTGAATGTTAAAAATCCTGACTAAATTGCTGCTCTGATATTCTTAGAGATACAAACTCATCTTTTTCCTAAAAAACCAAAAGAAAATACTCCCATAACAAACAAACACACACACTCCTCCCCCCCCAACCACCAATCCATGACTAATTTGGAATAAAATTCTGTTCAGGAAAATATGGATGATCCTATTTTCTGGACAAGCCTAAGATTTTTTTTTTTTTCTCAAATATTTTGTCATGTAATCTTCCTAGGATTTCATGCAACCATCTATTTAGACAGGTTTAGAATTATGAACCTTATCATAAATCAGGACACTTTGGATCAGTGTCTTGTACATTTTTAATAACAGAGTAAAGCAACAGAATCAAATATCATACTAGATAAATATAGGGGAGGATGGGTATAGCATACCATTTTCTTCTAAATTTCTTATTATTTTAGTGACAGATGATTCCAGTAGTTAGGGTGTCAGGTTGGGACTTAGGAAATTTGAGTTCAGTTTGAGTTCAATTGAGTTCAGTTTCAGGGCAAGTCATGTAATTTATCTTTGCCTCAGTTTCTCATTGATGACAGGTTCTCTGTAAATGCTGAACACACTGGATACCACGGTCATAGAGACCATATAACAAAACAAAGGTGTCAAATGCCAAGCCCATCTTAATCCCATTTTACCAGAAGCAAGAGCAATTCTTTTCTGCAGCAACTAAACTTAAGTTGCTAATGACCAAACCTGGAATTTGGTCATTAGTCCTGACTGAATTTAAATATGCTGGAGGGAAGGACAGAGGTGGTTTCTGGAGCAGCCACACGTCATTAAACTAGTTTACCTTCTGCAGTTATCAGTAAGGCAAATGTGACATCCAGATTTCTCAGGAATCCTTGGAAAGTGCAGCCAGAATGGTATAAAGAGGATTTACAAGGGCTAAAAATGTGGGCCAGAATTCTCACAAGATTTATATTGTAACTAGACACTGTATCCTGAAGAAATATCCCCTGTCCTCTGAGAACAAAACTACTGCTAAGATTTTCAGGAAAAAATATGCCTTTTGCCTTGAAATGTTCCAGGTTGTTTGGCTAATTTAGTCACTTAAAGTAGGAAAGATGCACATGTAGTTTTGTACTGTCCCCCTAAGGTCTTCCTCTACTCCTTTATGCTGTTCAGACTGCACATACTGCTTTTATTTTGACCTGGGTACCAATATGGTGTCATTGAGAGCAATTTTTAATGCATATTTAATAGCTATAGGTATTTAACAATTATGGACCAATTGATGCAATATGATGCTTAGCCACATTCAGGTTAGAAAATTCCTGAGAAGTCCTGAAATTCTCTCTGCCTAAAATATTAGCCAATATTTCAATAGTTGTAAACTTAAAAAAGGGATGCAACTCACTGTACATCTGAACAAGCAATGCCCATTTACCCCAGATGAGGACTTGACTCCAGTGTTTAGACTGAATACATATGATGGTATTTATTTTTGCCCAGAAGGCAATCAGAGGTAGGATTTCCAAACACAAATTGTACTGGCGTAATCCATTTAGCTGGGATTTAAGGATTAAAAAAAGAGTAAGAGAATGACTTGAATGCCCATGATGTAAATAAGATTAGATAATGAATCATTTCCTAATGCGTTGAGAAAATAAGATTAGACTGTTGTTGGTCACGTGAACAGTTTTTCACTGATGACCAAATCCAAGCCTCTGAAAATAATCCTTTGCTTGTCCTCATCTCTTACATCATATCAGGAATGTGTTCTTTATGATGATAATTTTAGGCATCAAGTGTGAGTACTGCAGTTTTGTGTGACTCCAGGATATAAGATGACAGAGAACTGGTGGTCCACAGTTTACTGCAATTTCTGTTGCCAAATTTTTGTCATTAAAGTTAGTTTATGAAGGTTAGAAGCAAGCTGAGACCATAGAAAATAATGGAGCTCTGCCACCAATTTCAGTGCAGCCAGAGTTTACTTGGGAGTCTTCATGTAGTGTCTGTCCACCATATGAGGAGCTGGACTTGACCAGTTTGTTATGTGATAATAACTAATAGTCCTGGAAAACAGCACTCATGTTAGCCATCAGCTAAACCTGGAGAGCAGAAGCAGCAAATGCTTTATTCATTGAGCCTCCATCTTTTATCCTTTTCAGGTTTCAGCTGTCATTAAACCTTTTTTTACCAAAGTAGTTTTAAATTACCACATTAATTTCAAAATCAAGCTAAGTTCCTTAGCAAGTGAACCATTTTCATCAGTATCTGAAAGAATTCATTATAAAGTTGATTCACTAAGAGCGCTCAACTTACTACATCAAAAGAACACCACAATTTTCACAATTCATTATGTTCTTACAGTTGAGATTCAAAATATTTATTGAGCTGCTGCTATTGGGGATTCATGTAAAACATTATAAAAGTACTGCTGATTTTTTTTTTTTTGGTAGTAATTTTTCTTCCCAAATATACATATGGGGCCAGCATGCCATGGGAGATGTATATCCAGCTGTTGTAAATCAGTACAGCTCTATTGACCTCCTCCAAGCTACTCTAATTCATTGAGATCTGACCTATTAAAAATCTTTATTTCTGCTTTTGCATGTTTATATCCTAGTCAATCTTCAGTGATGGGAAAGGTTGAGATGAAGATCAATGTGAGACCAATTGTTAAAATTCTAACTGTGTTCATTGGTAGAAATAATGTTGTGTTACTGCAAGGTTTATATAAGTCATAACACAGTGGGGTCCATTTATGAGATGAGCTCTTATGTACTACCACAACACAAATAAAATACTGCTTTTCTCATCTAGCAGTGGCAGGGAATAAAAATGAAAGAATAACCGTACAAGAAAGAAGGGAAACAGAAGGAGTTTGGACAATTGTTTACCTAAATCCTGAGGGCTGGGGTGATGTGTTTGCATCAGCCCTCTTTTGTTGATTACTTTGTATTATTCGTATTTGTAAGGGAGTTTTGATGTAGTTTGAATAAACTGTATTTGGCAAAACTAAAGGTATATTCTACTGAGTAAACGGGGAAAATCTTAATACAATCTTGTTGGGTAAATGAAATGAAGCAATTCCCTTCAAGATGGTTGGTGTTTCCTACTGCATTAGGCCTCTCATTAAAATAAACGAAACGTTAGAAAATTGTGCTCAGATCTAGTGAGCAGCTTTCAGGGAAATCTGATTTTATGTTTGACATGGCAAAGTAACTTCACCAAAATAACAAAATCACTGTACTGCGTGTCTCACCTGTACTCTAATAGAGCTTTACTATAGGAGAGCAGATGGGAGATGCCGGTCCCAGATAGCCTAGAGGCTCCAGGCTGTAAAGATACTGATTTAGACCTTCGAATATCCCTTTTCATAGGGTTTTATAGTGAGGAACTATTGCTTGTTCCAGTCTTTATTGGTAGCATGTTCCATATGAATCATTCCTTTGCTTCTGAAAAGCATGGCTTAGGGGAAGTTTGTCAGAGAAGAGTTTTGGAGTTTTTCATTCCTGCAGAAATTCCTCTCCAGGACATTTTCATGGAAAAAGATGTTTGGTTCCAACAACCCCAAAAGCAGATCAATATCTACAAAAGCAATAAAACACCTCAGCAGAAGAACAGCAAGTGCAATTCAAGAGCGATTTGCCCCTGCCAGGAAAGCCTATGGCAAGAGAAAACTTGGTGAGGAGCAGTGGGTCACAGTGGCACAGTATCACACACCCAACACTGACAGAGCATGAACGACCAGAGAATAGGATACAGCATATGGTAAAAGGCCTCCTTTGCAAAGAGGAGCCAGGTCTAGAGCTATAAATACCTTGCCAAAAGAGGTGTTAAAACAAGAGTTAATGAATCACGTAAACTGTATGTTTTCTGTAGGGTACTCATTGCTCGTGTTCTCCAGAGCAACATTGTATGCTGGCAAAGGGAAGGCTTGGAAGTCAAGTGCCCATGGAGACAGTAGATGTTACTTCACCTAGCTGGCCCCTGGATCACCAGCATAACTAAGAATATATTTTACCTTCTAGAGGAACTAATGGTCCTAACTTTCCTAATTGTCTCCAGCACTGTTATACAACAAAAACTCCTAGGTGGTAACCAGTTCTTCCTGAAATCAGTAGTGTACAGGACTCTGAACCTTGAAATCTTTTTTCAGTAATGTAATAATGCACTTTCAGATAAGGGTATCTGTATGCTGGCAATGTATCGATGTGTTAATATTCTCTGGAAGAGAAGACTCTGGGGAATTTGTTTAACTACTTGATGCCTCTGGGTGCATCACATATCATTTGGGTGCATTGTGTGTTCTGGCAGTGGGATATAAACTTCTAAAGATTTTCAGCTCTGAGAGCAGCATTTGCTACTTTGCCTCTGTGAATAACTGAAAGGAAATGTGCAAAGGATGCTATGAGCATGGGTGTCAGAGCCTGCTTTTAGTGAAATTATCAAAGAACTTTTGGGTTGTTCAGGCTGTAGAGATGAGTTGTACTGTCACAGCACTTTCTGTGGGGAAGTGACATTGTGCAGCAGGTACATTGCTGTTGTTACAATAGATTTTTGTGATTATCCAGTTAGATTAGTATGGCTGATTTAGGGATTCATCAAAATGAGCTTCTACCTTCCATAAAGGTTAACTTTGACTTGTACAAAATGCATTAAAGATGAACAGTCTTCAGTACTATGCTCTTCAGAATTTTACAGTGAATGAGCTACATGTCATTGATTATTTACGGAGCACTCCACACCATAGTAATTCCAAAGAAATATCAAGATATATGTATCCTGAAGCTTGTTGGAATGGAAAAAATTTTACCAGTGATATTTTGTAAAATAAGTACAGTATAAAGGTCATTGTGGGGAGGTGTAAAATTACAGTATATCTTGGCCATGAAATTCAGTTGAAATAAGTTCAGAAATTATTAATCTGTCCTTAGAGCGAAATGATGCATTGGCAAATCTGCAGTGAACTGAATTTCACTTAGGTTTTTGTTTTAAGTGGAAAACTGAAGGGAAGAGAAACCCCAGCTGCACAAAGATTTTCGATTTCACCATGTTCCCACAGAAGAACTGCAGTTTTGACAGGGCTTCAGCTTCAACTGGCAGCACGTCCCATAAGAGATTTTTTCCTTTCCTTTCTTATACAAAGACAGTGTTTAGTATTGTACCTTTTTGTGTTTGCCTGGAGCAATCTAAGGTACTATGGCTTTTCTAATAGCAATTCACATTTGATTTTCTCAAGGTTTCCAGATGTGTTTTAGTTTTAATTTGACAGAAATTAATAAGTATAAGGAGAAAGATATCATACATCAGCACTGTACAGCGGTATTGTCACACTTCCTAATTCGTTAGACAATAAGAATAATCTACCACTTCCAATTTAAACTCAGTAAAATAAACACATGTATATTAATGATTTTTAAATATTTCTGTTCAGTCAAGCATGTCTTCTTTATGCAGAATAGCATCAGATCAATAATTAGTTGCCAAGCATTTTAATAACAAGAGTTTTTGCTTAAGATTGTTTTTCATAATTTTGCATTTATGTTTGACAAGTTCAGGAACTTGTCTTATTTGAAAGAAAAAATATTAATGCAGAAATTACTTCTCATTGTATTATTGCTTGCCAAATCTAATATGTAAATACCCAGTAGAACGCATGCTTATGTTAATGGAGAGAGGATCATAGAAATCTTGTAGACAGAGTCTATTTGTCCCACTTTGTTCCACACATTAGTATTCTCTATGGTACTTAATTATTCAGTGTTTTAATTTTAAATTAAAAACAAATACTGTACATGAATGATAATTTGAGTGAAATGACAGGAAAACATTGTCACAATGAAATGCAAGATAAGTTCCCTTAGGGTGTTCTTCTGGTCAAAAAAAGTATCATGAAGAACTACTCCTTATATTTCCTAAATTTAACTCCCTGCCATCATTATGGATCTAAAGAATACATATCAGTGACTGGTTATAATGTGGAAAAGAAAGCCAGCTGAAACCATCGCATAGCCGAAGGCATAGTGAGCTTATTATTTAATATTGGATTTATTACTTCGGTGCACATTTTGTGGAGTATGAGGATTATCACCTTTAGTTACAAAATTCATGCCTGGCATAAGAACTAGTTTTTATATATGGATTTCCTTTTGTCCTAATGGCTTTTCTCAAAATAATTCATTAACAACAAGCTTATAGCTCACAATTTTGCCAAGATTTGGCTGACCTACAAGGTTGCCCTGACTGTAGTTGTTGGGCATCATGGTGGACTGTAATACCAGTCTGAAACAAGAGGAAGCTTTTACCTCCCGCACGGAAATGGCTGCAGAAGTGACCTTCCTCTAGAAAATGGCTTTTCCATTTACACTAAACACAGTGGTTGGCAACAGATATAATTATCTAGGGAAAACAAAATGCTATGGATACGTGAAACACCTAAAAACTGACTTACTCCTTTAATTTGATACCAGGATGGAGACGGAGCTTGATCACAGGAATAAGGAACAAGAAGCATCTGCTTTCTAATGCATTTTTGACTTTTTGGTGTGATCGACAGTGGCAATGGATGCTGATCACTACCATGAGGTTGTTGCACCAGTACAACCCTACTAATTATCCTGCTATCACAATTACAATGGCTGAAATACAACATGATCTCAGTGACAAACTTTCTTATTTTCCATACCTATACAATGAGAGAAGCAGTGCCTTTTCCATCTGTTTTGAACATAGTATTTAGGTAGTTGTAGCCTTCTGTGTCACACTGAAAAGAATATTGATTTGGGTTACCTTTTGCTTAGAAATTGTATTTTTTAAAGTATTAATAAATTATTATTTAATATAATAAGTATGCTATAGGTGGGAATGTAGATGAATGCAACCAGGTGTTAAACTGTATTGAAATATCTTTAATTACTTGTTACTAGGTTTGAGAACATTTTAAAAGAATCTTGTCATAGAAATAAGGCTAGAACTAGAAGAGTCTTTATGGGTCACTCTCAGGATTTCAGAATATTCAGCTCTAAATTTAGAAGATAAATACAGGTGCCGATTCCTTTTCAGAGTTATTACATGCTTATTCTACAAAGCCACACTTGTGTTTAGGTGACAGTACTGTTACCCAAGATACCTAGCCATCACACAGAGCTACAAGTAATGATCTATATGTTAAACCTCTTGCTCCCACCCTCCCTCAGACTGCAAATCTATGCTCATTTGTAGAAGCAAACCTTATTTCACAATTCCTTTATCTTGCTTTCTCCCTCTCAGGTACCTGACTTCACTAGCAGGCTCCACCTGCAGATGGGTTTCGTGACCAGGGACCTCCCTCTTTCTCCCTCCCAGTTCTGTGATAGTTACTCTGGAAGGCTCTCTGTCTTCCTTCTATATTATGTGTGAAGATAGTTTTCTTTGCTTTCTTTAAATTAGGAGCCATATCTGCATTTTGCTTTGCTGTGGTTAACATCCTTTGCTTTCCCAGACAAGCTTGGACCTGCTGTAGCTTGGACCCGGGCTGAGCTGTGGTTCCGTCACTTTCCACCTCATTCCTCTTTAACATATTCCACTTCCACCACATTTTAAAACTCACCAGCTTGTTAGCTGCTTTTGTACTCACTGCATTTACTTTGGGGAATCTGGAAGAGGGCCTCAGCTCTAGCAATACACAAACCTCGTAAAATTACACATTGTTATTGACAATACAGTTCAAGTAAAAATCTGATTGTTGTATTGTTAATTCACAATGGAAACAAGTAGGAAGTCCAACCCCCTGTTGTTACTGGTGCTCAAATCATATAAATCTGTACATTTATATTAAGTTCTGTCTTACAGGCAGTTGGATTTTTTTTCTGCACTACTTTTACAGGAAGCCTGTTCTAGAACATTTTTGCTCTTATAATTAGAAACCTTCTAATTTCTAGCCTAAATTTATCCTACTTATACTTTTTGCTTTAGTGCCAGCAATCACCTGTAGCACAGAATTTTTTTTTTCTCTCTAAGGTGTTTCCCATGTTAAACTGTTCATCAACTGCAGTAATTTTCCCTCTTCATCTTGCTTTCACCCCTCATCCCTGCTGTCTCAGTTGTCCTTCTTTACACCTGTTCAAGTTTTTTGTTCTTGAATCTGAGAGGCAGAATTATTCAGACTATTTCAGAGGAGGTGATACGAGTTCCTTGTGCAGCGGTGTAAGTTCTTTGCATTTGGAAATACCTTCCTCGATACATTCTAAAGTTGCATTTGTCTTTTTGACAAGTGCGTTACACTGACACCTCACAGTATCCACAGTCATGGGGGAACATGGGCTGGTAAATTCAGCAGCTACTCTAAGTAAGCTGGGCAGATGCTGGCTACGTGTGAAGGGTAGGGATGTGAATGTTTTTTGTAATAAATCAACACAACTCTTCACTTTTAAAAAGTACCTGTCCATTCTAATTGGTAAATTTTAGTAGCTTGTATGCTATAATTTAATAATGAAGGGCCAAGAATTCTAAATGAAACAGAAGACAAGAATCAAAGCAAAATTAATGATAGAAAAAAGTTACTGCTAAAAGTCACATTATCCAAGCATTATTTTGTATTTTAAAAATATTATCCATTTATTATATGTGGCCTTGTGGTTATCTGAATAAAGATTCTTCTTTCTGTGCCAATGAACAGAACAGAAAGGTTTACTTGAAATGTCGAAGCATGAGATACTGTATTATTTTTTGCCATCTTGTTAATGGACACAAGATAATTCTCAGTATAGCAGAGCCACATTTCTTTACCTAGAGGACAATTCAATAAAGAAAGGGATAGAAATAAGTCACTTACTTACCTTAGTAACATATTCCTGTTAACTGGGGCAGCAAATCAATACCACAGGACCAGGGATGCAGGACATTGATAATCTTTTCTAGATGTTAAGACAAGAATAGCCTTTTCAGTGGTGCCAAACCAGGGATATAGCTGTGTACTAATAGAAAGATATTTAAAATTAAGATTGGAACTATGTTTAATAATTAATTCCTATTGCACAGAGAAACTATAATCGGAATTGCCAAGCAGGGTAGGACTTCGGTTAGTTTTAAAATGAGTTACAGAAATATATCATATTGAAGTGAGCTGACCATGAGGCTGAAATGGTGAATTCAGTTTTGATTTGGCAGCTATATCTCAACCTCGTTGTTAGATAAATCATTGATCCTGTATGTTTCAATTCCTAGATATGAAACCTGGGTATGACGCTTATCTTCCATAAGGTACTAACAGTTACGATCAGTCCTCATCTATGTGTAAGAAATTGAATTGCACAGGTATTCCAGTATACTATATGAATATGAATATGAATGTGAATGTGAATGTGAATGTGAATATGAATATGAATATGAAAATGCTACACCAAAATAATTTAGTTTAACCAAATGTGACTTTATTCTGACACCAGTACTCATATAGAATCTACCGGGGGAGATAACCTTGATAGCTGTTCAACACAGTCTGTAACACCACCGACCGCTACAGCCACGCCAGTTTTGCTGTGTACGCATGATCGTACCTTTTACATAGCAGTTTGGAAGTTTAGACCCTGTTTTGTCACAGCATTTAAATGTGGGCTTAACATATGATAGAGTTCAGTGGTAGATTTGCATTTAAGCATAGGCTTAAGACAATTGCTTTACCTTCTAGTACAGATGCAATAGGGTGGTTTTTTCATATATAGTCCAGAAGAACGAGTGGCAAATGATACATCATCCCAGAGCCTATCTAATATACCCAATATTAGGAATAGACTGGATTGATAGTACGAACAGATATATTGGAAATAAATCTGGTTTTCTACTAAACAAGATCTCTACTGTGGTTGAGACCACTTGAAATTTTTTAGTCTAGCTTTTGTTTTGATATAAATAAGCTGGGAATTCATGGGATTGCTTTGGAGGCTAAACTGTACAGTGGGAACAACAGGGTGGTTCTTTGTGCATTGCATAGGCATTTCCACTCCAAAAACCTGTAAAGCTCCAGAACTCTGCACCTTTCTAGGGATGACTATATTCAGAAAAAAGGGCTATGCAAATGTGGAGCCTCGTGGTTTAACTTGAGTGTTTGACAAGTATATTCTAGACAGTTGTTTTTCCCTCTGTGAACAAAAACCCCATTAGACCCCACAATATACTTTTAAGCTCAGAGCCCTACAAAGTCAAAATTACTACGGAGAATTGGATGGAAATTACTATGGAGAAGCGGATGGATTGCCATATCCCTTCTGCAGTTTCAATTGAAAGGTCTGATCAGCAAATGAACTCACACTTTGGGCTTTGCAGTGGGTCCTGGATTGTCATTCATTTGCTAATTATGCAGTCTGTGGTGCTGGTGATTAGGGAGGAGGAAATAAAGGCAGAGTTTGACTGTGGATCTGAAAGTGAGCTTTCAAAGGTGATGATTAGAGAAACCCTCTTTTGACTTGCAGACTTCATATAGAGTCAGAGAAAGATTAAATCCGGATCCAGGAGCTTTGTTTTGACTGAGGGACATTTCCAGCTGCAGATACACCTTGCATGGTTACATTTTAGCCCAATCAATATGCATAGAGGGTGGGCCGTACAGAACCCGTGATACCAACTGCTTATAAGGTTAGAAGTTTGCTTTCTGATCAGACATGCACATTAGGATTCAGTAAATCTGCTGTACTGAATCTGTGAAGCAATGCTTTTCAAATATAAGTGTTATACTGTATAAAGGATAATAACAAATTTTGGCAATGCTTTACAATAAATGTTCTTCTGACATTGTTCCATGGCAGGTATTTTTACTGAGAGGAAATTCTGAAATTTCAAAATGGTAAAGTCTTCCAGGAATGGAAACAGAGTGATCAACAGGAAGCCTAAGATCCAAAACCATGGAGGTAAAATGAGAATTGAAGCCAACTTAGAACTTGCAGAAGACGTTAAAAGAAACAGTAGGGTTTTTTAGCTATCAAAATTAGATGACAGCAAGGAAAATAACAGCGAGGTTGGCTCGAGGGAGGATGGGTTTAAGGTTAGCATAGACGCTTTCCAAAAATGAGATGATTTTGTGCCTCAGTGTTCAGTTTGGACAATGGCCCTGAACTTGGATGGGAGAAAACTGGCTTTATGGGAGTGAATTTGGAAGGATGGAAATGATGCCTTTTGAGGTAGAAGTAAAATTCAAGAAGCGTTGTTTCAGGGGATCTGCGTCACAGTAGTCAGAAGGAACTGGTGTTTGAAACTGCATTTCTACTTGAAGGATATTTAGGACTATGTTAAAATAGGAGTGGTATGAGAAATTTCAGACATGATTCCTATATTTAAGATAGGAAAAAAACCTGCAATCTAGTTAAATGTAGGCACATTAGCATGACATCAGTAGTATGCAAGGCATTAGAGTGCTTTTGGAAAGAAGAGTAATAGAGAGCATAGCAAATGGAAGAAGTAGGATAACACACAGAATAGGTTTACTGAAAGCAGATTTACTAGATTAACTTTATAATCTTTCTTTAGATTATCCTGATCTTTTTAGACAAAGAAAAAGGCAATAGATGTGATGTCTATACACTGTGAGAGAAGCATCTGACACAGAGCTACATGGAGAATTGTTTGACTGGAAAAGATGAAGATTAGACCCAGAATTGTAAAATAAGTAGAAACTGGCTAAAGGAGATAATAACAGATGATGCTGAAAGAGGAAATACCGGGTCAGAGGGAGCTAACAGTGGAGTTTCTGAAGGCACAGTCTGGGGACCAATATCGCTTAATATTTTCATTAATCAACTAGGCGCAAAAAGAATAAGAACCTGCTAGAGAAATGTGCTGATGGCTGAAGGTGGGAGGGATTGTCAATAGCAAGAAGGCTCATAGCATACAGAAAAACAGAATATCCTCAGGGACTGGGGAGATATAAATGGGATTACATTCAACAGTCCAAGTAGCAAGGTCAGGTAGCTGGGAACTAATGACAATTTCTAATATAAAGTAAGGCTTGTTGGTTGGACTGATACAGAAGAATTGGGCATATATTTGGCACTATATCAGAAGAAGCATTTCCAGTCGAGAGAGGAAAAAAATTAATGCCCTTAAGAAGGCTTTAGTAAAACTTTTTCAGGAATGTGGTGACCAGTTGTAGCCACCTGTGTTTGAAAGAAAGCTATTCAACCTAGAGCAGGAGCAGACAACGGTGAATAGTTTGATGGGGGAATAGGGATTGTACCTTAGCATACTAAGGGCTGCAAAGAATCATCCATAAACACGATAGGAGTGAAGAGGATCTTTTTAAGCTTTGTCAATATTGTTACATAAACAAATAACTGTAAACTAGTCATCATTAAGTTACCCTGTATTTTAGAAGAGGGTTTCTAATGAAAGATATGAGTTTCTGGAAAAGCCTTCCACAGCAGCAGTGGGGAGAACCCCTGTAACTAATTCTGTGATGGAGATGGGTACATGTCGGAGGGATTCAGCAGCACATCTGCATGCTGTAGCAGCAGACTAAGCTCCGCGACCAGTGAACTCTGTACCATCATCCTGTTCTCATTCATTCTGGTCCCACATTCATATAAATCCATTTCAGCTTTTAACCCTGAAGTCCCCTCTGGTGAGCCCCCAGCACCACTGATCCAGAGCAGGGTTATGACACTTCTGCAGCTTTGGCAGACAGGGGTGGCAAGGAGATTCTCCAGCCTTAGGAAACTGGGGGGCAACAAATGTTTTGTCTATACCCACCCCTTTGGCACTGAGAAATGGGGGGGAAGCAGCCAACTTTACTGCATAAAGATCTGAAATGGAGCTGCTCATAAATAAGAGGTGGGTTTCTCCACTTATTTGTTTGCCTAGTCAGACCGTCATTATTTTAATTCAAAATGTTCAGCTGAAAATATCAACTTCTCATTGACAAAATGAATACCGTCCGCTCCCCCAGCCATTAGGATTTCTGGGTTTCTGCTAATATCTTTTCCATTTTCCGTATTTAATTTGTCTAGCAGAATGAAATAAAAACATGCTGACATTTTCAGGGAAATCAGATACTTCCCATGAAAGTTTTGATGGAAAATTTTCAAAGAGCCCTGAGGTTCAGCAGCTGGTTGCATCAGGGTGTGGCCAGCTAAATCTGCTGCCTGAATCAGTGGGGGCAATGCCTGAGGATCTCTTAGACCCTCCGGACTTTCAGGTGATTAATTCTAAGAGGAAAACATCTTTTATAGCAAGTCACGTGCTGTGGGTGGCACTGACTTTGCTCTCACAGCAGTTCTGGCTGACCTTGATGCAAGTGGTGCAGAATGCTGAGATGCGGCTGCCTCCACCCTCACCTTCCTCCCCCTTGCACTGCGGAGGCACATGAAAACTGACCACAGCGTAGCCCTAAATGTTTTATTTTTAACTTTTGCCAGACAACATGTGTATCTAAGGCCAAACAAAAAGAGCCAGAGAATGGGGTGTAAGTGCTTGTCAATGTCAGACCCAATCATTGTCAAATAGGGGCTGGATTCTGCAGCTACGCTGCATGCAGAGCTCCCGTTTCCCTCGGTGGTGCTCTGAAGCCACAGCGATGAATGCCTAGAGAGATGGATAAAGGCAGACAGACATAGATACAGACTGACAGAATGAACCCCCAGATGGAGGTTGCTTGAATTTACCAGAAATTAGGATGCTGTACTGCTTAAGAAAGAGTTCCATGATCTCATTAAGTCTCTTTTATGTCTCCCTTTTTATTTTATCCTCTTACAAAAAAACCCTTTGTGTTATTTGCAGATTGAATTAGAGGAAAATTGTCTATGGACTAAATAAAATGTTTGCATTCTTTTCTACTAGCAAAGTCCTTCATTGAAGGCTTGTGTTTTTTAAAGGAGAAGAAAATGCAGCAGGACATAATAATGTCATATATTCTAACTTGCTCTTGCAAATCAGGACTTCTTAGTATTTTCCTTTTAAATAAAAATGCCATTTATCATTATCAAATGAAGTGTTAATGGAATCAACTCACACACAAACTCATGCATATATATATAAATAAATATAATATATACATTAAAAAAAAATCCTTACTGCAGCTTATGATCAAGCACCTTGTCAGCAATCCATATTATATTCGTTAATTTGATTCCTGCCAAAAAATCACTTAAGTGAGACCTTCTGATTTCTTTCTCTAATGCTTGAGGCTCCTTTCATCTAAGCAGTGTTTATTAACCTATTTCTGAAAATCAGCATAAGCACAAGCTATATTTAATCTGTTCTTTTCATGTGCTTTGGTGGTTTTTTTTTTTTTACGTGTTTTGTTTTTAATTCCAGTGTAAGAATTAAAAATTGAGCATTGGTCAGTATTAAAAAACCCCACAGGTTCATATAGTGACAACTGAAATGATAAAAACTATGGTTCATTATGTTCATTTATATTCTTTAGGGGGAGAAATTCTAGTTTAATTCCAGGACTAATGGTAATGACAGCAACAAAAGTATACTCACCTGAAGAATAATACTGTGACCTGTGACTGAGGTTTGGGCTACAGCTTCAAAACTCTGTGCTCTGCCCCTAGTGTCCCCTTCTGCAATCTTGAATAGCAAATCTCTTGCCTGCACGCCTCTGGGTCCCCAGCGGAAAGGTGGGTACAAACATATTGAACTCCTTACTTAATTTGAAATCTGCAGATTAAAATTGTTATATGACTAGATATTCTTGTTAATACTTTCACACCAAAAATTGACTTAAAACCCCAGTAACCAATAAACTCTGTAGCTCCTAGAAACCAGATCGAGTTTGGAGATGAACAATTGGCATAATTTTTACAAAGCTGGCAGATACACCTATAGCTGCATGGAAGAAATCCTGGTCCCATTCATATGAATGGAGTTTTGCCACTGAGATGAATGTGTCCAGGATTTCACTCATACTTTTCAATTTCCAGGCTATAATAAGGCAGACTGGAACAAGACAAACTTGCCATTGTGTTCAGTGTAAAAGCAAGGTAGCTCAGGACTGCCTACGTAAACTGTTTTGTGCATTCAGTTGCAGTGTGGAGATACCCTCATTCACCAAATGCTCTACCTTTGACAATATTAGAGATGGATTTTATCAGTTCCAAGGAGTTTCCCTAATGGGTTATGTGGTGACAGGTTTTGTCCTTCTCCCAGCTCTGCAGTGAAGGATAAAACACTTGCCAAAACTAAACTTTCTCTTGTAGAATTTGATGAGGATCCTTTTACCTGAGGTAGGGTTGTGGCTACAGACTTATATAGGAAAGAGCCATCCTGGCTGGACACCCCCAAAATTCCTACCAGGAAGGATGAAACTTATTTTCCAAGCTGCTGTAAGAAGATGATTGTGGCAGTGAGATAGTCCTTATGAAAATGATTGTAATCTGAGAGCTGAAGCAAAAAGATACCAAAAAGGAGCAGGTAAGAAAAAGTTATTTTGCTTTTTTACCCTGTTTATTTAGAGAAGTGGGTGGCTGTCGTGGTTTAACACAGCCGCTTTCTCACTCCCCCCCCCCCCCCCCCGTTTGGGGGGGGGGGGAAGGGA
>NW_008796165.1:7822552-7857803 GCF_000699145.1 Aptenodytes forsteri | reverse complement strand
CTGTCCTGGCTGTGCCCCCTCCCAGCTTCTTGTGCACCCCCAGCCTTCTCAGTCGGTAGAGCATGGGAAGCTGAAAAGTCCTTGACTAGTGTAAGCATTACCTAGCAACAACTAAAACATCGGTGTGTTATCAACATTATTCTCATCCTAAATCCAAACCACAGCACCATACCAGCTACTAGGAAGAAAATTAACTCTATTCCAGCTGAAACCAGGACAGTGGCCTCCAGTCAGGAGGTGACTTTGGGTCCCTTAGAGGAAGTCCTTCGCCTTCCCCATCAGGCAGGCAGGGAAAGCAATGGGATAACTTGTTGAAAGTTAGAGACTGAATCAACCTCAAATTCTCTGAGAACCCAAAATAAATAAGGTTTGCTCGAGCCACTCAGTTCAAACACATTCATGAAAGATGTTATACCTCACAATTACCACTTGCATTTGTATACATTGGGAAATAGAGTGGGTAATAAATCTTCTTACTATTTATTGCTCTGCCAATATGTATCTTGGCAATATTAAAATATATGCATGCATGCTTATGAATTTTATTTCTCTTCAAAGGAGCCAGCTCCTTGTACTAACAACCACAGCTATGACTTGATAGACTCCTCTTTACCTGGCATGCCTATAGAAATCTCTAGAGAATTAGAATTCTCATTAAGTGCCCTGGAAAGCAGAATTTCATCAAATGTATGCCAAAGCTCACTGTTAAAAATATGCAACTATAAATTGCATTTCTGTAGAAGTTGTTGCAGTCCTACAGTGACCACTGAAGTATTTTTTATTTATTGTACCATGAATACAGAATAGGTAAAATTAAATCCTCCATAATCAATGGCTCCAATTTACATGCGTTATTTGTCAAAGTGGCTTTCTCTGGTCCCCACAAAATGCTGTATAATGTGACATCTCACAAGTCTTCAGGAACATCCTAAGATGAATCTGAAAGATAAATATTGGAGTTGTGAGTCTTTCTGTCATGACTCAAATAATTTTAAAATTGCAGAGATGTATTCCTCTAACAATGTTAAAATTGTTCTAATGCAGGATAAAATGGTAGTTTTAGTCTCTGTAATTTTTATAGCAGCTTGTAATTTCCATGCACTCATTACAATTCTCAGATCAGGACATATTACAGGAGAAAACGTTTTCACTGGAAAATCTGCTCTGCTGCTCATCTTCCCTGTGAAGAATATACCTGATATTTAGAATCTAGGAAGGCTTTTATGAGTTGATTGATGCTGTAAGTGTCAAAGTTAGGCCATTTGATTTGGATTAGCGTCATTTCTGAAGTCTGTTAAAGGGATAAGTATGAGCCCACCTCCTGGTTTCTCCCCAAAACATACTTTCATGAACACTGATGCACTCATTTGTATCTATTCTGTTTGGGGCCACTCACCAGCAGGCTGGGAGATGTTTGAGAAACATGAAATGTTAGAGTGAAAAATTTGTGTCTTTTGGTTCTGCTTGGAATTGGTTTTAAGTCCCCAAATTAGAAGAGCTATGATTACCACAGAAGGGGTTTTAGAAGAAGCACTTGAACAGTAAAAGCCCTCAAAATGCAGGTACCTTAAGTGTACTGAGGTCTGACGGAGTGCTGTTGACATGTGTGACTATCATTAAATACACCGCTCTGGAACATTGGGCTTGTTTGTTGATATGTACCACAGTGATCCTTTCAGGCTGTCTTTGGGTTAGGGTGCTGTTGTGACTGTAGCTGTGGTGACAGGGAAAGAGCAGATATTTTCTAAATAAACTGATAAAGGGGGAGAAACAGGACCATCCTTTGGGCTCACGTGCAGGTTGGACGAGGAGGAGAACAAGGTAATGTACAGAGCGACCACTGTGACGTTGTTGCAACAAGTCACACTGAGTTTGCATCATGAAAAAGTGTCTACGAATGTTAATGCCATGTCAGGCTGCACATCTACAGGCGGTATATCAACACCATGTTTTTCCTTTGATTGAGCTGCTAAGGATACGTTTTGGAGAGGTACAAGGCAGCCCAGAGGGACTCCTGCATGGTGTTAGGTATGGCATTTTGGCATATACGAAGGATAGTGCACAACGGTATTCCTCCAGGGAAGAGTTTGGGCAGCTCAGGAAGGAAAAGTCCCTCTGGAGACCTGCCAACATGCAGGGGAAGATTTTGGCTTTATATCCAAGGGGACAAACAGGCAAACCATCTGCTTGTCATGGGACTGGGCCGGCAGCCCTGTGCCTCTCTCTGTGCCTTTATGAATAGCCTGGGTTTCCTAGACTGTGAAGGGGCAGTTATACTTCCTGTCAGTGGTCGGTAGAGAATTGCCTGCACCCCTCTCCCATCTTATATATCCCCATAACAATCGGGAAAATAACTTAGAGAGGACAAGGAAGTTGTCCACAAAGCAAAGAGAGCAGACTCCAGAGGGTAGAATAACCAAAATGGCACATCCTGTTGTGCATCCTTCAGGCTCAAATTAAGGGGAGATGCAATATCACTGCCTATACCTGGCTGGAGGGAACTGGAACTGGGGAGTGAGGATGTTTTTCACATTGGTTAGGGGATGAATAATTAACACTAATTATTTGACATTTGACATTGAGAAATGTTTTGTAGCTGTGAAGCAGATTTTGAGAGACTTTTTTCTGAATGTTTTTTTTTCCTCTTATACTTAGTGAACATCCTGTGTGCTAAACCCTGTTCTGGTGCCTGAGCGAGGCTGGTGGGAGATGGGGTTAAGACCAGACTCTCCATGCAATCTTTGGCCCTTTCTCATTCTCTGGCTGCCAGAACTGGCTCTGTGACACGGGGCCCTAAATCACAAGCCTAGAGAGGAACAAACCTGGCCTAAAGCTGCCTGTGCCTTTATACGCTCGACCCTGTTTGAAGCAGAGCCCAAATAAACACCTTCATTTTTCAAAGGCAAATTGCTGGAGCACCAGTGCTGTACTACCCCAGAGGCCAGCTGGACTGAGTGCTCAGCACTAAACCCAGCCTTTCTGTATGAGGTCACGTCTTTTTAACTCATTATCCCCATTCTTAATGTCTGAAATTCTATAATTAAAAATTAAGACAAGTGGAGAACACAGACTTTTGAGCTAGAAACTGATAAGCCTCCCTCCCCTCTTAAAATTGACATATATATTTTGCTCTCCTAAAGAGCTGTTGGATACAGCATCACCTCAATTATAATGAAACAGCAAAGAAATTCCACATTGGGAAAGGTTTTCTGAGGGTATATTCTCAGTTACTGCTGAAGATTAAAAATAACCTTCTCAAGCAATAAATTGGTTGAGACAGTAACAGGACCAAAATCATGGTGAAATCTAGTAATGAAATATTAATGCTACCATGTTAAGCTGGGAAAATCATAAAAATTCATTTTGCAGAGCTGCGTAGATCATATTACTGGTGTCCTGAGCTAGCTAGATTTTGATGTGCAGTGCTTTCTACTTGTGTCCTGTTCCTATATACAATTCCTATTAGCAGAAAAGATGACCAAACTCTTAAGTCATATAACTGATTCAGGAAAAAAAAGAAACCCTGTTGGAGTACATGGCAGTAGCTCTCTAGAATTAGAAGACATGTTGTGAGTGACACAAAGAGAGCTGTCAAGTACCTGGCGCTTTGCTTTACTGCTCCACTAAATGGCCATTGTAGAGCTGCAGCAACATATGGGGAAATTTTATTTCTAGGGCAACATTATTTTGCGTGAAACTGAAATTAGATAAAAACTAGGCGTAAAGGTATGTTTGAATTTCAGTTAGTGCTTGATCTGTGTATGCCGAAAGGACCTCCCTTGGATACTCAGTCTAGCTGCAGGCTTTCTTTCAGGTCCTGGAACCTGCAGCTTTCAGAAGTCAGGCAAATTTAAATTGTGTAGATTTTGCTGCTTTACATAACTTATTTGAATTTGGTAGGTTTAAAAACCTGCAAGGTAAATAGGTACATTCTGCATACGCCTGTCCTACTGGCTTAGGCGGTAGCTTTAATGTCACACAATTAATCAAAGTGGTGAGAGGAAGCCTAGCAAGGTCTAGCCACATGGCATTAACCGTGTGCAGTGCTTTCCAGAGCAGAAGAGGGGGCTGATTCACTGTCCAGCCGAGGTAACTCCATTTTAAGTGTCCCTCATCCTCCAGTTTGTGTCAGCTACAGTCCCTTTTTGACACACCACAGAGCAGCTTGTGCATTGTTTGCAGCAGCCATAGCTCAGCTGGAGGTCTGCATTAAGCTCATAGATGCAACAAGGACTGTAAACGTTGTATTTCGTACAACAGGTTGGAAGGAGGGTTATGATCCTTGCAGTCAGACCGGCTTCCTGTGCCCAAGAAAAAATGACTCCCAGAGACACACTTGGGCACACTGAGGCACTGAACAGAAGAGCGCAGGTAGCTTCCCTTGGAAAGAGATGGGCACCTCCAGGGGTGAAACGGCAGTCACAGGATCGGAGCAAGAGCAGCTGGAGCAGCAGACCTTGCCACAGCGTCCACACCTGGCATAGCTGGTGGAGAGACAGAGGCATGGTACCTCCAGAAAGTCGATGTTGGAAGCAAGGTGCTGAGCCTGAGGTGGGATCTTCAAAGGGGCAACCAAACCCACAGGGACCGGCCTCATGCCCAGGACAGACATGAAGGCCTGTAACCAAGCTGCTCTAAGGGGAAGGTATGTAAATACTAAAGGCTTGTTCCAATGGCCTGCAGAAATCCTGGTCCTCGCCCCAGGCCAGAGTCTTTCCTGATGCCAGGCAGCCACTGAGTTTCGAGGCTGAATTAACTCCAGGACATCAGTACTATGCATTTTTTTTTTTCTCTAGGGCCTGAATACTGTAGGGGTTTGCTCCCCTTGAAGTCTCAGAGGAAGGCTCAGTCAAATCAAATACAGAGCTGCTTTGCCGCCTGTGTGCCAAGGATAAGAAAGCTAAAAAAAAAAAATCGCAGCAGCTTCCTGGACTAGCCTGCCTGAAAGCATCACCTCGCATCTGGGTCCCTCGGTGCACAGACCTCACTGGCCTGAATTTTGCCTGGCCCTTTGCTGTACACATGAGCCTTGCAGACCTGCCGAGGGGACACTCCAGGGTGACTTTGCAGAGCTCTGGGTGCGTGAGCCCTGGGGCAGCGCCTAGGCAGGCCAATCCCGTAGGCTAAGTACCGAAACAGAGCAGAGAGCATAATCTGTTTTAATGGATCCTTCTGCTGCTGCTGAATAACTCCCTAGTTCGGATTACTTCTGCTGCAGGCACGATTAGTCAGCAATTGACAGGGCAGGGGGTCTCGGTGGGGAGTCCGTAGCTAGCTAAGAATATGAGCCAGACAAACATTATTTTCTGGCTTATTGGGAGAAAAACCTGCAGAGAGCAGAAAGTTTGTCCCTCGCTGTTTTCCTGAGTAGGGGTGCAGTCTCGAAGGCGATGAGACAAACACTTGAGGATGGTTGATAGCACTGGAGTGCAGAATAAACAAGGAAACGATACTGGATCCCAAGGCATAGAAAAAAAAAGAGACCTGCTAAAGACAGCTTAATATCAGAAAGAAGAAAAGCTTCCTGAAACCATATGAAGTCGCTAAAACAAGTGTCTGAAACGATACACAAATGGTTCTCGCCTCCTTCCACCTGAAAGAATCGGGCATGTTCACAAAATGCTTCTTCAGTGTTTGCCTTTGAATAATGAAACAAAATATAATGGTCAGTAAAGTTAAGCCATTAAGAGTAAATCAGTTCTGTTTCCATTGGAAAGCAGCCCGGATTACTCTGTAACACTGAAGCCATCTGTAGTTCCCACATCGATTTTCTTCTCTGCGGCACCGAACATACAAAATCAGCAGGCACCTTTGAGTGCTCTCTCAGCCACATGGAGAAAATAGAAAAAAGCCCTCTGGGCCTCCTGTATGTCTATGTGCAACCTCACCTGTGTGACACCTGGCTGTGCCCAGCACAGAAAGAAGCACAAGCAAGCTTGGCAGCCTGCTGAATCGGCATATTTGCTGTGGAGAAAATACTGCCAGGAAGCAGTGACCTGCCTCTTTTCTGCAATGCACCGGTGTGCAGCATCCCAACAGGAGTAGCTTTGTTTTGTGCCAATCACCTCTGAGACAGAGGAGACTGTGCCCAATTTGGTGGAAATAAAAAGCAACCTCCTCTTTTTGTTATTTGCTGTTCTTGTGGAAACTCTGCTTCCCCTGATCCACTGCAATATGCTGTTTTCGCTTTTCAGGCAGCTACAATTTTGGTCTTTTCAAGAGAAAATACCTGTTTAAGTGCCTCTGAAGGCATGGCAGCTTCTTCACTGCACCTGATGTTCCATTGCACCTGACTCTGCCTTGCCCAGGCAATGGCACAGCGCTGGTTCCATCCGCGGCAGTCCGTGGCACTTTCAGCGGCTGGAAAACCCACTGGCTCCATTTTCTCAACCAAGCCAAGTGGCTAAGCAGCACATGGCAGTTCCTGTGTCCCTCCTTTAATTAGACACTCTAAGAAGTGAGAACAGCATCAAATAAGGTGAGGTCCCACTATTAACAACTAGCAAGTGACTGTATATTTAGACACAAAAAAAATCCAAATAAAACTCTGTGAGCTTAAGATCAGAGACAAAAAGTGTGTTTTATCTTTCTGAGCTCATTCAAACTCTCAAGTCCATTTCACAAGACCTCAGAGCCATGCCAATCTGTCTCTAGCCTTTGCATTCAGCATTGCTGCGACTGGTCACAGCATAAGCAGCAGAGACCGGGACAGTCATGATCTGCCTGCCCCACAGTGCAACCATGTCCCCTAGAAAAGCCAGCACTTTTGTCAGGCATACAGGACGTGGCACTGAACCTGCGTGAACCCACCTTGCCTACCAAACAGCCTGCAGAAGAGCAGAAGCCCCCTTCTTCCGCGGAGCATTTGCTGTGTTGGTTGGTGCAGGAAGGCAGCAGTGCTGCTGAGCCCCTGGGACTGCCTGAGAGCTGCAGCGCCAGTGTCCTGCAGAAAGCCACAAATGTCAGCGGAAGATGATGAAGTATGAATTCAAAGGTTAGTCTATTTTTTCCCTAAGCTCTAAAGGAGGGAATCACTACCTTCTGAGATGGATAGTATCATTAATCAGACACTGAGCGTTCAGTCCCTTGTACGGTGCCAAATCATCTGGACTTTTATCTTCCCGGCCCTGCACAGAAGACAAATCTAGGCCTGCTAGTGCTTGGGAAGGGGGGTGGGGAGGGGAAGAAGTTATTAGGGGGAAATTTTTGAAACATAAACAAAATTTTAGCGAAAGGTGGTTCTTGCCATGACATGATTATAAATGAAATGATTATCCACAAAGAACAATATTTTTTGTGGCTTTAGCAAAATGATGCTTCTGTTCTAATGGTAGAAGTAAAAAATTTACAGGGAGAAGGAGAAGGTTCCTTTAAAAATTCCAGATATTTTAATTAATGCCAATAGCATTAAAATATTATGGCTTGAGATGCTTATGAAAAGTCTCTTGTATTCATTAAATTTCCCAGACCCAACATAATTAGAATTCTTAACATTCATGATCTCTCAGCATTGGCTTCCAAAATTAATGGTCTGTCTAATTTCTTACAGGAGAAGAACTGAGTTTCAAAATAAATGTATTGCAGTAGTAACCATCAGCTTTCTGTAAAGGCAGGATGCACCATTCAAAGACAACTTTCGAGAAGGAAAACACCCTCCATTTTGTCTCTCCTGGATTTCTGTATTCAAAGGATATAATGAAGGATTGTAAATTCCCATACTCAGAATTTAGGGAATCCCTGAACAGAAGCTGCCTGCACCACTTGTGCATGCAAATCATGCTGCACTTTTAGTGTCACACGTTCTTTCTGTCACAGTTGGTACAACAGAGGCTGGCGCTCAGGGTGAATTAGGAGGACAGGTTAGCAAGGGATGCTGTTTTCTGCAGGTCCCTGCTTCATTTGCTGTGGAAGTTGAGAGGGCTGTGATGAATGCAGCTGGGCACGGGACGCTGTCCTGGTTCAGCTGTCTGAACGGTGCCCTGCAGATCTGGGTTCTGCCAAAAGCCTGCTCTGTGAGCCTGGGAAGGTTGTTTAACCCAGACATTTTGCATGGGGTTGCTAAATGTATGCTATTCATTTTGGCATCTGATTTCCAGAGTGTGGAGCACTTCCAGCTGCAACTCCTGCTGGCGGGCTGTGAACCCAGGAAGAGCCATGCCGAGCTAGGAGCTGTAAAACCTGCCGTTTCCGACCGGGCACGGTGGGATCTCACAGCTCTTTCTGGCAGCCTCCTGATGGTGAGACTCAGGATCCTGGATCCCATTCCTGGTCCTGGAAAGCCGGCAGCTCTGGTGGGTGCAAATTGTTCTGCCCGTTCCCCTGCATTTCATCTTTGTTCCAGTTCTATCTTTTCCTACCCCGTCTCTTTGCCTGGCTAGTCCCAGTCCCCCCTATTTGGGTTCATTTCCTGAGGTTCAGTCCCCTTCTCTGTTCAGCACCAGGCTTCCCACAGCTGCACTGCTGCTCAGTCCCACTGTCTTCACCCAGCCCATCAGACTTGTCTAAATGTCCCTTCCTTTCCTTATGGCTGCAGTTGCTCCAGGATCCTGGCCCAAGTCTCCTTTCTTCTGTGCCAGCATGGCTGAATTTGTTCCCCTTGTGGTCTTGATACCAGAATAGAGGTGATCTTTGCACCCACAGGTAGTGATGAGGAGCTGTGACCATAGGCAGTATCTTGCTCCGATTCTCTAGCCAGGCGTTACCTGATAACTCGTGGTGGCGAGTGCGTGAGCCTGCACTGCAGTGAGTGCAGCAAAGGGAATTAGCTGCTCTGTGCTGATGGGTCAGTGGGATGAGGCTACCCTGTTCTGGACAAGCTGAAGGGCAAGATGAGCCCAGCAGGACAGAATCCTCAGAGTTTTTAGGATTCCCACTGAAAAAAGTCTTTGCTGAGGAAGTTGGATTGTTTTTTTTTTTTTCAGTTGCTTTTACTTGGCCACACTTGCATAGATTTTCACGGCAGTAATGAAAAGGCACATCCTTAATACAAAGGTCACACGTTGACTAAATTTCTACTCCCCTATCCAAACTGTGAGGAGCTGTGGTGCATCTTAAAGAAGAGGATGTCAGTTCTTTTTCTCTTTCACCATTACAAAACAGCGCATTGTTCCCTGGCCTTGCCCTTGGGAATAGCTATATTGTTTTGGCTGAAGCTTTCCAAAAAAATTCAGCCTGAGGCAGATGCCCAGGATGGAAAATGACAAGTTACTGGTCAAAATATGACAGTTATAAGCAGCTGAAAGAAGAGTCTTGTAATTGGAAATGTCAGACGGTCTTGACAGTAGGCAGTGCTACCAGCCCACCAACCTCAGGAAGTTTGCTCAGGATTTTATGTGTAGGTAGAGGCAGCGCATGCATCTCCTAGTAGTCTCAGTAACTTTATACATGGCACAAGAAGGAGTAGCAAAGTTTTCTGGGTGTTAAAGCATGGCATGAACTGCACTTCTGCTGCTGGCAGCTTTGTCATCTATTTGGACACTAGCTGGAGAACCGCCATGCCGGCTTAGCACAACCCTGCGGCTACCTCCTGCCTCTGAGGCCAGGGGAAAGGCTCTGGAAACAGAACAAGAACTGAACGTCCATCCACACCTGAGCTTCCTTCTAGCTATCGCTTTCTAAGTGGAGTTGGATTCCCCAGCACTTGAGTTGCGAAACTGAAGACTTCTGGGGCAATTTTGCAGGGAGGGATGGCAGGTCTATGCCACCCAGCCCCTGTGAGCACTGCTCATGCCCTCAGCATCTGTCATGTGGAGGTGTGGTGGGTGTGTTGGAAGTGCTCTGCATTTCTGTTCATTTCTTGGTCTGATATGTGTGCAGCGACTGGGTTTGATTCTTACAGCTTTTTTACTTTAGCCAGCCATTTGACTTTAGCTGAGGAAAACTTCAGAAGGCTCCAGCCACTGCTTGCACTTGAACCAGCCAGTCACTCCCTGCCTTTCAGACACCTTCCCGGGAGAGAAATTCACCTTTCCCTGGTGCAGGGGCAACCATCCAGCCCTGTAGTCAGTCACTGCAGTTTCATTAAGTTTTATATTTAACTTTCCCTCAGCACCTGGGACCAGAAGGAGTATGTTAGTGTCTCGGAGCTGGAACACTACATTGAATTACCTTGTTGGTTTATCTGGTCATAATAGCAAGAGAGATCCCAGTGCTATAGTTAAGAGTCTGTCAGCATTTCCATTATAAACCTCTTATTCTCAAGAGGTTTTAACTTAGCTGTAAAAATCTGTTCCATTGCACAAACTTCGTTTATAACATGGCATAGAACAATATTTTATCTTTTAATATTGAAAATACACACACAGTCAGTTCCTATTGAAATATATATGTGTGTAGCCAAAGATGTACTGGTTTTAGGCAGTGAACAACTTGTTCAGCATCTTCTCTTCTTTTTAATTTAGCTGACGTGATATTATTACTCTGGCTATTTTAATAGATAAGATACTGTGGTTTGACAATCTCTTCCATTACTGGCACATGAACTCCTCTAATATATGTTAATATGATCATTCACAAGTGCAGCAGAGTCACACTGTGGAGGAAATGTAAGAGGTTTGGCACAAAGACTGCTTGCCCTCCTTTTTATTCTAGACACTCATTCAAGGACACTTCGCTCTGAAAGAGCAAAGCAAAAGCTTTGACCAGCTGCCTGGCAGCAAGGATTTGGCAAATGTGTCATCATGGTTCTCTCTATTATGGTCTGCCGGGCAAGAAGGCACCCGCAACTGACAACAGTCTCTTCCAGGGACCCCTCTCCTGCCTGAACTGGTCCCCTAAGGTCTTTCCTCCCCACTGCACCCTTGGTCTGCCGGGCAGGTGGGAGAAGGGTGGTGGAGAAGGCAGCAGCTACAGGCTCTGGCGTTTCAGCTCTCACCAGGGCTTCATCTGATTTTTTTGTTTTGTTTTGTTTCTTTAACAAAAAGTTTCTTGATTTTCTAGCAGAAAGCAGTTGAAACTCAGTGACAAAAAGGACCATTCCATCTGGCGCACATGGCCAGACAGCAGGGCTGCTGCAGAGGGTCCCTGCAGCGCACAGTGAATTGTTTCTGAGGTTTTTCTTTTGTCCAGACACAGGCTGACACAGGAAGGAAGCTCCTTCTCCCAAAGCCTCCAGCCCTCCTGAGAAGAGGTGAAGCTTGCAGGACACCGGGCGGGATGAACCATGCAGAGAGCCTCCACAGTGAGTGTCAAATAAAACATATCCCCTAGAAATTTATCTTTTTTTCTGGACAAATTGCTCTTTATATGTTAAGGAAAGGCATTTTTTTTCCAGCCTCTCTGACTTTTGAAAACTCATGGCAAGGTAGTTCATGCCCTGGAGACCCAGAAGTGCTCCCGTTTTCCTGGTATGGCTGCACTGGTGCTATAGTGGCTTTGAGAATGCAATTTTCTGTTAGGCAGACTGCCTGGCTGCTTTTGCTTTCCATCCCCACCCATATCACGTGTTCCTCATTTCTTCCTGCTCTTTCCTTGGTAATGCTGCTGAATTTCAGACACGATCTGCTCAAGTTGGGATCCACCTTCAGCTGCTGCTCGGTGTGGCCAGGCAGCCTGGGGCCTCTGGCTATGTTGGTTGGAGGTGGCTTCCAAGTCGGTTGAGGATTTTCTTGCTCACAGCTTTCCTACCTCTTCTTCTAAGATCCGCTTCCCTTTTGACACTTACCTTTGGACTCCCTTCTCATACACACACTTCCACCCCTTTGACAAGGCTCATTTTTCAGGACAGAGATTCTATTTCTCATAAAAATGCTGGCAAAGATAAGGGCCATACAGGTTTGTGGACCAGCTGATAGAAATTCACCTAAATCCCATGCTGACAGTTTCCCGTCGATAGCCAGGGCTACACAGACACGGCTGCAAGCCCATGATTCAGCAACTTTAACTGATTAATCAAGTCACTTGATTTTTTATGCATGCAAGTGTGCCCAAGGCAGCTGTGTTAAGTCAGCTTCTAGTCAGAGTGTTAGCAGCACTGAGGATGTCAAAGGGTTTTGTGATATTGATATAAATATATATATATGCATAGTTTTCTGATTAGGCTGTGGTTTTAAATAGTCTTTAGCGGCACTTGTTCAGTTGATAGAATTCTTTCTGCAAATTTACATGCACGTTGTACCTCTGGTGCTGCATTTCTTAATTATGGATACACTTTATCTGAGTTAAACATGTAACAGGCCCCTTAGCATAAATTATACTCGGGGTGTGTGTATTGAGAGTACTTCCCAGGTGTGTGAGAGGATAAGTACATATTAAAAAAGCACATGTATCTCAGAAAAGGTTTAGGAAATCTTTTCATTTTCAAAAAGAAAACCTGCTAAAATCCATAAGAACACCAGCCCAGAACAATTTTTGGCTGTGGCAGAGGAATGCTTTATCTTGTATTTCCTACATACCCTCATGGTTTTGGGGATGCGCAGGTAGAATTCCAGATGCTGATGGGCTTGGTAGCATCATAAGTGTGTGCTTTGAGACAGAGTGTTTATAGCTCTTTTATTGATAAAATGAAGTAGTAACCGGAGAAAATGTTAGCATGTTTTCCTGGCACCCTATTTAAAAAAAAAAGAGAAGGGCATCTGTATTTCAGGGGTCACTGGTATGGCTTCAGTCATCCTAATGCTGCAAAAGATGACTTTTTTGAGGTATACAGCTGTTGAAAGTGTGAGGAGCAGGTCCCGGGCTCATTTACAGCCTGCGGCTGCCAGCGAGCGCTCGGCAGTCTCAGCTGTCCTGGGGGTTAATGCTAAGAACTGAAAAGGCAGGGGATGCAACTGTACAAAGAGCCTTGCTTTCAGTCTTCTCCAGCCTTCTCATATGTAACCACGCATTTTCTTGGCATGTATTAGGTCAAGAGACTCCATTGCCTTTCTTGGCTGTGAAGATTCATAGCCATCTCCTCAGTACAGGAGATCAGGAGACAGGACTTAGTATCATGTGGTTCTACTAAGTGCAAAATTAAGAGCACATTTCAAATCAGTATGTTAGAAAAAAACGAGGCGGCAAAATTAGAAAATGAACACTTGGCTTCAGGGGAGTCAAAGGGATACAGATATTTGTGTTTGTTAGAGGTTTTTCATGGCAGCAGTAGTTGTTGATGTTTATTTTTCCTCACTTCAGTAGAACAGTGTTTGTTAATAATTCTAATAATAAAACATCAACACCAATTGCCAGATTTGCCAATTTTTTCCAACTGTGGCTAAACTGAATGTTTAAAAAAAGGAATTTCTTGTGGTTTCACCCCCCCCCCCAAAAAGGATTTTCTTGTGGTTTCCCCCCCCCCCCCCAAAACATAGAAGACCTGGCATAACATGATGGAGCCTGTTGGGAGCACCTCCATGAGTGACTTTGTTCTGGCCAGGAGAAGAGCTCAAATACACTTTACAAAATTTGCATTGTGAGCTGCAACAATTATTGAAATACACCAATATAAAAAACAAAACAAAACCCCAACCCTACTAGAACTGACTCACAGATGGACAAATTTGTTATTGTTTTCATGATCTTTTGCAATGTGTTTGCAGGTTTCCACAGCCTTGTTTAAATTCAAGCAAGGACCTTTTTGCACCAACTTTGCAGGATTTCATTTGTGAGTTGTACATTTAATTCTCCACAGCAGATGGTGATGTGTGGGTGTACTGCTGTATATTTGCAACAGATTCCTTATCCTACAAAATTAATTAAGTGTCTCATGTGCTGATTTAAAATCAGAATTGTATTGTTCGTAAAAAGCTAATTCTTGCATATCATTTTGTCGGGACCTGTGCAGTTCCAACAAAACGTAAGGGAAGAAAAGTCTAAGTGCTGCTTTAAAGCAAATGGATCGTGGCAGCTCTAGTCAGTCCTGACGCGCAGACTGAAGAACTAATGATCTTGTGTGTTTAAAAGTCACTTAAATAAAATTAAGTATTTTGCGCCTCAGTGTCAGGTTCCCCAGATGTTGCTATAAAGAAGGTTGCTGGGTGGTTCAACCGCACTCAGTGATAAACAGCACAGACAAGGCCTCTGAATTAAGCCCATTTTCCTTTGGTGGGTTTCTTTCCTTATCAGGGATTTATTTTAAAATGATTGTTCTTTCAATGGCATTGCTTATGTTCATTTCTGAAGTTTAGGGGATTTTTTTTTTTTTGTTTCCTCCTAATTTGATAAAGTGTCATGTCTTTATGAAAGCTGCCACTGGTGACTTGTACCCACGCCTCGGCCATGCAGCCATCCCAGGCTGCATGTCTGGGTCTCGGAGGAGAAAGAGAAAACGTGAGGCTGAGCGGAGAATCTCAGCGGAGGTCAGGCATTTCCAGACTCGCCAGCCCCACATCACTGACCGCTCCAGCAGCCTCGTATGGCACAGAAAACGGGGCTTCATCTAGGATGGGGGCCACGTCGGTGTCATTGGAGGGGGGGGACCCAGGGCCTTAATGGTTGTGGTGTTAAGCAGGTCGTCAGGATGGATAATATAAGGCCGAAGATGGTTATTTGCCTGCTCCTCCTGCCCAAGTGATGGCTACTGGGCCGCTGTGAGACAGGGGCTGGTTAATCAGAAATGAAATTTAGGAAATTTGGTTCCTTACTTTAAGTAAAGGATCGATGCAGTGGGGTGCCGTGTGCCACACGGGCCAGGTAGGACAATGGCCTGGACGGAGGGTCCGCAGTGTGCTGCCCCTGTGCCGTTGGGGGTATTAACAAAAAACTAAATAAAAACTGTCCCCCTTGTCCTTCAGACACTGGAGCAAGGCTGGGTGTGTGGGAGCACCCCACAGCACCCACGGCTGGCCAGGAGCCGCCTGCATAGCTGCTACAGCGAGGGTGTTGTGCCAGACAAGAGGGGCTGGGTGCGGGGGCTGCCACCTGCGGTGGGGGTGCACAGTAGCATAAGGGACCTTGAGGCTGGTGGCTGAAGTGTTTGGGGACAAGGCACTTGTTTTGGTGACAAAGTCCTCACATCCACCCCAAAGCAATGTGCAACGTTGGGGCCTTCCAGACTTGATGGCATAGCAATGCTCCCTTATCACATTGGTTTGCTTTATATCTGGGTAGAGAGGAAATACAAACCAGCCTTGGGTTGTGTTTGCCTGTGAGTAAGTAGCAGTAGTTGGGTCACGCTTGCTGGCAGCTCCAAACCCCGGTGATTTAAGACTGGAGGTTTATTGTGGAATGGAGGATAGAGGTTTGAGGATTTTATTTTTTTGCTACTGTACAAGAAATAATTTGCAGCCCCATAACATTTAAAATCTGAATGAAATTCAAGATGAAATATTTTAAGTCCTTTAAAATATGCTGGACTGGTGTTTAAAAATATCAGTGATACCTTAGGGGTGTGGTAGACAAAACTTCAAACCTTGTCTGAAAAGCAGCTGTTATCATTTTGTGTGTATCCATGTCCCCATCTTCCCAGTTTCTACTGAAGGAATATTTCAAAAAATTGCTAATCTGATCGTCAGAAAGAACCAGTCTAATTTGTCTTCAATTGTGGGTGAGTCAAACTAGTTTGCCTTTGTATGACCCGTCCTTTTGGTCGCTTGCCTTCCTACAGCCCTTTCTAATGCTTATCCCTGGTAGAGCTACAGGGAACAGGCTTTTTGAAAGGCAGGTTTTTGGGTTTGTGGGAACAGAAACAATTTAAACTCAGTGACCCTTTGTAAAGCATGTTTCCATTCCCCTGCTCATCCTGGTAGCCTTACTGCACTCAATCCCATTTGAATTTCTCAAGCGCACCAGAGTGGCATACTGTGTTTCTGGGAAAGGCCTCAGAAATGACTGTCGCACCAGCATACACGTCCTCCTGGTTGTTGAAGGTACCGCCTTGATGTGCCTGGGATGAAAGCGATTTCCTTAGCAAGGGGTCAGGAGGGTGCACTGCAGCAACGCCCAGGAGGAACACCGCACAGGGAGTGTATGTGTGTCTTTGTGTGGTTGTTGCTTTTTGTTTCCTTCCTGCAGAAGTTCCTGTTTGCCCCCATGATTTGCCCCCTTATGAGTTACTGAAGCTCAGCTGGGTTGGTTCCATCACAGCTTCTGGGTTTAAGAAGTCAGTTATTTTTAGAAAACAGATACTGGATTAGTCTGAGATGTCAGAGCTTTCGTAAAGTTATGCCGGATTTGATCTCCTTTCATTTTGCTCTCTATGTACAATGAATTACTTCTGTGCGGTAAGCTCAGCCTGCAAGATCTCCAGGGCAGGGAACAAATCTTTTCTGTCATCATGCGCTGACCTGGCTTTACCTCATCTATCCGTAGTCACGTGAGTGAGATGTACAAGTTAACAGCCTTGCCTGGCTCCTGCTACAGGTGATGGAGAAAGGGGTTCCCCAGGGCACCTTCTGGGTGTACCTCTCCCCATTAATTATCCCGAGGCCAATTCAAGTACCTAGGCAGCAGCCTCCGCTAAGTGTGGTACATCCAGGCCCCCCTGCCCAACCATGCCAATGGGAACCATTAATGGCACCAGAGTATTTGTCCGCATTTGGTTGCTACAAATTCAGTGTCACTAGGTAGGTTGACTTCCCACAGTAAAAATTTAGGAGTAGCTCACTGCTATCTTGAATGTGCCAGCCATAATTTTCAACATACGCTCCCCTCTCCATTCATTCAAAGCCCATTACTGTGCCCAAGGTCGTCTGAAGCAGAATATAAAGTGAACACACTTGAAATGCCCTCCCCCAGGTGATTTTCCATTTATGTAGCAGGCTTGCTAATTGCAGAAAGAGTGATTACCCTTTCAGGAAAGAAATATAAAACTTGATTACTTTGAATGAGTGTTAGTGAAATTTGGTTCTGATCCCAGCTGGGCAGAAATTGCATTTCAGTAAGACTTTGTAAAAACACTCACATAGGATCAGAACAGTGAACCAAGGGCCACTCTGCGACTACTTTTAGCCCGTGTACGTTTGTGATACTCTCAAAAGGGAGACTGAACTTTACATACCAGATCCTTAAAACTGGCCGAGTCCTTTCTCTTGTATTACTGGTGTACGTGAGCTTTCATACAGCTCACCTAAGCTCACCGATGCAAGCGAATGGAGAAATAGGTACCTTACATGAATGAGATGTAGAAGATCAGTAGCCAAACTTCAAGTGGAAGCAGGGAAATAGCCTGGATCAAAACTGGCGCCTCTGAAGTCAACAGCAAAATGCCAGTGTGTACAGTCCCAGTGCTGTCTTATGAGCATCTAGACTGTATGGTGACTTTCATCTCACTCCTTTTCTGACAGTGTAAGGTACACTGAAGAAAGGACAGGAAAAAAATTAGGCGATGAACCTAAACAAATGCTATAATGTAGATAGTGTGTGTTATAAAAAAACACTATTTACCATGGTTCTTTCTTATATGGAAAGTGCTTTTTTTTTTTAAATGGGCTGGTGCATGTTACACTATTAAAAACACTATTTACCATGGTTCTTTCTTATATGGAAAGTGCTTTTTTTTTTTTAAATGGGCTGGTGCATGTTACACTATATTGTGAAGTGTATGTATATATGTATATAATCAAAAGTGTGTGTATATACATATATATTGATAGATGGGAGGACAATGTTTTTCAGAGCCAAGTCTTTAAACATGCAAATTACTGACTTGTGTATTTCACTATGGAATGGTAAGATTGATTTAAGGATGAATTAAGCAAGCTGTAAATTTAAGAACAAACTCATTCTGCGGCCTGAAATTAATTATTATAACCAACATGGTAACTTAATCTCACAAAAACACGAGTTTATTAAATAGGTGAAAGAGCTGAAGAACCACACGGTCCATCCAGCCCTCTGATATAGTTTTCCTAATCTCAGTTACGAAATTCAATGCTGCAGTTTTACAAGGTACATATTCTCAATTAGTGAATGTTACAGAACATAAACATGAAGTGAATATTTGTATTAATGGGATTCAAACAAGTCAACTGAAAGAAGTATCAACTCTAGTTATAACACATGGTGAAAAGAATCAAATTTGGAATGTGATCATATATACTGTTGTACAGCAGATATGTACACTGTTTCATATTGCATGACATTCATAGCATATTCATAGAAAAGTCAAACTAAATGATGGCTTAAAAACTGTATTAACGCTGAAATTTGCTTGCTACTTCTGTTAAGTGTTGATATTGACTGAGTTAATATTTTCATTGTGTAAAAATACTGTATATAGTAGAAATCCTTCAGGTATCTTCCACATTCAAATAAATAAAGTTACAGTTACAGTTTGATATTTGGTGTTCAACATCTTAAATTAAATGGCTGATTCTTTCTAACCTTCAGAAAGAAAAACAAATAATGAATATGTTCAATCTGGTTTGACTAGTACGTTTCTCTCTTGAAGACCTTGCTTCTGAAATCAGACTAACATCTACCTCATTTGAGGTGCGGCTGGGATTACTAAAACATCTGAACACGGTTAAAAAGGTGGAAAGTCCATAGCCATTCTACACACTTTCATTTATTGTCTGGACAATTAAAGTACAAATAATTCAAACACAACAAGGTTATGAAAAAAACATTTACAATACTTTCCCTCAGAAATGATCTAAACTAGCAAGGTTAACATGAAGTCATTCATTATAACTAAAGTATACAACTGCCTGGTCCTAAGAAAGATTCTTTAAATTATTATTATTATTATTCAGATAGTAAAACACATCGTAGAGAAAAGATTCTGACATGCCTTCCCCACTAATGCTTAGCAAATGCATCAAAACTTTCCCAGCAAACTGCGCTCATTCATAGCAGATGATGTATAAAGGTTTCCCTGAACATTGAATGAGTGTTCCTTTAAACTAAAATCTAACATTGTTAAAGTAAAAAACTGATAAAATTATGATGCAGCCTTTGCTTTAGTTATTTGTCTACTACAAAAGTTTGCCTCTTCAGTGTGAAAAAACAATACTTAGTCTACATGCAGTTAGTGGGTATAGCATGGAAAAAATGCACAAAATAAGCACAAGTTATAAATAACCATAACGTTTTATTACCATTAAGACTAAACTTGTATTGAAAAGATTTTATATAACAAGACAAGAAAAGCAATAGCAAATTTAACTATCAACTAGATTATGCATAGCGAGTAACTGTTTCTAGTACTCAGGGAAGAGCATGACCCTTTTTTGTTTTAAATATATAACCGTACAAAGCACAAACATACTAAAATGATCAGTGCACTGGACAGAGCACCCCCCCCCCTCAGTCTTTTGTTCCTCTAGCTCTGTTTTCCCCAATCTGAATTACATTAAAATAAAGACCCAGTTGTTTTCTTTTCTACTGTGCAGTAAGAAAAAATATTCACAACAAACATGACAATATATCAAACAATATTTCTACACAAGTTACCTTGATACCTCTGTCACTTAAGTATCATAAGAAAACATTTTAAGACATATACAAACAAAACTAGCAAAGTGTTACAACTTATAAAAATTAACCAAAAAGAAAAAATAACTTTATATATATATATATTTATATTATATATACACATACACACACAACAAAATGACACAATAATATGCTTCTTCCCATAGTTTAAGTAAACAAATAAGTAGACTAGCCAAACTAGCTATATTTGATTTTGGCCATATGCATCACATCGGCAATTAAATAAATAAGTGTTTCAAGCAACATAAACAGTGTTCCAAATGTGCCAACACAGCCCAATTATATTAGCTTGGGCTATAAAGTGAATTTGAAAATTCTTAACAAATTTAAAGCAAATGTATTTTTTCTAAACACATTACATTTTACTATGATACTAAGATATGTAAATAATTTTGTAGCACCTACTGCTCAAACCAAGGAAGTTTTTGATCAAAAAATTAATTTTTTTAACTTTTGTTCTGCTGATATCCCTTACTGATGACTTAAAGAAAAACCGTCTTGCAACTCATCTCCTTGCTTTTGGGTTTTGACTGTGGGTAACTGCGTGCCTGGGAAGAACACTCTCCCGTACTGTATTTAATATTTTTATTACATGCTATGAAAACATACGAAGATCATCTGTTTGTAGCCCATCCTTCAAAAAACAATCTACTAATCCAGTTTAAAACACACATCTTGATCTCTAAAAAGTTACCAGTGCAGTATGAACATGACAAAGTTGTCAATTTCCCCTAAATTAGCCAGTCAAAATATTTTTTTCTCAAATCCAGATTCTCTTGTAAAAATTCTTTATATTTTATAAAAATAGATTTTTCTTGAAACCCATTTTCAGCAAAGAGACCACCTCTTTGGCAACATTGTTAATGTTATTTAAATTGTTATGTCATCAGGTATCCCCCTTTACCCCATTCCCTAACAGAAGACTGTTTAGTTCACATGATACAAAAGAAAAAAGGAAAAATAAAAAAAGTTGCAAAATTATGTTCTTCTTTTTGCAATTTTTATTGTTCCTCTTTAATTTATGTGGGGGGTTTACCAATCTGATTCAATCAATGTTTTGAAAAAAAGAAAAGAAAACAAAAATCTTTTTTCTCGCTTTTAATCCCATTAGTTTGTAAAAATTGTTTTTGTTTTATTATTTTTTTTCAAATGAGTGAATGGTCATCTTAAAAAGACCCACCTTCAAGGAAGGTAGTAAAACTAGCTGGCCGGGTAAAAATCCCTGCACATTGTTATCTATGTATATTATATTCAACAACGACAGCTATGAAAGAACATTCAATGCATCAAAGGTTTTTTTTTCTAAGCATTATAAAATCCTTTCCTGTTCCTCACAGGATATCCAATGTTTTAATACTTAGGCAACACTGGCTTATAAAGTCCATGGTTGAATATAAGCCTTGAAGAGTTTTTTTTTGTTTTGTTTTGTTCGTATATATATTTATATATATATATTTTAGTAAGTAAGGATATGAAATTCAGGATTTGTGGGTTTTATTGGTTTTAAAGGAAACTTGCAATACTCTGTCTCCTAAACGGTATCCATTAAGGCTGGCAATCGCCATGGCAGCTTCGTCGTAGTTGGTCATGGTGACAAAGCCAAATCCCTTGCACTTGTTGGTGTTGAAATCACGGATCACCTTGACATTATTGACTGCTCCAAAGGGACCAAACAACTGCCACAGCACACTCTCATCCGAGTCAGGAGACAAGTTGTAGACGAAGATGCACCATCCAGTCCCAGTGTGACCAGGGATATTCATTCCGACAAGGCTCGTCATACCATCAATTGTGATCGGAGAAAACCTACCAAGTAAAAAGAGGGGTCTATTCTAAATATATCTCTTGGCACAAGCTACATGGAACCAAGACTTTAGAATAAATAAGCCAATGTTAATGAAGGTTCTTGATCCTATCCCTGGCAGATGCCTACGTAGCCACACTTGGCCTCTAACTCTTACTTAAGTGGAAGGGAGCTGTACTAAAACCAGACCAAATCTGGGCATAAACGTATCTCCCTTCAAGGATAAGCCCTACTTAGATGTAGACAAACATTAATAAAAGAAAGGCTTAAGGACAATCTAAGTCAAAAAGGGCCCGCACATGCTGCTATCAATGAGTTCATTTAAAGAGGCCTGTAGGAATTTACCACTTATTCCCATCACTAAAATAATGTAGTTTCAGGGCAAATGGAGATCTAATGCTTTACTTTTTACTATTTTGCAGTAAAAAAACCCCACCCACCACAAACTTCAAGACTTATTTTAAGGGATTAATACGAATGCCATTGTCAGGATACAGCTATAACAGTAGCCTCTTTAGCTAAAAATACTATTAGATTTAGAGAGATGTCTGTAAGTGGTAGATTTTAATTCTCCTCCTAACAGTCCTTAACTGACATACGCTGGGAAAAAATCCAGTTAATAAAAAAGTCCTAATGCTGGCCACATATTAAAGAAGATTTATGCAGCAACTGTAGAGTAAGTAAAACAGTGCATAAATATAATTAATGAGCATGTCAACTAATACCTTCATACTGTGAGACTTCATGTCCATGACAGGCTCTTAGGTTCTTTGGATAGTCAACATAGAGAGACAAGCCCTAGAAATCTAATATAGCACCCTAACTTTTCCCCCTGTTGTCTTTTGGGACCTGTTTTCTTAACTTAAACATCTGAATTGGAAAGCTAAAGCCACAGGCTGGACAGGATCTATGGACATCATCTGATCAACCTCCTGCTCGAAGCAAGGCTAACTTCTCAAATTAGATCTGCTGCTCATGGCCTTGCAGAAGAAAGTTTTGAAAGTCTCCAAGGATGGGAACTCCACCTCTGGAGCCCCTGCTCCAGGGCTCCACCACCCTCACTGTGAATGATTTTCCCTTATACTCAGTTGAATTTCCCCTGCTGCAACCTGTTACTGTTGACTCTTGTCATTTCGCAGCTGACCTCTAAGATGACCTCAGCATCATCTTCTTTCTAATGCTCCTCGTAGGTAGCTGAAGACAGCAGTCAGGGGCTAAACTCTACATTTGCCTTTCCTGAATTTCACCATGTTCCTCTAGCTTGTCAAGGTCTCCTCAGTGGCAGCCACGGCCAACAGCATGGTGACTGCCCCTGCTCCCTCACCAGTTTAGTGTCACCCATTAATGCAAGGAGGGCGCATCACAGCCTGTGACTCAGGTTATTAATGAAGATGTTAAGCAGCATCAGCCCTCAGGATCAACATAATTTTCCTTTCATCAGTTTGAAAAAAAAAGTGACATGCTTTCTGAAGCTATACTTTGGGATATGTTTTAAAATAACAACTGCACAGAGGAAACGTCTTAATAAAAATCCAGTTTCACATGTACCTTCATATGATGAGTTTTAATACCAGAACTGAATAGTAATTCCTCAGTATTTTTTGAGTGATGACTGCGGGACTAGAGGGGTGGACTCAGTGTTGCTGAGTGAGCTCTTGTGCTCTCCAAAATATCTCCTTTTACACTTGTAATATTTCCACACACATTTAGCAATCTGCACAACATTATGCAGTGTGTATTAAATAACCGTAAGAGAAACTACACGCTTGATGGCTGCTCACCGTTCTGTTGACTCCTGATGGCACTTTATATGTATATTCAAGGAAAAACACACACTTGGAACATACATCGTAAGCTGAGGAACATCACTGGGGTGTAGCAATGCTATAAATGAGCGGTTCACAAATGCTCACAGCATTGGATCGTCAGACATACATATAGGTTTGCAGACAGTAATAAAAATATGTGGCAGTTTTCCAACTGAACTTCACTTTTGCAAATCCTACTCTCAACATCTTTTAATTTCTCTCCCACATACTGAAACTAACTAGTAGCTATCATAATGGTTCAGCATGGCTCTAACCCATGGTATTTCCCCAGCTGCTGAAAACAAAGATGGCTGGACAAGGCCAATTTATACTGACCCTTCCACAGTATGTGGAATTGTAAATAAGGCGGCCAGGACCGAGAGCTTGTACAAGCCAACAGCTTGTTCAACTTCTTTTGAAATCTGGAAGATGGAACTTTAAGCCCATTGCCGACAAGTGCCAATGTGCTAGTAAAACACGTAAGCCAGCAAACACACCTTTTCTGCAATGTTTAAATTTAACATCTAGTACAACATCTAATGTATACACTACACTGTAAGTGATGCTATTGTAAAATCTGTACAATGCAAAGCTGTGCATGTCACACAGTATGTTATAAAGTTTTGCATTTTTAAGGAATACTGCACTGATGTAAAGGATTAAAGTTTCATACAGTTCACTGGAGAGCAGCTTTCCCCTGGAAACCTTTAGGAGCTAATGCAGCTTTCAACTATTTAGGTACCACGAGCACAGGAGTTGCTCTAAGTCCAAGAAACCAGTGCAAGTGTATTGACACAAATACAAGATAACCTATTGCATAAGTAGCTTTGCTACTAGCAAGTGATCTGAAATTAGTGTCAATAAAACCTTTTTCCACATCAGCATATCTCATTTTCCATCAGTACCATATAATTAACATGGGGAGAGAACGAACCGACCCTCAAACCCAGGAACACTACACTATGGATGTTTCAGAGGCAGTTTCCGAAGTTTTTATCAACAAGTATTTTTTGTGTGACCCTATGCCTGTAAATACAGGGTTTGCTAGTGCAAGTCCAAGTTTAAGATCTGCTGGGAGCAGACAACTAATTTAAGATGCCTACAAAATGACTTAAAAACCTGTTGTGATTTAAGACTACCATTGCAGACTCTGAATATTAAGAAAGCAGATGCATAACCCAAAGACAGGTAACACTCCCTTTCCCTCTGTAGGTCATAGGAAATCAGAATTCAAACTCTCACTAGTTCGGACTAAGCCCTGTTTGTCCCACACCACACGGCAGTCCAATTCCAGGGAAAGCAGCAGCAAACCCAGGGAAAGCTCCCAGAACAAACCCATCCTTCTGACACTGACTTGTACCCAACAGACACTTGAGGCTGAGAGTTCTGCCATGTTTTTGGCAATGTATCAAGAAACAAATGAGACTGGAGAACCCAGGAGAAGCGGTGTGTGATAAAACCAGGTGGTAAGTTCTGACTCATCGTATCACCATCACCACTAAGGATGTCACGAATGTAACAAATGTACTAATGAACACCAGAAGTAGTGCTTCTGGGAAGATACAAAATAGTCAAAACAGAGGTGGTGTAAGTAGTCTTTAAGATTTGCGATTTGTATGATAGCTACTGTGGCAGCAGTTGAAACCCATGTTACTGTCTACTACTAGCTAGTGTAAAGATATACTTACCATACCATTTTACAGGGTGAGCTTTAAAAAAGCTCAAATAATTTTCAAATGTGGTGAGTAGACCATTTCAGAAGATTAGGAAGTATTTTCTCATCTTAATTGTGGGGGATGGCTGGACATCTTATGGTAACATCAGGAATAAGACTACACCTTTATTTTGCTGTAAGGTTCACTTGCATTGGTGTGTGCCATTAGAAGAAACACTAACACCACATCAACTCATTTTACCTATCAGATCAAACATTGAACATACTCATGAAACAGCATAAATGTTTACAAATCAGCTGAACTTTCACACATGCGTGCACATACACATGAACACAGAGCTATTTTAAACAAAACACAAATCTAAAGCACCGAGAAAATTTTCAAAGTATTAAACCTGTAACAAAAGAAACTTAGGGCTGATTAAGGTGCACACAGCTGTATTTTTTAAGTCAAACTTGTGAAGCCAGATGTAGTAGAAACAAGGTCTTAACTGTAAGATTTAGACAACAGCAGTGTAGTTCTGTTTTCAACTGTTAAATCTTCCATTATCAGATCGGAGATTAGTTAAAAACTTAAGTTAATAGCTCTGATTCTGGAAAAAGTGCCATTTAGCAGGACAACTGCAGTTTGAATGCTTGTAGCTGTTGCACCTAAACCATTTGAAAAGCCCACCTGTAAATAAAAAAAGGTTGAAAAACCCACAGAATTTGCGTGTGGCCTTTAAAGTAACAAAACCAACTGAAGTCCAAACTTAAAAAGAATTTGACATGCTGGTGGAAGAAAAGAAGGAATTAAAAAAAAAGTAAAGTTAGTGAATTAAAAAAATAAATTGTAGCACCAATCTGTGCCAACACGGACATCTGGCAATCTGTGGAATTCTAATTACCTCTTTACGCCATAGGCCATATTAAGCAAATTGTCCAGCCTGAAAAGAGAAGGAGGGTCTTTGGGTTAATGTCTCACAGATGGCAAGATCGCTCAATGGAACTATTATTAATAGCGTTCCATTTTCAAAGAAGAAACGTTCAACAAGTTTCCCACACATCTAAGGAGCCTAACAACTCCCAGCCTGCTTTGTTAAGTCTGAGGTTGTGCTTAAATTTCCACCACAGCATTTAAAGTAATTTTTAACTTGTCTACACTCCTAGAGAAAACCTTTGTTTCCAGGGTTTGGTTTTAAAAAAAATCCACTTCTGGTTTGTCTTTTTTAGACAATATTAGTATGAAATTTTTGCAAATAATTCAACCGTTCACCTTATATTTACAGTTAACTTGGAAATAAAATGTTACAGTCCAAAATTGCTGGAACTAGAAAAATTCTTGATTCTAACTGTCTTAACATAATACATTCTCCCCATTGTATTACATATATTTAGTATTAATCCTCCACGGTCAATCTAAATGACCACCAATTTTTGCAGAATATAATCATCTGCTTTCCATGGGAGCACACTAAAGTCCTTCTATCCATGGAATGATTCAGTGATAACCTCAATGGACACAGCTGCGTGCCACAGAAAAACAAGTGTAAGTTTAATGTATCCAATGGCTGACTTTAAGTGATCTGTAATTCATTAGCACTTTTCATCACGGAAAAACTACAATTACTTTTGAATAATTCTCTAAAGCCAGTTGTAACTCAGTTATGCGAGTATGCCCAAGTTTTCTTTTTTTGAAGGCAGACTTTTTATTTGAATGCTAGGTTGCCTGAAAATTATTATCAAATATAAAAGTAATGAGAACATCATGTATTGCTAACCCTGGCTTACGTATCAGATGGAAACAGTATATTCAGAATGCAAAGCATAAAAACATCCCCGAAAGTATCTGAAGAATCACACCAAAGACTAATACAAGGTCTCTTTATACTAAAAGCAGATATCTCAGGCTAATAAATTTAATGATACTGCTGCTGACTGGAACAGACTCAGCCTTTTTCCTGCTACCGATCCACTGTCATTAACATCAAAGTCTAAGCTGCATCAAAACTGTAATAACGTAGCAGAAAATAAAAGCATTAAAAAAAGAGAAAGAACAGGATAGTCACTGCTCATTTGATTATCAGTGTAACTCTATTCTGTCCTCCCTTTTTCTATGAGACTTCATGAGATCTGATTGTACAGTACTTCAGCTGTTTTAGTAAATACAACATGACTACTGCTGTCAGCAGATTTTCCTCCTCATTCTCCAGGAAAGAATATTTAATTTTACAAAGAAAATCAGGTCAGCCTACGCAACTAAAGCATATTTTCCTGCACAGCACCTGCCCCACATTGTTGTCGCTGGTGGAACTTCAGTTCTTTTCCAGGTAATTACCTGAATCTCTGAGCCTGGTGGTGAAGTGGTCCAGGGTAGCGTCTGTTGGGAGACTGATACAGCTGTGAAAGGAGTGCCTGGCTTGTTTTCTGGCTGGGGTTATTGGCAAACTTCACAGTAATTGGTTCTGTAGCACCACTAGGCTTCTGGCCATTTAGTCCCTTTATGGCTTCTTCTGCCTCTATTCTCTTATCAAAACGGATAAATCCCACACCTCGAGAAACCCCTGGGAAGTAAAAACATGTGAACAGATGAATATTTGTAGGAACGGCCTCATCTATGTAACGAACAAACCGAATGTTCTTTTTGACTTCACAGAATACACAGCTTGCAAATTAAAGGAAGTCCTATAAAGAAAAATGCCCTTCCCCAGCTGTGTTCTCCAAAATCAGCCCCTACCTTTTTTAATATAACGATTTTAAGTAAACAACATTCTGCATTTTGGGATCCCTCATGAAAGAGGCAGCAGTTATGCCTCCAGTTACACTTACAAAGAACCAGGTACTACATTTTACACTAAAAGTCGTATTGTCTTAAAACTCAACTGCCAGCATGCATTTACAATTTTGCCATTTCTAGAAAAACATGCATATATCAAGAAAAGTTTTCTTTTAACCTGTGACTTGATCAACCAGAATCCGTGAGGTGATGATGCGCCCATATTGTGAGAATAACTGCTCTAATTCTTTCTGGGTCATTGTTTTCGGAAGGCCGCTGACATACAAGTTTGCATCTCTGATCGATGCTGAACTTGGACGGGCATATGACACCTATGGATCAAAGAAAAGGAAAGGGGTATTAGTAAGCTAGAGCCACCCTTTGCATTTTAAACGGACAGATTATTTTCTGTTCTTTCACAAGCAATAACCCTCAAGTTCAGGTGCTGCCTGTTCTGCAAAACTAACAAAGCCGGGAAAGGCTGGAAGAACAAAAGGAAGAGCTAGAGAGACCTTAAAAACAAATGCAAGGGTTCTTTAAGTGCAGGCATAAAAACTATTGTTCAGAGGTAGATTAATGTGCAGCTTCCTACGCACGGCTTTGTAAGTTTACCCCTATGGATTGTGGGTGTATGGATGATTTACTGTATCCAACCTGTAATAACCTTAGCACATACGTAGCACTCTAAAGTTCCAGTATGTTTTATTCCACCCCCTCCCCCAAGTGTCTGAAACAGATCAGGTTATTTGCAGAGTGATCTTTCATGCTATCTCTTTGTTGTTTTCATCCTGAGCTGGCAAGATCTGTTCTGGATGAACAGTAAAGTACTGGTGAAATTAGACTAAATGAACATCTGCTCGGGGAACTGTATACTGACACTCATTGTCATATCTGCAATTTATCACAAGAAGTTCCCTTGCACTGTAAGCCCAGAACCAGACCATAAAAATATTGTGACCAAGCAAACAAGAAAATCTAGCTGCGGCACTGCATGTTTGCTGTTGGAAAATTATTAAATCAAGTCTCTCAACTGCTCTTCTACCTATGAATCAGATTATAATATGTGCATAAAAAGCCTTCTGCATTTTTAAAATATATACATTTAGGATACACGCATTTAACATAACAAAAATACTTCCTGGATAAAGCAATGGCAAGTATTCAGCACAGATCATGAAGAATTACTTTGCAGCACATCTGAAATAGCATTGGATCCAAACCTGAATATTATGCACTTCATCTTGATTTATTTAAACATAAACAGATCAGTACGTTCCTACATTGTCTTAAAACGTGTCTTGGAAGGAAATGGGGAGGTCTCATCATGAATACAATGCTTTCAGCAATTGTCTTCCCCTCTTCCCAAGCCTTAGCCCAAACACAAATGATGTCAAATGAATGTCTTTATGTGTTGTGTCAAAGAGTTGTCTATGTGCTCCACACCTAAAAATAGATGTTGACTCAACACAGAAAATTATGTGAATGACTAATATTTGCTTCCACAATCTTCCCTGCATAATAGCAGACAAAATCTAAAGATTCTAGATTTTAAGGTTTTTGGCAACTTCTTTAAAACTTACATGTTTGTACATAACCTTTTAAATCTAACATTTACAGAGAAGGCTAGAGAGAGGACGTGGAAAAATTTAGAGAAAGAAATGTGAAAAAGAGGTTAGATAAAACATTTGTATCAACTGAGGCAAGCTCAGGCACAGCACAAAGGCACAAGCAGACATAACGAGCAGAGAAACCTTCAAGTGCTGATATCAGTGCTGAAAGGGAGAAGTATATTGGGGTGGAAACTATTTTGTGCCTCAGCAATTTTGGACCTCACAGCCCATGAGCTCCTGATGAGGTGCAGCATTTAAGTCACTTAATCGCTGGTCCCAAACACCCCTCTGATGCTCTAGGACCAGAAAACACACACAACACTACTTGGCTTTTATGTAACTAAGATCAAGCCAGGTGCTTGGGGAAAACAGGGATAACTGCACTATGCTTTCACCTACAGATACCATGCCGAAAATCACTGTTTTGACCATGCTTGGTTTGCTGGTCTCATATCAGTGGCTTCTCATCTATACCCCGTGCCAGGGCATTCGGAAAAGCAGACTCCCCCTCCACGCTCTGCAAATGCCTTACCCTTGAGAGGGTACTGCAAGGGTTCAGACACCTACAGTTTAACCTACTTTAGGAGTAACAGTTTAAAAAACACTTAAGAGCCTCTCTGGAGTGGGGGTAGGGACCTTACCTATTCCTCAAAACTGAGAGCTGCAAAATTAATACAGTTCCTGGGAAAACAGCCAGGGGTTTCCTTTGGGTTTTCTCACTCTGGCACATTCATTAACCAAATGCCACATTACAGAGAAGATGAAAAGTATTGGGATATGCAAAAAACACCACTACTCAGAGCACTGAGTACCTGACACTTTATATATACACATACTTCTACATACAGAAAATGCTCTGCTCTTGTGGGCCATGCAGACATGCAGTGGAAGGAGAGACTGCACACACTCACAAATCCATCTACTTACAGCACATGTAAACACCTATCACTACTCAGGTCTAATTTTTATTTCCTCCTGCAATTAAACATTCAGGCTGCAGGGGAGCCTGGGCCAAAGAAATAAGCTGCCAAAAGCAACTCAGCCACCTTTAGTATCAAGGAGAAAAGGTTGCAAGCTGAATGGACTCAAGGCTAGTAATGTCAATTATTTATTTGCTTTTGAATCTTTTTCGTCTTCCCTCTCAGGTCAGCCAATGACAAATTAATTGGTTAGACCATGCCGTCCTGCTTTCAAGCTATTATTCAGTTAGTACTGAGGGCAGGATGTCTTCCCATGTATTAGCTATCGAAGGAAGAAAACGCCCACCCTGACCCTCCACCAGACCAGAAGCTCTTTGGTGCTGTGAAAGTTAAAATGGGAGCCAAAACCAGCTCCCATTTTATCACTGAAAACTGCAAAGCACTGGGTGAGGATGCTGCATTATATTCACGCTTAAGAATAATTTTTTTTGCTCATGGCAGTGTTAGCACCTTGTAATGAAATAGTGTGTTGAAAAAGAAAAGAATACGGAAATCCTAGCCACCACAAGAAATTCAAAATAAATGAACTGGAGTATGCCAAGCTACTGTTTGACCCAGGCATTTCTCAGCATTATAATGTTTGTCCATTTATATGACAGTTGGAAGTCGAATGATGGTGTTATATTTCACTGCATAAGATCATTTAGGAGTTCTTCGGTCAAATTTGCAAGGAAGATAATAAAATACTGTACAATTCATTTTATGGCTTGCTGGCCTCCGATGTTAGTTTCTATAAATATATATATGTACTAACTGTGAAAAACATTTGCTAGGCTATTTCTAATCTAACATTGAACATTAGCCTGTGTAAGGGCTTCTCTTTAGTATAAACAGCCATCTCAAGAGTCTGCACCACTGTCTCCAAACACTATTGCAGAGTCCTAAGGTCCAGCATTTCATATCTTCCATGGTAATGCACATTTTTGTTAAGGAGCACAGAAAATATCTCCAAGTTAATGTAATTACCTTCCCTATTGATTTCCTACCCCTTTTCCCACATAGAAAACTTTATGAAAAATTTCTAACCTCAAAACTCTTCTGAACATAAATTGAAGCGGTCTGGTCTTTCCAAGTCAGAGCCCACAGCAAAGGCACCCAGAGGCATGAACGCATCCCATTTGTCTTACAGAGGCAAGGCACTGGACATGTAACAGCAACCATTTAAACACCAACACTTAACCACTTCACTGCTGCTCATCCGAAGAGATGCCTTCGGCTCATATGCTAATCCTGGACTTCTCAAACATTAAGTCCATTTCCAGAAGACTCCTCCCAAAATTAATTTTTTTGTGGAGTAAGTCAGAATAATCTCTCAACTCCCATCTGCTCCAAAGAGGAACAGCATTGTCCTTCCCTGAAACGATGTGCTGAGCCAGCAGAGCCACCCTGCCCCAATCAAAACATCTGCTGACAAGCAACCTAGCAGCTCATGTCTTTCAAAAACAAAGCTTCTCCAAGGAGATTTATGTCTTGCTCTGCATCTAGTTTTACTCACCTGGGGAACACAAGACTAGTCAGGAGCCTTTAATCAGAGTGCACTGCGTGGCAGCAAAGGCATCCACAGGCCACTGAACCACCCCACCAATTGTACCTGCAATCCCTGGGACATCTCTCCAGCCACGAGCAGGTAAGGTGCAGTCAGTGTTAAGTGACTCCCTGGGCAGCTTTCAAAAAAGCGTGTGTAACATTCAAAAATACTAACCTTCTTGGTGACCTTAACTTTGAAAGACTTTGCTTTGTCTCTTTGCATGACACGCTCCAAGATGTAGGATTTCTTGCATGACTCTTGGGGTGAGTCACTTCACTTTTTTCTGCTTGAGGTCCAAACGTGTAAAACGGGGACAACCCTTCCTTCACCTGCTGCCTCTTATTCCACTGGTACGCACTGCAAGTGCATACATGACCACTCAGAGAGCTTCACGTGTAAATAAGCACAGTCTCACTTGTTTCATGCACATACAAAGCCAGAAGTAAAATCTGCTTAACACCAGAGGATGTTAATGGGCTATAGCCAGAAGAGATGTTTCCCCATAGGCACTTCCAGGCCCTTGCCCATGCCCTAATTTTGTGCAAAAACACAGATTTAAGAAACCCTCCTGTGAAAGCTACATGCTTTGTCAGAACAATCGCACACAGAAACCCTCTGGTCTGGAGGCTGCAGACCAAAATCTAGAATATTTTCACATTCACCGCTTGCACTGCTTTGTCCTTTCTCTTCTCCAAGCCCTTGGTTGGGGGATGGAGGGGAGTGACGATGCACTTTACTGTTGAGCAATTCAATGCCATTTTACTGGGATTAATTATGATTGCAGGTAAGATACAATGGTCTGTCCCATCATTTCAGGAAAAGACATCCATAGATAATAACCTAGAAGTACTCCGGCTGTATCAAGAGCAGGGCTAAGAGAAATAATTGCTCCAGCTCTGTGGAATGAAACGGATTCATTGGCAAAACTGAAGCAGTTAAAAGAGAAATCTCGATTAAGAGAAGATGCGCAAAACTTACAGGTAAAGACTCTCTGGTGCCTGCTGAAAGCAGCAGAGCCAAATCTGAACCTTCAAACACAGCACTGAAGGGTCCTTCGAGCCACAGCATCACTACAGGCACAAAGGCTGGAGAAGGGTTTGTTAATAAGCACTACAAAGTCCAAAAGGTTATGCAGACAGAGGCTCCTAGAGAGCAAAACCGAAATAAACTTAGTTGAGGCTTTCCAGATCTGTGGCATCTTTAAAAGTTTCTTGTCCAAGCCTTTGTCCCAGGGTGCAGCAGTCACAGCAGATGACCCCTCTTATGACTAACTCTGAGCTAGCACAAAACAGAACAAGCAATTACCTTAATTTTAAAAGGAACTACAGAGCTACATCCCAAATCTGCAGCTTGCAAATGCCTGTAATCTGAATTTTCAGGGAAGGAGAGGAGCACATGCTCTTTTACACCTCTAACCTCTACAAAGCTTTGCTGGAGCTCAGGGGGAAACGCAGCCGAGCACATCTGAAGGCAGCTGGTGAGCTGGCAGAGCACACGGGTGCAGCACACGCTGTGTCCCTATACATATGGGGAGCCCAACGCAACTGCATGCATGGGAAGCTTAAAAACGCAACCCCCTCTGCACCATAGTCCAACATGCTCAGATCCTCCCAGTATCTTCCACCCCCCCAGACCCTTCATCTGTTCTCCCTCACAAAACGCTTAAGCCCTCTCTGTGCCTTCCTCTATTTTGTTTTCCCCAGCTCCCCCACAAATCAGAGTATCCCCAGATCTCTCCATACACCCTCCCCTTACCACCCGGCCTTGCACATCATCTCATTTCTTCACTGGGAGAAGCAGCTGCAGGTGGTGGCTGGCCAGCTCAGTGGCAGGTAGCCCCCAGGGATGCTATGGGAGAATACGAGTGGAAGACGCAGGGTTTTTGGCAGAGTATTGCACCAAGGGCACTCAACACCAGAGCTCTGCTGCCATAACTATCAGCAAGCCAGCACTTTCTGACTGCAACTCAAATTGTTGGGTTTAACTCCCCCACATACCTCCCAAGCGGTTTGGGACAGGGTGCAGAGGATGCAGCTCTCCTCCCCATACTTGCTGCCACAGCCTTCCTCCTCCCCTGCCTTGTGCTTCCTGCGCCCCCTTCACCTGCTGAGCACAACTCAAAGGCAATCTTTTTGACAAATGACTTTGTAGGATGGAGAAGTCTGAGGTTGCTGTTATTTGGTTACCCTGCAGTGACAGGATGGTTTGTAGTTTTGCAGACAATTACAAGAATTAACATGGACAGATTTAGAGCCTGAATTTTGTAGAAATATCTGGCATTTCGAAAAACACCAGAGAAACCAAGATAAATAGCAAGATCTTTGAGCAGTAATGTTACTATTTTATTTCCAGAAAACAGATTACTTTCTCCCGCAGCCCTATTTGCTGTATTTTAAACTAGGATCATCCAGTCCTATTAATCAAACCAGGAGAGTAAAGCAGAAATAAACATTTTGAACTAACAATAGGAAGTGTCAAAATAGCAGTAGCTACATTCCATGTTACTTGTTAATTTAACTGAAAATTAAAATAATTAGAGAAAGGCTCTGACCACAGAGGAATGATCCTATCTGTTTAGTATTTCATCATCTGAAGATTTGATGGATTTAAGAACTAGAAGGCTTTAAGGGCTCGGAGAACCCAGATTCCTTCTCCCCTCACTGGAGACTTCGCCTTTGCTCCAGCAGTGTCACAGCATGCTACCTGCTCCTGCGAGGGAAAAGAGAAACAAACCTATTTCTCAGGTGACAGAGAAAAGGAAGGAGAGTGGGACACAAGACTGCGCTTCAGGGGATCACTGGCTCTTTTTAGATTTCAAAAACTTCCTTTCAAAACTCTGTTCCGCCCTTGTTCCAGCATCCCCCAACATGAAGCCAGGTCACCTGAATCGCCATGTAAATTATAAAACACTTCCTTCACATCCTTTCAGATGCTGTCCTTTTTTCCAGGGCAAAGCAGCACAGTTTAAACAATCTGTACCCCATGCATCACACATCTTATTTTCTTTCTGATATTTGATGCAACTGAATTGCCAGGCAATCTTCAACAGCAGCAGTGACCTTTCATATGCTTTTATGGATGGGCAAATTTCATTTCTAAAAATAGATTCAATTTCTGGAATATATATTTATTTCAACACGCTCTGTATCCTCCCTCATTCTAAGCTTTTTGTAGAATTATGTCAAGCTTTAGCTGTAAAAATAAAGTGAAGACCTTCTCCCTCACAGGATGATGATGATGCTATGAAATGGTGTAAATAAAATATGCACTATGATCAGCTGAGGAACATAACGTGTATAACCTATTACCAAACACATAACACTTCCTTCAATGCTTTCCCCAAACAGATATTCTGTAAATAGTCACCTCTCGACTTTGACTTGAAAGGGCATCACTGACTTAAATAAAATGCACATAAATATTTTAGCTGCTACAGCAAAAAGGGATTATTTATTGTAACAATGAAATAAAAAGAACATATCTTCAGTTATTTTAGTCTGCACATCTGAGAGCAGACTGTGCCTAGCTGTTTTGCTGATCCTGCCATAAAACCAGTTCCTCCTGTGACTGCATGGCTGGTTTGCAAGGCATCAGGAGAGAGAGAAAATTAAACTGCCATGAAAATGTTACAGAAGTGAAAAGGACAGGATTTGGGGACACATGCAGAAAATATCTTTTTTTTTTTTAAACAGGAATTAAGCCTTGTGGGGTCAAAAAATGAGTGCAAATATGCCCCCC
>NW_008796165.1:7822118-7822431 GCF_000699145.1 Aptenodytes forsteri | reverse complement strand
AAACGTTGTGAGGAAAAAAAAAAAGTTGAACAAAGGCCCCCCCCCCCCCCCCCGAGCCAGCTCATATGCAGTCTAGGTGCAAGGGACGGCAGAGCCCACAACTTTGAGCAGACATGGACACACAGCCAGCAGGACCAAGGTGACCTTGGCAAGCAGAAGTAATTTGCCCCTGTAAAGGGCTTTCACATATTATTCATTTGAACTTTCACATCAAAACCAGCTTCCAAACAAAAAGGCAGCCAGAGAAGTGCTACCTGCAGGGCTGCAGCTACACAGCATACATGGGTAGAGGCCAAGGTTCAGCACATCCATC
>NW_008796165.1:7810949-7822100 GCF_000699145.1 Aptenodytes forsteri | reverse complement strand
GCAGTCTAGGTGCAAGGGACGGCAGAGCCCACAACTTTGAGCAGGGACATGGACACAGCCAGCAGGACCAAGGTGACCTTGGCAAGCAGAAGTATTTTACCCCTGTAAAGGGCTTTCACATATTATTCATTTGAACTTTCACATCAAAACCAGCTTCCAAACAAAAAGGCAGCCAGAGAAGTGCTACCTGCAGGGCTGCAGCTACACAGCATACATGGGTAGAGGCCAAGGTTCAGCCTATCCATCAATAGGACATTACAGATTCATTCTGGGGCATAAAAACCAACCACCTCATGAAGAAAACAGAATAAAGTAATGCTCAGTACTTTTCCAGCTCAATGTTATTCTAGTATTTAATGAAATATTTTTTAGCCTACAAAACTATATACCACCAAATCCCTTTCTGTACGTTCTTTTGAGACAGGCTTTTTTAATGCACTGAAAGTGCATTTTTAATAACTGTAAAGGGCATCTAGCTAGACTAAAGTAATCGGCTCTGATAATTAAATGTAGTAGTACCATGAATTAAAATACTTCAAACTTATAATGAATCGCAGTGACATGCTGGAAAGGGACATGTGGGGGCAACAGACAAGCTAGGAGACTTCAGCAGCACCGAGTACAATTTCTCACCCCTTTACAACTGCTTGGAAACAAGGGACATCTCCAGTGACATGGGCGCTGCCGGGAGCAGTAAAAATACATGATTCACCACTCAGCTAGCGTGAACATTGGGATACCTCCATCCCCATCACACAGTACCAAGGAAGCAGACTAAGAGCAAAACATAACTAAAAACACAAAAAAACCACGGGGATAAGGTGAGGTAATCTCATGCGATTCTGAAATTAAAAATTGGGCTGAAAACTGCAAATTATATGTCCATGGGTCCAAAGCTTGGCTATTTGAATAGAAGGCTCCCTTGAGTTTTAGGCAACTGCATAAACACTTACTTGAAAGCAATTTTATTTAAAAAAACAAAGCCTCCATATATCTTCCCAATCACTGAAGAAATTATGCAGCTCCTGTGCATGTAGGTCAGGTCAATCTCTTTGCTTACTATTAAATTTTAACAGCTTTCAAGAGCCCAACAAAGTGTCATGTATTCTGTAAGAGTATACTAGCTATTAATAAGCATGAAAAACCCAAACCTAATAAGCCACTTATATTCGTAAAATTTATACTGAATTGAAAAAAATTAAAGAAAAAACATTCTGCAAAGATGTTTTAGCATTTGAAGTTCCTGAAAACAAAAATCTTACTATACATAATAAGGAAGGCATAATGGTTTAATTTTGCATGTGAGAGAAATGTAAAATAATAACTGGGGTGGGTTGGAGTTTTTGGAGGCCTTTTTGTAGCTTCTATGTTTCCTGTAACCTTGGAATATTATGAATACAATAGCATTGCTCTGGCTCACAAAAAAAACCCCAAAGGCAAAGCAACATAGGTACTTAGGACAAGAGATGTAGCACCTTTGCTAACGCTGAGTAGCGTTCAAAATATAGAAGTGCTGCATTAAAAACTGAACTAGATTTTTCAAGTTCTACTGAGTTTTTAATAAAGTATTTTAGAAGACAGGTTAGTACTTTCAAAATATTGTATTTTTCCTGATAACATGCCTTTGAAAGCAATCTGGAGAGCAACTTACTGCTCAACTTTTCACTGTAAGCCCAAACTGCTGAGTCCAAGCATGTATTTCCACCTGCAGCAGTAGATAAGACAGATTTTGCTGCTTTGCCTTACATATTCCTGTAAGTTTTCCTATTTAACTCTACAAAACCATGCTGTGAGCATTTTGATATATGGCCCACATACATATCTATGGGATGGAACCTGGTTGGTCTAAGGGAGGTTTGGAAGTAGCTTTCTCTATGTAATCAGTGCAGCTACTCCACCACTTTCATAACCCTCAGCTCAGGACCTCTGCTCTTCACTAATCAAACAGACCAGGGAAAAAAACTTGCTTGAGACAATGCAGCACAGGAATCGAACAAATATTTTTGCTATAGCGAATACCACTTTGTCCAAACCAAAGCCTTTAGCGAGAAAGGGTAAGTAGAACTAAAGTATCGACCATACGGTATCTTTTTTGCAAGATATGGAATCACTGACAATTTCAAAAGTGAAAATTCTATTTTTATATTCTTTAACATTTTTTGCTTTGAAATACAAATTAAGTACAGAAGAAAAATTAAGAAAATGGTACAAATCAAAAGCCAGCATTCAAATATGATCAAAGCAGTTTCAGATAGTTTGAATCAGATCTGCTGTTTGTTCCCCTTCAATTTTTTGATTCACATTCCTAGAGCTGTATTATGTGTCAGAATTTGGGATGTGGAAATCTACCGTAAGCTGTTTCAAAAAAGCTTTATCAGCCATGCAGCAAAAAATGTGACAGCGTAGGAACTGCTTTTCTTGTGAGACCACTAAAGAAGGTCGTTGAATAACTAATGGTCTATTACAACAACGAAGTGAGAGACTTCAGTGGGATCTCTAATTCCTCCAGCTTTTAAAAGAATAAATCAAACTAAGGATGGGGAAACTGAAGAAAAAAAATTTTTTTTTTTTTGAGAATGACATTCTAACTTGAGAAACATACCTTCAACACCTGATAATGACATGTCACTAAAAGAGAGCTCCGTATCAAGGTATTTCCCATTAAAACACAAGAAAATGGGTAATCTTATGAATACACCATCACGTACTTCACCTCTGTTTATGGATAACGATATCACTACATCTGTTTTATTCTACATTTAAGCCTCACTGCAACACTTTTAGGAGCTTCCTGTTACTTTCCCCCCATAACAACAGCAGCAATTTCAGAGAAGAGAGATTTCATCTTCTGCACGTCTTCCCATTGTTCCAAGGAGGAGCTCATTAGCTGAGTGCCCCTTACAACGGAGATTAAAATAGTGATGAAATTGCCAGAAACCATTTCAACTACTTTCTTTACTTCCTGAACTGAGCAAAAGGTGTTTTATATTGTCTTACCTTTATGGTTTTGGTCTGGAGTCTGAGTCCATTTAAAGTGTTAATGGCTTTCTCTGCATCCTTTGGATCAATATAGTTAACGAATCCATACCCTAAACTCTGCCCTGTTGAAACACAAGAAGCAAAGAAAAAAAGGACTCAGTATTTTTTAAGCACAGGAACAATTTCCAAAAGCAGGATCATAATTTTCTTACACCATTCATTTCATCCCTGCTTTCCTGTATACCATTCTTCACCACTTCATTATCTCCTTAATACAGTGGAAGCCAACATTAAAATTTAAAATTGCTGCTCTGAAGATCCTACTTTAAAAACAAAAAGAAGCAACCCCCCAACCCTGCCTTCCCCAGGAGTTTACTGAAAAGCATGTATGAGGCTTGACAGCAGCAGAATTGTGTAATAGTTTTGTGCTGAGTTCCTAATAAATGTAACTGGCTGATCTGCCAGAGCAGTAACGAGGCCACCTCTTAAAAATGATAAAAAAAACACACCCCCACACATAATTTTGCTACTGTTTATAAACAAGTTTATAAGTGCTTAAAAAGCAAAAATTAGGAAACAGTGTTTTAACACTAACCTTGAAGCAGCTGACTGAGAAACAGACAACCACCTTTACATCTCATTTTATTGCTCAGTGAGCAGCCAGTAAATAGGAAGAGAAAGGACAGATCAAATTGCAGTAGGATAAGAGACCACATTAAAGCTTTCCTCTGTGTATTAGAGATGACAGCAAAACCAAAACAGTAAAACAACTGCTGCTGCGCACGGGATGGCACAAGCCCACTTTAGCAGCCAAAATAATTTCAACAGCTTCTGTTTTACTAGCAAGATCTGTGTTTGTGTTTGCAGTAGAAAGAGGAGACCTGGTTAATAGCTGGGATAAGTAACAAGGAGCTGGAGAGGCCGTGCTGTTAGCACTACAGATACACATTCACACAGCACAGGGACAGAGCTGTGGATCTGCAACAGGCTGAGAACCCGTACCAGAGCAGTACCTTTTCCCAATTCCCAAGTACCAGTTTTGCAGCATCAATTCTTAATGCAATGTGACAGACAGTCTCTTCCAGATCCCTACCTCCTCAAGCCTCCTACTGAAGTTATTTTGCACATTTGGAAAACACAGCAATTCTTATTTTTTTTAATTAAGGCACATCCACTTACAAACACACACAGATAATCAGATTTCAAGAATAAGCAAACCCAAGCAGGCAGGCAAGCAGTCCTCTATTTCAGCCACACTCCTTCTCATACACCCTTCAGTGTATCTGGAGAACAGCAAGCCAAAAGACGACCTGCCTCTGGGCACTGATGTGCAGGGGATCTAGGTGCTCCTGCTCACAGGCAGCAAGAAAGGAAACATGTGAAAATCCCTCCCAAGGAGAAGGGCAGCACTTGTGGAAGACTTCTATCTGCGGGAGCAAACGGCAACCCAGCTCCTGCTTACAGAGAGAACGTGGAGGTTGGAAAAGCAGCTGCACACGAAGTGCCTTGATGTACCCTGGAGGCATGGATCCTGCCTCCCAAGCACAAAGCTTTATTTCTTTGTCTCCTGGACTACAAAAAAGCATCTGTGTGCTTCTCAAAGTCAGACGCCACCAAAAATACAGCATTTGCTGTAACACAAATACAGGGAGTGCTTCTGTCTTACGAAATCAGATCAAAGCACTAGAAGCTGCTAACTATGCGATGGAAGACCTTAAAAAATCCATGGAAACACTGCAGTTCATGTCTAAAATGCCCACATGCAGGCGTAAGGATAAGAAATGGCTGTTTTAAACTACAATATATCCAGGGAGCAATTGCATCCAATCAATTTAACTTCAGAAAAAAAGAGCTGAATTAACAAAAAATATTCTTACCCAAGTTACACAACATTAACTAAGAATGAGCTGAAGTCTGGCTGAGCAAGAAGCCTGGAGCAGAAATACTGTAAAGATACTTTCTATGCCATGCCTTACTTTTCTTGCCTTCCCGAGATATTTTATACAGCCCCAATCCCTGTGCCTCTGAACACATCAAATCCTTAATACATTTAATCCTGAACAGTCCTAGGCAGAAGGAAGTCATTCTCTAGGAAATGAACCTCTTTTTACGGAGGAAGGGAGACACAAGGATCAGGACTTGGATAACCCGCGTTCACATCCCTACTTTTCCCATTAACCATCTATCAACCTTCAGAGGTACGTAGGTAACAGGAATAGCTGATGCAAGGCCCTGGGATTTATGTCAGTCTGTCTGAACACGGGTTTCCATATCCAGCCACTGTTATTCTCAAGGCACACGGACTGACCAAGCTCTACAATATATACAGTGATTTTTAATAATCTCTCATAGGAACATTCTCACTTCTGTAAATACTTCTGCAAGGAAGAGGCCATGGATAACAAACCCACAGACAACACAAGCTGTAGGGAAGGGAAATAATGGCAATACAAGAAAAGAATGATACGAAAATTTCATAGACCATGCACTCCTTTCCTTGGAGTTCTCCAGTAACATTATTCAAGTTATTTAGATATCATCATCATCTCTTGATTCTCACTACCAACTGGAAACGTAAACAAGTATTTTCTCCAAGGTGAAGGATAAGGAGTACCAACACGAACAAAGCTGTCTGCATGCATGCCTGCAGAACCTGGCTTAAAGAAAACAATTACATTGTCATAAAATTTTGCTTAGAATAATAGGTACACAGAAACACGATTTCCTTTTGTTAGTATATACTCCTGAACATCATGAAATATATAAAACTTGTAATAGAATTTAAGGCCTGTTACTCATAAGCTATTGGCTGTGATTTTGTATCAAGCATATTAATTGCTATATTGGCTGGATTATGTTCTCACAAAAAAGTTAGGGTGGGTCTACTCAGTATTCTGAGCACTGACTTTAAAAAAACCCTTTCATCTTAAAAAAAACCCTCAAACCCCATACCCTTTGCAGCCTACTAAAATCTTGGTACAATTCTTTCAATTAGCAAATTCCTGTTGCTGCTTTCTGCCATACACTTTGCTTTGTACCAGTGAAGCTGAAGGGAGAAAATGTTTCAGTTAAGAGCCTGCCACTTCAGGGGTATATTTTGTTGGTTTATTTTGTATTTTCAAGTATCTCCCCTAAACACCATCATTTAATGAAGATAGATAACCCCCCATCTCAAAAAACTGAAAAGAAAATAAACCTAGGAAAAAAAAATTGTGAAAAGCTTTATGACTGCTGGCAGACATAATAAAGTTTTAGTGTGCGAAACATTTACAGCTAAGAAACAAAGAAATTATGTATCCAGCTAAAAATACTATTTTCAAATTACTCTCAAGAGCAATACACCTTATGTCAGACAAAACACAGACTCTAGGACATGAAAGAACTAAAAATTGTTACTAGTATAGAAATAAGAGAAGTATTTGTTCCCGAATACAGTGAAGCAGTATGAACTTTCAGGATTTTTTCATCACGTACTCTTACTGCATGTACTCAAAAAAGGGTAACATTTCTTTGGACACAAGCTGGCAGCATGAAGCAAGCAGCCGGACCTCTCAGTGGGATCCCACACAGACACTGAAGTTCATTCCCATGCTACACTTCCCAGGAACAGCACCATAAAGAGTAAATATTTTCTGTGATTTGGAATCCAGTAGTTCATCGCATGCTGCAATTCAGTAGGGCAGGCAAGAGATATTTCTAGATGATCCTAAAACACCACCTTGTCATAGTACTATTACCACTGCTCTTTCTGAACGTTTTCTCTAGCTTGCAGAAAATGCATAGTGGACCTCCTATGATGCAGTAAATAGGTCTAGAAATGAGCAATAACAGGGTTAAAAATGATCAAGAACTTGACAGTCTTAAACACATGCAAAGCCAAGCCCAAGCTGGTAACATACCTATTTCGTATTTTAGAAGGCTCCATTTCACAGAGCTGAAAAATCACCAAGATTAAAACAAGCAATGAGAAAGAATATGGAAAAATCAATATACCCTGTTTCTAACATCTATCCATACACCCAAAAACGTGCAACCATGAAAAAGGCGGTGCCAGTTAGAGACCTGTACCTGCCTTTACTTCCCTTGTAAACCAGTCTGCTTAGGCCAATTCCATATTTAAATTAAGAGATAAAGGGAAAACAGATAGAAACCAATGTAAGTTAGAACAGAAAAATCATAGGAAACAAATAAAAAAACCCAGGAAAAAACCTCTGGCTAGGAAAGGTCAGAATAACAAAAGCTTGTTTGTTTTTTTTAGATTACAGAAAGAAGATCCCTTAACACTCACACTGACTCATCAGCCGATAGTAATAGTAACAGTACAGAGAAGACAGATGTGTTATGTACACCTGAAGAAGCTATATGAAATACTAACTAGCAACCCAGGTGGATGTTAAACACGAGCTCCTAAAATTATACATGTTTAAATGAGGTGATCTGGATTACTTGCACAGAATAGACTCCAAAAAAAGGGGCAAATGGCTCTCTTGCGATTTTCAGTAATTCTTGCAGCACTGAACAAATTCCAGGAGCCTGGAGGAAAGACAATTTTGCACTGAAATTCAAAAAGGGAGGACTGCATGACCCAAGTAATTACAGGTCCATCATCCTAACGCTGAGCAAGGCAAAAATTACAGAATATTCATTACTGGACTCTAGTAATAAAGAATTAGAGAGGGGTAATAAAATCAACGTCAATCAAATTAGGTCTATGGAAAATAGAGTCTGTCAAACTAAACTGACATCCTTCTTGATGAGATTACAAGTTTGACTTACAAATTTTAAGAATGTCGATTTAATAGCATTGATATACTTGGTCTTCTATGAAGTACTGATTTGGTACTGCTTATTTAATTGACTAAAACAAAATTAACATGGTACACATTAAATGGATTAAAAACAATAATCAGCCAACAGATCTCTAACTGGGAATTGCGAGTAGGAAATCACCAGAAAGATGTTTTCCCACAGGTCTCTCTCAGGAAACAGATCTTGGCCCTAAACTGTTTATTTCCATTGATGAGTGGAAAAAAAAAAACCAACAAACTCCTTGCTCCTGAAGATCGACTGCAAAAAAACAGGGTGAGAGGATAAGAACAAAAAGGACAAAGTGAAGGTACAAAGCAATTAAGCTCTTTGGTAAACTACAAATACGTAAATTAAGATAGCACAAACCCAAGATTACATCCCAACAAACCAAGAACCATGGCGTACGTTCCAAATGGGAAATGAAGGACTTGGATACAGGGTGACAGATAATCAACCACATCTCAAGCTTGCAATGCTGCCAAGAGGGTTAAAACAATTCTTTGTGGCATAAAAGCCACACACTTGGAAAGAAAAATAGCTGCTTCTCATCTGGCTGCGTGCTTCGCTGCTGAAGCACCGTGCCAGTCCTGGTGTACGTGCTTCAAGAAAGATACTGATGCCTTGGTGATGGTGCCATGAGAATAGACTATAGGATTGAAAAACTCTTAATTGGAATATGGGGGTCAATCTGTCTACCTGATCAAAAAAGGTTAAGTTGAACCTTAACAGTACTACATTAGTACTCATCTGAAGTACAGATTGATTTTTTTTTAATGTCTGTCCAGCAGATAAAACATTGAGTTTTGTATGCCAAGTCCCCTCGCTTGGCAGTTGAAACAAGAGAAACCAGACTAGAAACAAAGCAAATGCTGTTTTCCTGGGGAATGCATTTGTTCTGTTTTTGACATTGAAGGTAACAGATTATTTTAACTACCTACCAACCTTTTTGTCAGCTCTTCTAAAACTGGAAATTCTGGAAGTTCACATTTTTTTTTTTGAAAGCTATGCTCTAGCTCAAGCAGGAATTAAATCCAGGGAAAGTTTTGGCAAGATGCGTTAAGTGCTCCATAATCTCTTCTCTCTGAAGCTCTACAAACTGCTGTTCCTGCTGGTTGTTCTCCATACAGCTCCTACTGCAATCATTCTAACAAGGAAAGAAGTAAACTACCTTCTCAGACAAGTTTGAAGCCTTCCTATTGCCAGAAACTATTCCAAAAGCAACATATAGAAGAGTATGACTTTGAATTGCTCACCTGTGACTGGGTAAGTTAAAAAAGTTTTAAAAAGATCTTTTTCTTGAAAATAAATTACTCTGGAATGCAAAGTCACATTAAAGGATTATGGTCTCCCCATTAGCAGTTACTCATGCAAACAAGCACAGAACAGGACAGCAACAATGCAAACTGCCTTAAATTGTGATTTTGTTGTCCCCTGCCCAAATGTAAAACTAATTAAAGCTGTCTGCCTAGCAGCCATAACATGAACACCACCAAGCACCGATGTTTCTTTGACACAATCCCTTCCTTCAGAAGTAGGCCATGTCTGACAGCTCATCTCATATTAGCCAGGCAGAAGCCGTCAGACAGTAACAGCCTTCAGTCATTCCGGGTTTGGGACCAAAAGATAAAATAATGCTCACTGAATTCTCTGAGCCTCCCAGCTCCAATTTTTGCCTGTTCCAACCTCAGCGAACATTTAAGGAAGAAACTGGTGCCAGGGTGAGCTTCTCTATCGAAGCAGCTGAGCTCAACTTGCTGTCCACCTGTGACCCTTCCAAGCAGACCTGCACATGCTCTTCAACCTCAACCTTCCCCAACATTCTCATAAACTGGGGACATTCCTAATAAATACAACCATGGATGGCTGGCAAGGAAAGCAGCAAGCTAGAAAGATGGGCAAGAGACAGACTTATGCTTTCCATCTTCTAAGTAACAGTAACAGAAGAGACTTACTGACATTCAAGGTAAGCCCTGCTCCAGCCGGTAGTCCCATTTCAGAGCACAAGCCTGTGAGCCTCCAAACCATTTCAAAAGTGTTTTAAACACATTCCTGGAAGGACAAAGCATAACTGCAACTCGTATGAAAAGCTGTATGTAGTAGCGGCTTTCAGAGAAGGCTACCTAAATACCCTTGAGAAGATACATTCAAAATACACGAAGAGGGTCAAGTGAATTGCCCACTGCTTTTTTTTTTTTGGTTCTATGACAGTTGCCAACAAAAAAAGCTGTTTACCTAAAAAAGGACATAAGCTATAGAGAGAAGATTCACATCAAGGGAAAACAAGATCTGATCATGAGACCAGTTCAAACCCTGCTCCTTGTCTAATGCTTTTTTATACCTGTAACAGTCTCATTCACTCTCCAACCCCTTATCAAGGAGAAGCACAGCAGGTTACCCCAGCATTGCACACTGCAGTCACAGGAGAAGCAAACCAGGAGGGAAGCAGCTTCTGCACACGGTGGTCCTAGGACCAAACAATTAAGCTAAGGCTGTCACTGTCACAATTTACTGTAATCCAACTATGAAGGTAACTTGTTCTGTGCTTAGTGCAGCTCTATCACAGCATCCACTTAGTCTACAGCTTATTTAGAATACAGACTCCTTATATTTGTACAGACTAGGATTTAATACATGTTGTTCATGAATAGCAAGAAAGCATCCTTCTCCTATTACAACATAACTATCACTTTTGCAAGAATTTAGGGAAAAATGTGCAGTCTTTCAAAGCAAAAATGAGAGAAGGATGAATAGTAAATAGCTTGGGTTTTGCCTTTTACAGGAAGGTGACTGGGTAAAAGTTTTGTTTGGAACCTTCCATCACATTACTGTATTTTGAGTGCCCTTCTTAGTTCTTTTGAGAAGATCCCCCTTCTAGATTAGGAAAAGTCATCTGTGTTTAAACACAACCCAATCTAGAGCCCAGATATGCTGGGCTATGCTGCAGTGCACCTACAATTAAGGAGCATGCAGCCATCGGCAAAATTTGAGTGTCAGTAGATCCTTCTTCCTAAGATCCTACCAGAGAGGAAAGCCAGGTTCCACATTCATACTGGGATACTGTTATAACAGATCCCCTCCTAAAAAACGTTTGTAGTTTCATAACAAGTAAGCAAATCTAAACCCAAATCTCGGGGAAAAATCCCTCTGTGTTCCACAGGCTGAAGACTAGCTCTAGCTAGAGCATCTGTAAAGGCATACACGCTGACACAAACCTCCTCAGATGGGACAGAATTCCTCAAACTCTTCCCCTAAGGCACCAGAGCTCTGATCCCCAAATAGCAAAGGCTGGGCCCTCCCCATAGGAAGTCTGCAGGCAGAAAATTCTTATCACCGCCTTAATCCTGGCAATGCCAGAGAGATTAA